>NC_057356.1:45474766-45777623 GCF_016509475.1 Prionailurus bengalensis
CATCTAAAACATTATAACTGCTTTACACATATACTAAGGTTGAACAATTAAATGAACAGATGGTGAGTGAGTCAGGCTTCTCACCATCAGAGATGAAAGTTGCAGATAAACAAGAAGGAAGGATAGAATGAACCCTGTGGTAATAAGTTAGAGTTGGAGACATCATTATGAACTCATATTTAGTTTAATATTTATACAGATAGATACTGACCAATTATAGATGTATATGTATAAATATGTACACATATATATTTACCTCACTCTGAACACCCAGAGGAAACCACACCTCAGCAGTAAAGAACAACCCCAGAACCCACATCTGGGTTTCTAAATACCATTTTCCAATAAAAGAAACCAGGGATACTTAGGAAAATGGCTGATTTCTAGGAATGGGGCAGGGAAAGAAAACAAAAGATGTGGAGTATCCTATAGCATTGGAAAGGAAGCTCTCACAAACAACAACAAAAAAAGGATGGAGCATGTCAAGGAGACACAGAAGCCAAACTGGAAGAACTCCTAATGGCCAAAGCTAGAACAATTTGAGCACCAAAGTAAGTAACACTGCATTGAATTATAGTCCCAAATTATAAAAGAAATATACATGAGTTCATTCAGACATGAATAAGTGGTTGAATAAATGAGAAGCGACAAATTATCCTTACTGTGCATAGATTATTCCTCAATAAAATTGAAAAGGAAAAAAAAATATTTGTTGAGTCAATTTATCAGTGGTGCTTACAGTTTAAGTAAACTCTTTAGAAATTCTGAATAAACTGTATTGGCAAATTTTAACTCTAGGATGCTGGGCAAATAGAGTTTTTACTTTTCTCAGTCTCAAGAAGTTTCAGAGTACTATTTACTATTTCTCATATATCTAGTAGATAGGCTTTTCTTTAGCTGTCCCAAGGGGATATGAATTAAGCGTTCTGAAATCAGCTGGCTCAAATATAAATCATAGACCTATGTTCAAGCATAACTGTAAAAGGAGAGATTATGCTTGAGTGTAGGTTCCATATTATGATAATGTTTTGCATATTCACTTCAGCCATTAATATAAAAATCTCAAAACACTGAAATGTCTTGATTAACACTTTCTTTAAGGGCAGAAACATGGCACCTCCTCATAAGTAAAATCTTAGTATCTTCACATAATGCTGATTTCCATTCTATAGTCCCTATCAACTCTAGTCCACAATGTTTCAGAGAATCACCATATGTAATGTGAATACCAAACTCTGACCTAAAAAATTTCTATAGTATTATCAATTCCAAAATATAAAGCAAAATTGATTTTGAGATTGCTAATTTCTACAAAACAGCTTTTTAAAACAACTGAAGAAATGTGTACTTTTAAAATGAAGTTGCAACATTATACAAGAACTCTGCAGATACTTAGAACAGAATAATGTATTTCACAATTAAATTCAGATTAGTTACATTTGATAAATTTGACAAAGCAGCAGTAATACACACTACAAGTGTATTACATTATTCTCTTTAATCAATAAAATAACGAGAACATAGTGTTAAGCAAAATACCACAGTTAGAAAAAGTAAAGCAGATATTGTTCACTATATTCATATAAACTTTCCAACATTTACAATGGAAGATGAAATTTTAATTCCTAGCCATGAAAGCAATAGGAATAATGAAATGCTAAAATATGCACTATGTTTTATTGAAGTACACTTAAGTTACAGAAAATGAGGATTATGCAAAAAATCTAGAGACATGAACGACAATAATAAATTGCTTAAAACTCCAAGTTACACAGTTAGAAAAAAGAAACTTTGTTAAGTAATATCAATCACTATCTTTTGCACTAAAGAGATGAAGTCTTTAAGTAATTCTGCCCCCATTTTCCTTTCTCAGCTATGGTTTATCCAGTGATCTGAGATTCATACCATCCTTATTCTCTAGGGAATAACATGAAAGTGACTGTTTGAAAATAAAAGGAGGGATTGAAATCCCATACTTCAGAAGACAGAACCAGTTACCTGACATTCAATACCAATCCTTGCCGTGTTAAGAATGTCAGTGTTTCACATGCCCCACTCAGGAAAAGAGTTGTTTCAATACACGCTTCTGTGGCTTTATTCAGTTTGGTTACATCTCAGGGAGTTTAATTTCATGCAAAGCTTTCAGATAGTTCTTTCCGGTGACAGGAGCAAACCTGTCCCATAAGGCAGCAATTGGGACTTCAGGGAAAATGAAAGCGACCTAAACTGATCAGAACTTTGGCCTTGCCCTGGAGTTAGCCTTCAAGAATTGAGAAAGATGTAGTGTTGGCAACTCCTGAGATAATTTTTAAAATGTAAACATAATGGAATGGAAGATGATCTGCTTGTATTTGGGGCTTATATTATGGCTATAAAGGGAAATGGCAATAAGAAGCGAATGTCAGAGGTTTAACTAAACTGAACTGATTTCATGAAAGGCTTAAGAATCAGCCTGACTGGGGAAAGAGAGGTAAAACACCTGTGCAACTAGTCCACACATGAACAATGCATTTATTTTCAAACAAAGAGCAGATAATGCTCAAGCTTTGGAAGGGGAGATCTATTTTTCAGAGAAAGTATGGACACCTGAAAGAAACACAAGGGGCATTGTGTTTAGGAATGAAACATGTGATCTAGGGAAATGCCAGTTTATCCAAGCTTTGGCTGGGTTACTGCTTTGTTAAGAGAGAGGACATATTTTTGAAACAACTGTGATTAACTGAGGTTTAATGTGTCTTCTTGTAATTACCTATAATTTTAAAAGATTACATTGTAGCTTGTAAGCCTGGTTAAAGGACAAATCAGGTGATTTTTAATAAAATACAACACACACATGTGTTTTATTGTTTAGAATACAGAGGAATTCTATGTTTTGCTATTTACAAAGAGTAATTTTGTTGATTCATTTCAGCTTCTCTCTTTACCTTTTTTTTTTAAGTTTATACATTTGAGTAATCTCTGTACTCGACATGGGGCTGGCTCCAACTCACGACCTCAAGATCAAGAGTCACGTGCTCTTCCAAGTGAACCATCCAGGCTTCCCCTCCACCTTTGGTTCTTAGCATGGTCATATTGTCATCAGTTATTTAGTATTTCTCAAAGTTTATGTAATCATGCAAAGTAACTGAAAAATCATTCTGTACAACTGGGATTTCAAGATAAACTTTCACAATTTATCTTTAATGGGTCTTCTTGCTCTGTCTTCTCCTTAATTCAAAGGATAATACCTAAGTGAATTTTTCTTACACATTCTAGAACTCATAGACACAAGAACTCTCTGAATCACAAGCTAGCTCAAAGAATGAAGACAGATTGCTAGTACTGCTTTTTGAGTCTCATGGCATTTCTGACAAGAGGGCATTCTCCTAGCATTAGTCTTTAGCTGTGTGACTTCATGAAAGTTTGATACTTAGCTTCTCCACCCTTCTTTTCTCCATCTGTAAAAATACGGAGCCAACTAAGGATTATTTGGAGCATGAAATCTTATAGTTAGTGCTTCTAAAAATTTACCAACACATTTACCAGTCACTTTGATCAACATTGTTTCTTATATTCTACTCCTTTCTTCTGCACTGTTTTCTTCTGACTAAATTACATCCTTAGTGTCCTTTCAGAAAGGATCTGTGAGTTTTACTCTTAACTGATATTTTGGGTGTTACTGACTTGTAAATAAACAGTTTACCTGAGGTCTCAGAAGATATTATTTCATAGCTGTATTCCGATGCTGATGAGAAGCCTACCATCATACTGTTATTTATATATAACCAATCTATTCTTTCTCTAAGATTGAAGGGGGATAACTGGAATTGAATTAATTTAAGGTTCCTATGTTGCTTACCCAGAAAACAGATACTGGTTAGCTTTAGATTTGTTAAGACATGTATATACTTTAAGAAAAACACTGAAATTATAGAATAGTTATTAAACAAGTAGAGGGGCAGAGAATAAACAAAACTGATCAAATCAACTGAAGCAAAGTGATAAAGAAGAAAATCAAGGGGGAAAATGGAGCAAATGGAATTACAAAATAAGATGTTAAAAATAATTCTAAATATGTCAATAATCACTAAGTGGAATACCTACAAAATACAAAAAGAGACTCTAAATCTGCTTTCTTAAATCCAGCTATATGCTGTTAACAAAAGATATTTAAAACATTAGAGCACAGAAATGTTGTAAGTAATCTCATAGAAAAAAAAAACCATAACAGAGATTTCTGAAAAGATGGTGGAATAAGAAGCACCAGGAATCTGTCTTCACAACCTAGACAATAAGTACACCAGCAGAATCTGTCTGGTATAACTATTTTGGAATTCTGGAGTCTATTGAAGGCTTGCAAATTCCAGGGAAAGATTTGGTAAACTGAAGTTAACAATGGCCAATCTCAGCTCCCGGCACAGTAGTAGTTACCTATCTCACATGTTCAGCCATAGGGCAGGCACTGTGCACATGTTCCTGGAGCAGTTTGCACATACCTTATGGGAGCTAGAGTGAGCAAAAATGACCCTGTCCTCCAAATATTGGAAATCTGTGCTCTAACCACTGATTTCTACTTCTAAGCACAGAAGTGCAAAAGGTGGGAAGCCATTGTTGTTGCACCTCCTCACATTGATGCAAGCCATTTCCCTGGCTGTAGTGACTTTCAGAGGACTTAAACAGCTGCCTCCCCCCTTCATTTTTCTCTTTCCCCTTTTAGAGTCAGACATTAAAGACTAGGACACTCAAAAACAACAGAAAACCCAAAGGAAGGGAAAAATCTGATTTCCAGAGTTGCCACAATATTAGATTCAAATGTCCAGTATTCAGCAACAACAACAAAAATCATGAAGCATTAAAAAAAAAAAAAAGGAACATATGACCCATTCAAGGGAAAACAAATTAATCACGAGAAACTGTCCCTGAAAAAAACTGATGGCAGACATGACAAAGATGTTAAAACAATTGTTTGGGGTGCCTGGGTGGTTCAGTCCGTTAGGCGTCCAACTCTTGATTTCAGCTCAGGACATGATCTCATGGTTTGTGGGATCAAGCTCTCTATCAGCACGGAGCCTGCTTGGGATTCTCTCTCCCTCTCTCTCTCTCTGCCCCTCCCCTGCTCACATGCATGTTCTCTCTCACTCAAATAAATACATACACATTAAAAAATAAAATAAAAAACTGTTTTAAAGATGCTCAAAAAACTAAAGGAAGAGGATAGTCAAGAAAAGGGCATATGGAAAAAATCAGAATATCAATAGATAGAAAACCTAAAAAGAAAGAAAAAAAGTCTAGAGCTGAAAAGTACAATACTGAAATGAAAAATTTACTAGTGGGATTCAAATACAGATTGGATCAGGCAGAAAAACGAATCAGTCAACTTGAAGATAGGGCAATGGAAATTACCAAGTCTGAGGAACAGAAACAAACAAGACTGAAGAAAAGTGAGCAGAGCCTGAGGAACTTCTGGTACAAATCAAACAGACCAACATATACATTTTGGGAGTCCCAGAAGGAGAAGAGAGAGAGAAAGGGGCAAAGAGAATATGATGAAAGACATGAACATAAACATCCAAGAAGTTCAACAAGCTCCAAGGAAGATGAGCTCAAAGATATGCACACTGGGACACATTATAGTCAAACTTTCAAAAGATAAAAATGAAGAGAGAATCACAAAAGTAGCAAAAGAGAAGTGAATCATCTCATATAAGGAATCCTCAAAAAGATAATCAGCTGATTTCTCATCAGAAACTTTGGAGGCCAGGAGACAGCAGGCTGCTATATTCAAAGTGGTGAAAGAAAGAACACTTGCCAACCAAAAATCCTGTAACTGGCAAAACTGCCCTTCAAAAATGAGGGAGAAATTGGAGTGCCTTGGTGGCTCAGTTGGTTAAATGCCTGACTCTTGGTTTTGCCTCAGGTCATGATCTCACGGTTTGCAGGTTCAAGCCCTGCATTGGGCTCTGTGCCATCAGCACAGAGCCTGCTTGGGATTCTCACTCCCCTGTCTCTCTGCCCCACTCCTGCTCACTCTCTCTCTTGCTCAAAATAAATAAATAAGCTTAAAATTTTTTTTAATTAAAAAAAAGTGAGGGAGAAATTAAGAGATCTCCAGACAAACAAAAAATGAAGGAGTCATTAAACCACTAGTCCTGCCCTGCAAGAAATGCTTAAGGGAATCCTGCAAGATGAATAAAAGGATACTAGACAGTAACTTGGAGCCAAATAGAAAAATAAAGTTTTCAATAAAGGTAAGTACATGGGCAAATATAAAAGCGAGTATTATTGTAGGATGCCAGAATGGCTCAGTTGGTTGAGCATCTGACTCTTGATTTTGGCCATGATCTCATGGTTTGTGAGTTTGAGCCTCACGGGCTCTATGCTGGCAGCACAGAGCCAGCTTAAGATTCTCTTGTCTCCCTATCTCTCTACCCCTCCCTCCTTCTCTTTCTCTCTTTCTCTCTCTGTCAAAAATAAATTAAAAAACATTTTTTTTAATTTAACAAAAAAAAATCTATATGTGGAATTTAAGAAACAAAACAAATAAGCAAGAGAGAGAGAGAGAGAGAGAGAGAGAGAACCCAAGAAACAGACTGTTAACTATAGAGAACAAACTGATGGTTACCAGGGGGGCATGGGTTAAATAGGGATGGGGATTAATGAGGGCACTTGCTGTGATGAGCATCGGGTAATGTATGGAAACATTGAATCACTATATAGTACACCTGAAACTAATATTACACTTGTATGATAACTAATTGGAATTTAAATTAAAACTTTAAAAAAAAAGGCACCTGGGTGGCTAACAAGCTCAAGCCCTGTGTCAGGCTCTGTGCTGAGAGCTCAGAGCCTGAAGCCTGCTTCAGATTCTGTGTCTCCCTCTCTCTCTGCCCCTCCCCTGCTCACACTCTGTCTCTCTCTCTCTCAAATGTAAGTTAACATTTAAAAAATAAAACTCACAATGAGATACCACTTCACACCCACTAGGATGACTCAAACCAAAAAGTCAGATAATAAGAAGTATGACTGAGAATGTGAGATATCAGAAACCCTCATACACTTCTAGTGGAAATGTAAAATGCCACTTCAGGAAACAGTCTGCCAGTTTCTCAAACAGTTAAACATAGAGTTACCATATGACCCAGTAATCCCACTCCTAGGTATCTACCCAATAGAAATGAAAATATATGTTACACAAAAACTTATACACAAATGTTTATAGCAGCATTATTCAGAAGAGCCAAAAAGTAGAAACAACCCAAATGTCCATCAACAAACAAATGAGTACATAAAATGTAGTATATCCATGCAATGGAATGTTATTTGGCAATATAAAGAAGTGATACATACTACAACATGGATGAAACTTGAAAACATTATACTAAGTAAAAAATGTCAAAAACAAACAAAAACATATTATATGATTCCATTTATATAAAATATACAGAAGAGGAAAATCTGTAGAGACAGAAAGTAGATTAGTGGCATACAGTTTGGGGGATGGGCAATTAGGGGTGATAGCTAAAGGGTATGAGGTTCTTTTTTAAGAGGATGAAAATGTTCTAAAAATAATTGTGGTGACTGTTGCACATATCTGTGATTATACTAAAATTCATTGAGTTGTACACTTTAAATAGGTGAGTTATTTTTATGTGAATTATTTCTCAGTAAAGCTATTTTTTAATGTTTATTTATTTTTGAGAGAGAGCATGGGAGAGGGAGAAAGAGAGAGGGAGACAGAGGATCTAAAGCAGGTTCTGTGCTGAGAGCAGAGAATCCAATGCGGGGCTCAAACTCACGAACCATGAGATCATGATCTGAGTCAAAGTCAGCCACTTAACCAACTGAGCCACCCAGGCATCCCTAAAGCTATTATTTTAAAAAATGAATTAAACGGAAATCCCAAACTGAAAAGTATACAACTGAAATGAAAAATGACTAGATGAGCATAACAGCATATTGGAGATGGCAACTGAAAGTCAGTAAATATGAAGACAGATCAATAAAAATCTATACACTATGAAGAACAAAGAAAAATAAGATATAAAGACACAAAATGATTACAAGAGAAAGAACAGAAATATATATGCCAAGCAAACAGGAAATATAACAAAGATGGTAGGGCTATATTAATATTAGACAATGAAGGACTCAAGCTAAAGAATATTACAAAGGATAAAGTGGGAAATTTCATAATGATAGAGGACAGTTCATCAGGAAGATCTAACAATGTAAATATATATGTATCTAGTAAGAATTTCAAAATTCATTAAGCAAAAATTGGCAAACATAAAGAAATAGACAAATCCACAAATAATATTGGATGTTTTTAATAACCCTATCTCAGTAACTGATAAGACAGGTAGATAAAAATTCATCAAGGAAGTAGATGGTAAACCATCTTGACCTAATTAATATTCATAAAACTCTCTAGCAACAACTGCAGAATGCACATTCTACTCAAGCGTACATGGAAAGTTCACTAAGGCAAGATATATACAAGGGTATAAATTCTCAATTGTTTTTTGAAAGTTTAAAATCTTACACAATAGAATTAAATTAGAAAATAATGACAATAAGGCATGCATGGGTGGTTCAGTAGGTTAAGCGTCCAATTCTTGATTTCAGCTCAGGTCATGATCTCACAGTTCATGAGTTGGAGCCCTGTGTTGGGCTCACACTGACAGCACACAGTCTGCCTGGGATTCTTTCTCTCCCTGTCTCCCTCTGCCCCACTCCAACTCATACTCGCTCTCTCTCTCTCTCTCTCTCAAAAATAAATAAACTTAAAAAAAATAGAAACCAGGGGTGCCTGAGTAGCTCAGTTAGTTGAGCGTCTGACTTCAGCTCAGGTCATAATCTTGCAGTTCGTGAGTTCGAGCCCTGCATCAGGCTCTGTGCTGACAGAGCCTGGAGCCTGCTTCAGATTCTGTGTCTCCCTCTCTCTCTGCCTCTCCCCCACTCACACTCTGTCTTTCTCTCTGAAAAATAAATAAACATTACAAACCTCTAATCATCAAGACAGCATGGTATTGACACAAAACAGACACATAGACCAATGGAATAGAATAGAAACCCCAGAATTAGACCCACAAAAGTATGGTCAACTAATCTTTGACAAAGCAGGAAAGAATACCCAATGGAAAAAAAGACAGTCTCTTTAACAAATGGTACTGGGAGAACTGGACAGCAACATGCAGAAGGATGAAACTAGACCACTTTCTTACACCATTCACAAAAATAAGCTCAAAATGGATGAAGGACCTGAATGTGAGACAGGAAACCATCAAAACCCTAGAGGAGAAAGCGGAGAAAAAACCTCTCTGACCTCAGCCACAGCAATTTCTTACTTGACACATCCCCAAAGGCAAGGGAATTAGAAGCAAAAATGAACTATTGGGACCTCATCGAGATAAAAAGCTTCTGCACTGCAAAGGAAACAATCAACAAAACTAAAAGGCAACCAACATGATGGGAAAAGGTATTTGCAAATGACATATCGGACAAAGGGCTCGTATCCAAAATCTATAAAGAGCTCACCAAACTCCACACCCGAAAAACAAATAATCCAGTGAAGAAATGGGCAGAAAAGATGAATAGACACTTCTCTAAAGAAGACATCTAGATGGCCAACAGACACATGAAAAGATCCTCAATGTCACTCCTCATCAGGGAAATACAAATCAAAACCACACTGAGATACCACCTCATGCCAATCAGAGTGGCTAAAATGAACAAATCAGGAGACTATAGATGCTGGCAAGGATGTGGAGAAATGGGAACCCTCTTGCACTGCTGGTGGGAATACAAACTGGTGCAGCCGCTCTGGAAAACAGTGTGGAGGTTCCTCAAAAAATTAAAAATAGATCTACCCAATGACCCAGCAATAGCACTGCTAGGAATTTACCCAAGGGATACAGGAGTACTGATGCATAGGGGCACTTGTACCCCAATGTTTATAGCAGCACTCTCAACAATAGCCAAATTATGGAAAGAGCTTAAATGTCCATCAACTGATGAATGGATAAAGATGTGGTTTATATATACAATGGAATACTACATGGCAATGAGAAAGAATGAAATATGGCCTTTTGTAGCAACATGGATAGAACTGGAGAGTGTTATGCTAAGTGAAATAAATCATACAGAGAAAGATACCGTATGTTTTCACTCTTATGTGGATCCTGAGAAACTTAACAGAAGACCATGGGGGAGGGGAAAGAAAAAAAAAAGAGAGGGAGGGAGCCAAACCATAGGAGACTCTTAAAAACTGAGAACAATCTGAGGGTTGATGGGGGGTGGGAGATGGGTATTGAGGAGGACACCTTTTGAGATGAGCACTGGGTGTTGTATGGAAACCAATTTGACAATAAATTTCATATTTAAAAAAAATAAAATAAAAACAAAACCTCCAAAAAAAAAATAAAATAAAATAATTAAAAAAAATTTTTTAATAAAGTAAAAAAATACAAACTAATTACAGTAAGATATTTAGAAGTCAAATTATTTCTAGATATTTGGAAATTAAATAACACAATTCCACGTAATACCAAAATCAAAGAAAAAATCCATAAGAGAAATTATAAAATATTTCTGGTGTGTGCCCCTTGACACCCCTCTGGTAGTCTTTCCAGGGTCAAGGAAAGAATGGAGACAAAGGCTGATGATGATCTAATCTAAATGTAGTCTCTTACATTCTTTCAATTTTTTATTTTGAAATAATTATAAATTCACAAAAAATACAGAGATATCCTAGATACTTCACTTCAGTTTCCCCCAACAGTTATATCTTAGTAACTATAGTTACTCAAAATCAAGAAATCTCAGGGTGCCTGGCTGGCTCAGTTGGAAGAGCACATAATGCTTGATCTTGGGGTCATGAGTTAGAGCCCCATGTTAGGTATAGAGATTACTTAAATAAAAACTTTTTTAAAAATCAAGAAAATTCAAAACCAAGATATTGACATTGTCATTTTCTGTCCCTTTGGTCACATTTGTACATTCATGGAACCATCACCACAATTAAGATACTGAACTATCACCACAAAGATCTCTTGTGCTACTCCTCCCCCACCATCTCTAAACTCAAGCAACCACTAATTTATCTCCATATCGATAATTCTATCATTTCAGAAATGTTATATAAATGAAATTAAACAGTATGTGGCCTTTCAAGATTGATGTTTTTCACTCAGCATTATGCCCTTGAAATTCAGCCGAACTATTATTTGTATCAATAGTTCCTTTTTATAGTTAAGTAGTATTCACTGTATGGATATGCCACCATTTGCTTAGCCAATCACCTATGGGTTGTATTGTAGGACATTTTGGTTGTTTACAGTTTGGAACTATTATAAATAAAGGTATGAACATTTACATAAAGTTTTTTTTTTTTAACATAAATTTTCTTTTTCTCCAGGATAAATGACAGGAGTCACTGCTGGATTATATGTTAAATACATGTTTAGTTTTTTTAAAAAACTGCTAAACTATTTTCCAGGGTGGCCATACAATTTTATACCCCCACCTGCAATGTATGAGAGATACAGTTTCTCCCTTTCCTCACCAGAATTTGGTACTAGCACTATTTTTTTTTTAATTTTAGCTATTATAGTAGGTATGTTAGGAATATCTCATTATAGTCTTCATTTTCATTTCCCTAATGGCTAGTGATGTTGAACATTTTTTCATGCACTAATGCCATCTATATAGCTTCTTTTTTTTTTTAATTCTTTTTTCATTTATTTATTTTTGAGAGACAGAGAGAGCACAAGTGGGGAGGGGCAGAGAGGGAAGGAAACAGAATCCAAAGCAGGCTCCAGGCTCTGAGCTGCCAGCACAGAGCCCAGCGCGGGGCTCGAACTCACAAACAGATCATGACTTGAGCCGAAGTCGGATGCTCAACCAACTGAGCCACCCAGGTGCCCCTATATAACTTCTTAAGTGAATGAAGAGTGTCAAGGTCACCTTGGAAAAAGATCGCGTGGGATGGGAAATATTATTGCCTCCATTTTTAGAAAATATAGTCTACTACAGGCTAATGGAAAAGTGGATCTTGAGCTAAAAAGGATTTGGATAGGCAAGTAGCAAGGAAAAACATGTTGAGTGTATAGTGTTATGTATACTCTATCATTGCAAAATTATAATTTCCCATGTTTTTAACCTCTACTTTTCCTCTTTTTCTCTGCAGCCCTGCACATCAAACTATCTTTCTCCTTTAAGAAGCTTCCTTAACTTTTCCCAATCTCTTCCAACATCAGTTCAGAAAAAAACAAAAGGATTATATTGTGACTGTTCATCCTTTGAATGTGGGGAGGATATAAGGTCCATGTGACACGCAAGGTCATATGAAGGAAAAGGAGTTTTACAAATCGAAAGAGATAAGGAAGGGGACCCTACTTTTTCACTGGATTTCAATATATAGAAATTTATTTCTGTCTTTTCCCAGTTAAGTGTGTTTATGAATTACTAACCTAACCTTTATACAATGGCTACAAAATGCAAAGATAGGGTGCCTGGATAGCTCAGTCAGTTAAGCATCTGACTTCAGTCCAGGTCATGATCTCATGGTTTGCGAGTTCAAGCCCCACATGGGGCTCTCTGATGTCAGCACAGAACCTGCTTCAGATTCTCTGTTCCCCTTTCTCTCTGCCCCTACCCCGTTCTCTCTCTCTCTCTCTTTCTCTCTCTCTCTCTCTCAAAAATAAACATTTTAAAAAATTCATCTTTAGGGGCGCCTGGGTGGCTCAGTCGGTTAAGCATCTGACTTCGGCTCAGGTCATGATCTCGCAGTCTGTGGGTTCGCGCCCCGCGTCAGGCTCTGTGCTGACAGCTCAGAGCCTGGAGCCTGTTTCAGATTCTATGTCTCCCTCTTCCTCTGACCCTCCCCTGTTCATGCTCTCTCTCTCTCTGTCTCAAAAATAAATAAATGTTAAAAAAAATTTTTTTTTAAATAAAAAATTCGTCTTTAAAATAAAATAAAATGCAAAGAAAAGGCAAAGTGAAGATAACACTGACAAAGCAAATGCAACACCAAACATTAAGAAAGCAGCCCAATCTTTTCTTCATCAGACTATCTTAATTTAAAAACACTAACAATATAATCAAATCTGCCAAGAAGCCAGCCAAAATGAATCTAAATTACTTCTTAAACTATTTAAAGCAACTGCAATTATCATTAACAATGAACTTTATTATGTACTACTATGCTACTAGTAATAGAGGTACCTGTATATATGACTTACAGATACACAAAGATCAACAATCAGAAAGGTTTGGACACTACTGGGCAAAAGCATTGTTAGCACAGAGCTCTGCCCTTCTCTCCCCTTACCTAATCCCCAGGTTAGACTGCTTGTGTGAAGGTCAGGCTGCTGGTTTCAACTCCTACCCAGACTTCCTGAATTCCTAGGTTCTCTGTTCCGTCTTCCCCCGGGTACAGGTGCCTGGAGGACATATGGCCCTGGGTACCACTGAATGACTTGAGCCTGTTTCTCTTTGCCTCAGTTCTGGATAGATTGCCGAGGTTTGCGTCTAGACTCCCATCTCCATCTCTAAAACTGGTACTAGAGCCAATCATCTAAATTGAATATACTTCTTTTTTTTTTTAATCTTGATCTCTCCTTGGTACCTAAGAATGAGACTGGCAGCCTATGTGACTGGGACAAAACAAAGAACAAGGCAAAGAATGCCAACACCTACAGTTCTAGTGAGTCATTTACAACAATTTGCTCTGAGTATAATGTTCTTAAAATCCAAAGTTAAGAATAAACTTTATAGGTTACTAAAAAACAATAATAATGTAGTGCTTAATGGAAATATCAAGAACCAACTATCAAATACCAAGTGCCTCCCCAACATAAAGATACATGTACAATGACACTTTCTGAGTCCCATGCTCTGTTGGTCTGTGAGTTCCTTCAAGACAAGAACCATGCCTCAATGCATTGTTGTTTCCCCAGGCCTAGCACTGAAAATAATAATTAGTATTATTTTTAACCATTGCTACTACTTTTTAACATTTACTATGTGCCAAATTCTTGCTAAGTACATTGAAAATATTACCCCATTTAATCCTTGTAATAACGTTATTATCCCTCTTTACAGAAGAAGAAACTAAGCTCAGGAGCCTAGTATCTTACCCAAGAACTTAAAACTAGTACATGGTTGAACAGGGTTTTGAGTTCAGTTCTTTCTCATTTTGGAACCAAAACTCCTAACAACTATACTATAATGCCAAGGAGGAAAGAATTGGAAGGACAGGAAGAGAAGCTTGCCACTGTGCTCCAAGCCAAAAGTAAAGACATGTTGCTACTTAGAAACTGTGACCTCCAGCCATGTTTCCAGCTAATTACACCTTCTCTGACATTAAAGACACTGGTCATGACACTCTCAGACACAGGAAAGCTCCTTCTAACATGGGTCACCAAAAAAATAAATTGTAGTGACACAGGTATAAAGTGAAAATAATAAATGTGAAATGAGCTTTTGTAAAGGTAGCTGAGGTTACTTTTCCTTGGTGAGTCTAGTTATTATTGCAGCACATAAAATGAAGCTATTTGCAAATTCATATCTCTTAATTTGGCACAAGGTAGCAATTTAAAGGAAAAAAGTATGTGTGGAAAAAAAAAATCACTGCTTACAGCAGCCCTCAGAACCAAAGAATGATGCAATTTTCACTGCATGTCTCCTCAAGTTGGAGAATTCATTAGCACCTATATAGTACTTAGGTAATTTCAGACAAAGCAAGTTGCAATATTTAACCATAAGTTCATTTTGCTTTGTAGTTCTATGACTTCATATTGGAAGTTTAAGCACACCAATTACTACAACTTTAAATACAGATATAAAATACTCATTTCAAGCTCTTTCTCTTTTAAGTCTTTTTCAATCATAACATTTTCTAACTAATAAACTTCCCAAGGGCTTATTCTGGGAAGCCCTTATTCTTAGTTTTAGACATAAAAATTGGAAAATATACTATATTGCTCTTTTCTGCTCAATTCTATATAGTTTTTACACCGATTTTCTAATAGTAAATAATGTTTAAGATAACTGACCAGCTTCCGGTTAAGCATCCACTGGAAACTGTCTCGGGTCAACAAAGGTGGGCCCCATCAGCCTGATATGCACTAAATAACCCGACCCTGGCCAAAATTGAGTGCTCAAGCACAGATATATAATCTAACCTCTGTCAATCTGATTCTCCCTCCTGGTGGGGGTGGGGGGGGGGGGGCGGGAAGGCAAGAATTCTACCACTGAACCACCAATACTCCCTCCTGGGGATTTAGAATTGAAACCCAATTCTAATCAGCCTAAGTCCCCTTGCTGAAACTGAGTTGCTGCAGGGATTTTTTTCTCCCCCATCAACACTAAGAGGCAAAAATAACAAAGGTAAAAATTACATTATCTTAACAACAAATACCAGTGCTATAGACTGAATTATAGGTATACCTCACAGACAGTGGATGTTCATTCAGCTCCAGACCACCACAATAAAGCCAGTATCACAATCAAGCTAGTCAAATGAATTTTTTGGTTTCCCAGTGCGTATAAAAGTTATGTTTACACTATACTGTAGTCTAAGTGTGCTACAGTATTATGTTAAAAAAATATATACATTCCTTAATTTAAAAATACTTTATTGGGGCACCTGGGTGACTCAGTCGGTTAAGCATCCAACTTCAGCTCAGGTCATGATCTCAAGGCTCATGAGTTCAAGCCCCACTTTGGGCACTGTGCTGGTGGCTCAGAGCCTGGAGTCACTTCAGATTCTGTGTCTCCCTCTCACTCTGCCCCTCCTCTGCTCACACTCTGTCTCTCTCTGAAAAGTAAATAAACATTTAAAAAATTAATAAAAATATTAACAAAAAATGCTAACCATCATCTGAGCTTTCACGAAATTATTAACTTTTGCTGATGGAGGGTCTTGCCTTCATGTTGATGGCTGCTGTGGTGGTTGCTGAAGGTTGGGGTGGCTGGGGCAATTTCTTAAAATAAGACAACAATGAAGTTTGCCTCAGTGATTGACTCTTCCTCTCATCACTAATTTCTCTGTAGCATGAATGTTATTTGATAGCATTTTGTCCACTGTAGAACTTTTCAGACTTTATTCATCTTATAACTGAAAGTCTGTACTCTATCTTTTTTTTTTTCAACGTTTTTATTTATTTTTTGGGGGACAGAGAGAGACAGAGCATGAACGGGGAGGGGCAGAGAGAGAGGGAGACACAGAATCGGAAACAGGCTCCAGGCTCCGAGCCATCAGCCCCCGAGCCATCAGCCCAGAGCCTGATGCGGGGCTCGAACTCACGGATTGCGAGATCGTGACCTGGCTGAAGTCGGACGCTTAACCGACTGCGCCACCCAGGCGCCCCGAAAGTCTGTACTCTTTTACCAGTCTCTTCTATTTCCCCAATCACTGAGTTTCCCAGGAACTACCATTCTACTCTCTTTTTATGTGTTCGGTTTTTTCTGAGTCCACATATAAGTGATACCATGCAGTACTTGTCTTTCCTGGCTTATTTCACTTAGCATACTGTTCTCCAAGTTCAACCATGCTGTCACAAGCAGCAGAATTTTCTTCTTTCTCGTGGCTGAATAATACATATATACATAAACAATATATAATACATATACAGTGGAATATTATATATCTATTATAATATTTATATGATTAAGAATAATATATATCACATTTTCTGTATCCATCAATGGATATTTTGGTTGTTGCCCTATATTGGCTATGTGAATATGCTGCAATAAACACAGCAGTACTAATATCTCTTTAAGATATTTCTTTTCCTTTGGATGCATACACAGAAGTGAGATTGCTGGATCATATAGCAATTCTAATTCAAGTTTCTTCAGGAACTTTCATACTATTTTTCATAGTGGTTGTACCAGTTTACATTCCCACTAACAGTGTACAAGGGTTTCCTTTTCTCCACATCCACGTCAGTTTTTGTTATCTTTTGTCTTTTTTATAACAGCTACCTTGAGCTGAAGTTGGATGCTTAACTGACTGAGTCACCCAGGTGCCCCTAATAAGTTGTGAGGTGATATTTCATTATGGTTTTGATTTGCATTACCCTGATAATTAGTGATGTTGAGCACCCTTTCATGTACTTATTGACCATTCTTTGGGGAAAATGTCTTTTCAGGCCCTTTGTCCATATTATCTTTGGGTTTTATATTTTTGGTTTTGCTACAAGTTGTATGAGATCCTTGTATATTTTGGATATTAACCACTTATCAGATATGTGGCTTGCAAATATTTTCTCCCATTCAGTAGGTTGCCTTTTCATTTTGTTGACGGTTTCCTTTGCTGTGCAGAAACTTTTTAGTTTGATGTAGTCCCACTGTTTATTTTTGCTTTTGTTTCATTTGCTTTTGTTGTCAAATCCAGAAAAATCATTGTCAAGACCAATGTCAATGAGCTTACCGCCTATTTTTATTTCCAGGAGCTTTACAGTTTCAGGCCTTACATTCTCCAATCCATTTTGAGTTAATTTTTCTTTATGGTGTAAGATAATGGTCCATTTTCACAAATGGCAGAATTTTCTTCTTTCTCATGGCTTAATAATACATATATACATAAACAACATATACAATATATACAGCATGGGACTGTCCAGATTTCCCAACACTTTTTATTGAAAAGACTGTCCTTTCCCCATTGTATGTTCTTGGCTCCTATGTCACAAATTAATTGACCATATATGTGTAGATTTATTTCTGAGCTCTCCATTCTGTTCTATTGATCTATGTGACTGTTTTTATGCCACCACCATACTGTTTTGATTGCTATTCTTTGTAATATAGTTTGAAATCAGGGAGCATGATGCCTCTAGCTTAGTTCCTCTTTTTCACAATTGCTTTGTCTATTCAGGGTCTTTTGTAGTTTCCTACAAATTTTACAATTGTTCTATTTCTGTGAAAAACATCATTGGAATTTTGATAGGAATTGCACTGGATCTGTAGATTGCTTTGGGTAACATTTAAACATTTTAATAACATTCCAATCTATGAGTACAGAATATCTTTGCATTTATTTGTGTCTTCAATTTCCTTCATCAATGTTTCCTAGTTTTCAGCATATGGATCTTTGACCTACTTGGGTAAATTTATTCCTGAGTATTTTATTCTTTTTGATGTGATTGTAAATGGGATTGTTTTCTTACTTTCTCTGTTAGTTAGCTGTTAGTGTATAGAAATGCAACTGATTTTTTATATTGATTTTGTATTCTGAAACTTTACTGAATTCATTCATTAGTCCTAACAGTTTTTTGGTGGAGTCTTTAGGGTTTTCTATATGTAATATGTCATCTGCAAACTGAGACAATTTTACTTCTTCCTTTTTTATTTTGATGCTTTTTCTTTTTTCTTGCTTAATTGCTCTGGCTAGGACTTCCAGTACTATGTTGCATAAAGGTAGTTGAGAGTGGGTATCTTTGGCTCCTGATCTTAGAAGACAACCTTTTAGCTCTTCACCACAAAGTATTGTTAACTGTGGGTTTGTCACATATGGCCTTTACATTCCTTCTTTACCCAACTTGATGAAATTTTTTATCATAAAAGGATGTTGAATTTTGTCAAATGCTTTTTCTGCATCTATTTAGATGATCGAATGATTTTTATCCTTCATTTTGTTCATATGGTATATTTATTGATTTGCATATGTTGAACCATCCTTACATCCCAGAAATAAATCCCACTTGATCAAGGTGTATGTTACTTTTAATGTACTTTTGAATTTGGTTTCCTAATATTTTATTGAGAATTTTTGCATCTGTGTTCATCAAAGATATTGACTTATAATCTTTTCTTGTATTGTCTTTTCTGGTTTTAGTATCAAGGTAATTCTGGCCTCATAAAATGAGTTTGGAAGTATTCCCTCCTCTTCAATCTTTTAGAAGAGTTGAAGAAGAATTGGTATTAATTTTCTTTCAATGTTTGGTGAAATAATTTGATCATGGACTTTTCTTTGTTGAGAGTTTTACAGATTCAATTTCCTTTCTAGTGATTAGTCTGTTACAGTTTTCTCTTTGTGCCTCAATATTGATAGGTCGTATATTTGTAAAAACCTATCCATTTTTTCTAGGTTATCTGTTGTGTTAGATTATAATTGTTCACATTAGTTTCTTATGATCCTTAGTATTTGTGTTATCAATTTTAATGTCTCTTTCATTTCCAATTTTTTTATTTGAGTCTTCTTTTTTTTCCTTTGTCTAACTAAGGTTTGTCAATTTTTTTTTTATTTTTCAAAAAAACTGGCTCATAGTTTATTGATATTTTCTACTGTCTTTTTAGTTTCTGTTTCATTTATTTCTGCTCCAATTATTATTTTCTTTCTTCTATTAATTTGGACATAGTTTGTTCTTTTTCTAGCTGCTTAAGATGTAAAGTTATGTTGTTTATTTAACATCTTTCTTTTTCTTGGGACACCTGGCTGGCTCAGTCA
Organism: Prionailurus bengalensis; assembly: GCF_016509475.1. Taxonomy (NCBI): domain Eukaryota; kingdom Metazoa; phylum Chordata; class Mammalia; order Carnivora; family Felidae; genus Prionailurus; species Prionailurus bengalensis. Next base: position 45,494,205 of record NC_057356.1, read on the forward strand.
GTACAGCATCTGACTCTTGATCTCAGGGGCAGGTTCAAGCCCCTCTTTGAGTGTGGAGCCTACTTAAAAAAAAAATCTTTCTTTTTTCTTAATGTAGGCATTTATCATTGTAAACTTTCCCCTTAGAACTGCTTTTGCTGCATCCCATAAGTTTAATATTCTGTGCTTCCATTTTCATTTGTTTCATGATTTTTCAATTTCCCTTTTGATTTCCTCTTTGACACACTGATTGTTCAGGAGTGTGTTATTAAATTTCCACACATTTGTGAATTTTTTAGTTTTCCTCTTGTTATTGATAACTAATTTCACACCACTGTAGTCAGAAAAGATACTTGTTATGAAATCAGTCTTACATTTTGCTAAGGCTTCTTATAGAATGTTCTATGTGCACTTGAGAATAATGTGTAGTCTGCTGCTGAATGGAATGTCCTGTGTATGTCTGTTAGGTCCATCTAGTCTACTGTGGATTGAATGTTCTATATATGTCTGTTAGTTCCATCTGATCAAATGTGTAGCTTTAGCCCAATGTTCCTTATTAATTTTCTGTCCAGATGACCATTGTTAAAAGCAAGGCATCAAAGTCCCCTACTATTTTTTTTTTCATCAATGAAAAATGTTACTAGGAGTGGGATTGAGGTTTAAGGAAAGTAAACCATAAAGTGACAAATCTGAAAAGAACCTTAGACAGTCTAACCCATAGTTCTCATTTTAGATACAGAATAAACAATGCTGAGAGAAAAGAAGAAAATTTTTCAGATCACCAAGTCAAAAAGGGTTTGGTTCAAATTCCTGTAACATGTATTTATTGAATGCTCACTCTATGTCAGGCAGACCCTATGTTAGGTATTGGAGATACAATGTAAAATAAGGGAGACATAGCCTCTGATCCCTTGAGGTTGCTTTTAAATTGAAATATAAGTGACATATTATATTTTATGAGTTTCAGGTAAAAAAAAAAACCCTGATATATGTATATATTGCAAAATGATCATCACAGTAAGTCTAGTTAACATCCATCATCACACAGTTACAATTTTCTTGAGATGAGAACAGTTTTTTTAAAGAATGGCAGTTCTTTTTTTTTTTTTTTAATGTTTGTTTATTTTTGAGAGAGAGAGAGACAGAGCATGAGGGGGGGGGGGGACAGAGAGAGTTGGAAACACAGAATCCAAAGCAGGCTCCAGGTTCTGAGCTGTCAGCACAGAGCCCGATGAGGGGCTCAAACTCCCAGACCCAAGACCATGACCTGAGCCGAAGTTGAGTGCTTAACCAACTGAGCCATTCAGGTGCCCCATGATGAGATGAGAACTTTTAAGATTTACTCTCTAACATTTTTAAACTTTAAACAGTACAGTATACAGCTTATAAATAGACATTAAAAAAATAAAGTAATTACTCATAAAAGTGAACTCACTTTGCCATTTTGTTAATTGTTTCCTGGTTGTCTTGTAATTCCTTTGTTCCTTTCTTCTTTTCTTGCTCTTTTCCTTTGTGATTTGGTGAGTATCTGTAACGCTATGCTTAGATTCCTGTATCTTTTGTGTGTGTATCTATCATAGGTATTTTGCTTTGTGGTTACCACAAGGCTTACATAAAACATGTTATAGGGGCACCTGGGTGCCTCAGTCAGTTAAGCGTCAGACTTTGGTCCAGGTCACGATCTCACACTTTGTGAATTTGAGCCCCACGTCAGGCTCTGTGCTGATAGCTCAGAGCCTGGAGCCTGCTTCAAGTTCTGTGTCTCCTTCTCTCTCTGCTCCTCTCCTGCCCCCGCTTATGCTCTCTCTCTCTTCAAAAATAAACATTTTTTAAAAGTTAAAAAAATACATGTTATAGATATAACATTCTATATTAACTTGGTAACAACCTGACTTCAAACACATACTAAAGCTCTACATTTTTACTCTCTATCCCAACATTGTTTTTGATGTCACAATTTACAGCTTTTCACCTTGTGTATCCATTTACAGATTACTATAATTATAGTTATTTTAATACTTTTGTATTTTAATCTTTTTCATAGATGTCAAGTGATATACCTACCACCATTACAATATTAGAGCATCTGAATTTAAATAAGTATTTACCTCACAAACTTTAATATTTTGTATTCTTAGTATCATTTATTTAAAAATTTCTTATTTTATTTCATCATTGACCCATGGTTATTTAGGAGTGTGTTATTTAGTTTACAAATATTTGGGGATTTTCCACACAACATTCTTTTATTGACTTTTTAAGTTTACTTATTTTTTGAGAGAGAGAGAACATGCATGACCATGAGCAGGGGAGGGGCAGAGAGAGAGAGAAGGAGAGAATCCCAAGCAGGCTCCACTGCCAAAGCAAAGCCCAATGCAGAGCTCAATCTCACTAACTTGTGAGATCATGACTTGAGCCAAAACCAAGAGTCGGCCACTTAACCAGTTGCCATCTGGACGCCCCTCTTTTATTGACTTCTAATTTAGTTCCACTGTGGACAGAAAACATACTTTGTATGATTCTAATCTGTTTAAATTTAAGACTTATTTTAGGACACAGAATATGGTAACTTGGTAAATGTTCCATATACCCTTGAAGAGAATGTGTATTCAGTTGCTTTTAGGATGAGTGATCTCTATATATTAATTATATCAAATAGGTTGATAGTGTTAAGTGTGATTTCCTTTTTTATTCTATCAATTACTGAAAGATGGAATGAAATGTGATCTCCAGATACAATTGTTAAATATAATTATGGATTTGTGATCTATGTAGATTAGGTGTCCTTGATGAATTACCCCCTTTATTTTGAAATGATCCTTTTTTTATCCTTGGTAATATTCTCTGATCTGTTTTTAAGTAATCTCTACACCTAATGGGGAGCTCGAACTTACAAAACCCCGAGATCAAGGGTTGCACACTCTACTGACTGAGCCAGCCAGGCACGCAGTAATACTCTCTAATCTAAAGCTTATTTTGTCTGATACTAATTTACTCCAGATGTCTTTTGACTAGTATTAGCATGGTATATCTTTTTCAATCATTTTATTTTTAACCTATCTGGGTTTCCAGATCTAAAGTATCTTTACTGAGGGCAGTATGAAGTTGGGCTTTGCATTTTTTATCCAACTTGACAGAACTCAACTTGTTCGTTTACTCTCTCTTAGAGATAACTATTTTTTGTTGATTGATACAATATCTTGAAAGCCTTTGTTTTATACATTTTGTCCTTGTTTTTTCAGGTGATAGGATAAATCTGACCCCTATAAGTACCATCTTGGATGGAAGCAGCAGTCTTAATGTTTCACTCTTAATGTTATAGTACCTGCAACCTTCTTCAAAGGAATGTTCTTGGGTTACTAGAGCCACTTCTCGTGGAGAGGTGGAAGTACCTGAGAGTTTACAAATCCCTGGGGTAGCCAGCAGCTGGGAACTTGTTCAGGGTATGAAAGTCTAGTTCTTTTGCCTCCAAGTGGGATAAACTCTGACTTTATACTTTATGCTTTGGAGCTCCCTGAGACCAGGCTGATGCTGAAATCATATCCTTGCTTTTTTATTCTCTTTTCTTGTCTTGCCTCCCTGACTACCTTACTGATTTCATATTAGAGCACATTTCTAATTAATTACTTGCACCTGAATCCATATCTCAGTGCCAGCCTTTGGAGAACACAACCTAAAATTAGCTTGCATTTTAAAATTGCTTTTCTGGGGCGCCTGGGTGGCGCAGTCGGTTAAGCGTCCGACTTCAGCCAGGTCACGATCTCGCGGTCCGGGAGTTCGAGCCCCGCGTCAGGCTCTGGGCTGATGGCTCAGAGCCTGGAGCCTGTTTCCGATTCTGTGTCTCCCTCTCTCTCTGCCCCTCCCCTGTTCATGCTCTGTCTCTCTCTGTCCCAAAAATAAATAAACGTTGAAAAAAAAAAATTTAAAAAAAAATAAAATAAAATAAAATAAAAAAATAAAAATAAAAAAAAAATAAATAAAATTGCTTTTCTGTAAAAATGTCTCCTTGATTAGTTTATTTTGCTTTTGCTCCCACATTTTTTGAATTGTTCCATTTGCTCAAAAGAACTTTAGAATAAAAGTGTTGAGCTGAATAGATATTTAGAATATATCCAATCAAACTTCCTTATTTAATAAATGAAGCAATGGTAAAAAAAAAAACAAACTATCTAATCCATGTTTACATAAGAGTAACTAACAGTAACTGAGAGTAACCGAGGCAAGCTTCAAATCAGGTTTCCTAATTTGGGCTTATTCAGGTAAAACATGCTTTTAATTTTACAGTGATCAGGTTTTACTAGGTCTTGGATAGTATGTTGCAAACGCTTACTTATGAACACTGCCAGATATAAATGTTTGTGCAAACTTTTTCTGCAGGTGCAAGTTTGTACTTGTACAGTTTAATTACCTTCCTCATTTTATGATCTTTGAACATTAACCCTTGGTTAATTGTGAGGCAAGTGAACATGTACATTTAAAAAAATCTTTTAAATTTAAATCTCATACCAAAAATCAGTCATATTCCCGTATCTCCTGCCTCCCTCCCTCCTTCCTATCCTCTCTCTCTCTCTCTCCCCACTCTCATCCTCCCTCTTCCTTCTCTCAGTCATAGGCAATTCAAATTTGAAGTAAAAACCAGAGTCTTCAATACCTTATTAGTGTGCAGCAACTCTACACGGTGCTGTGGTCTTGGGACTGGTATCTCCATTTCCATACTTCTGGATTAGTGGTTTCATCTTTCTTAATTTACTCTTATTTTGTAGAACATCCCTCAGTAGCATCTTAATTATCCTTTCTGGTAGATTGCCTCACTTCACCTTCTATCTCCTGTAGACTTTATTTCTGCTCTCATATTTTTACTTTCCAATATCTCTTTTTTATTCTCCCAAAGTTCTACTTTTAGCTGGCCTTCTGTTCTTACTTTATGTAATCAGTATCTTATTTCTTTGAAGATATTAATATAGTTTTCAAAAAATTATCATTCTGCTCCCTACATTAACTATTTTCTGTAAGTTCATTTTATCTATTGGTTTCTTTTTGTCTCTTTCATGCTACATGCTCTCTATATCTGTTGCTGATATATCTGTTGCTCTCTATCTATTGCTGATTTGCAACTCTGTGTGCCTAGGTGGGGTTTATTTATTTCTATTAGGGTGATGTTGACTGGTTTCTCATCTTTGGCACTATTGACATTTTGGATCAGATCATTATTTGGGGGGCTAGGGACAAGGAAGGATGCATTGCAGTGAACTGCAAGATAGCATCCATAGCATCCGTGGCCCCTACTCACTAGATGCCAGTAGCACACCTCTTCCCCACTTCACCCAGTTGTTTACAACGGAAAATTTCTCCAGACATTGCCAAATGTCCCTTGGGGGCAAAATCATCCCTAGTTAATAACCACTGTGTTATAGTAATGGAATTTTTGAGAGTTTCTTGAGATAAACTCTCCAGTTTTCTGCTTTCTGAGTAAGGAGTATAAACCTGGTTACTAGCATTCAGAAGCCTAGCAAAGGAATGGACCTCCATATCTCACCATCAATATAGAGACCTTGACATAATCTCTGCCACAGGCAGAATAATGGTGTCTCAAAGACATCCACATCGTAATCCCAGGAACCTGTGACTATTTTATGTTACACAGCAGAAGAGAATTAAAGTTGCAGATGAGATTAAAGTTGATAATCAGCTGACCTTAAAATGGGGAGATTACCCTGGATTATATAGTTGGATTTAAAGGTAGAAGAGGGAGGCAGCAGAGTCAGTGTCAGAATGATGCAACATGAGTGACTGGCCATTTGCTGGCTTTAAAGATGGAAGGGGCCATAAGCCAAGAAATCCAAGCAGCCTCCTGAAGCAGATTCTCCCCTACAGCCTCCAAAAAGGAGACTGACATTAGACCATTGAGACCCATTTTGTACTTCCCATCTTCAGAACCATAAGATAATAAATTTATGTCCTTTTAAACCAATAACTTTGTGGTAATTTGTTATAGCAGTCACAGGAAACTAATATAATCTCATTGCTTACCAGTCACCCTCACCTCTGCTTGATATTCTTGAGACCAGAACCAGCCTAGGATAATCTCTCCAGCATGAATCAGTAACTCCTACCCCAATCTTCTCTCAAGGTTGAAGAAGGGGCAGTCTCCAGGCATCTAGATTGGGGGAGGGATCTAGGGAGCAAACTGCTCCTTAAGCAGATTTTAAAGTGGTTTGTTGTTGTTGTTGTTTTAGAGAGAAGCAGAGCATGAGTAGGGGAGAGGCAAAAAGAGAGAATCTCAAACAGGCTCCATTCTCGGCAGGGAATGACCCACACAAGGCTTGATCCCATGACCCTGGGATCATGACCTATGCTGAAATCAACAGTCAGACACTCACCTGACTGAGCCACCCAGATACCCTCTTTAAGCAGATTTTTAACTAATCGTCCCATTTCAAGCCCCCCCTCCCACTCCCCATTTACAGGTATCTCCTGATTCCAATTTCCAATGTTTCCTAGAATTTTGCAGCAGAGATACACTTGCTTTTATTATTGCAAGTCATTTCCTCTTTCTCTACTCCACCAAATCAATCATCACTCATTTTCATTCCTTCTTCCAAAATGTATGGACATCTCTTGCCTGCTACCTCTCTCATTCTTTTTGATCCTTAAGAGTTCATGCTATTGATTCTTTACTGCCATTTGAGCAGGATTTTATTTTATTAATGTTTATTTTGAGAGAGAGCATGAGCAGGGAGGGGCAATGAGAGACGGAGACAGAATCCCAAGCAGACTCTGCGCTATTAGCAGATCTCACAAACCGCAAGATCATGACCTGAGCTGAAATCAAGATTCAGACACTTAACTGACTGAGCCACTGAAGGGTCCCTTGAGTAGAACTTTAAAAAATGAAAATTATGTAAACGAACACCCATATGTTTAGCTATCATATTTAATGAGTTTTATTTTTAGCTGACATTTTATGGGGCCCTTACTGATTTTTGGATAAAACCTCATGTGAATTACAGCATTTGAAGTTTACAATAACTTTAGGTGTTAGGTTCTATTATTTTCATCCATATTTTAGAAATAAAACAAATGTTTAATTCAGGTGACAAAGCTAATATGGAATAAAACTGGGATGGAACCCAAGTGTTTTGGACTGCCAAAGCCTATTTTCCTAACCAATTATGCAATCTTGTTAATTTCTACTTTTCACTCTAGTGCATGGGTTAGGAAACTATAGCCCATTCATCAAATCCGGCCTGTCACCTGTTTTTATAAAGTCTTATTGTAATATAACCACACCCATGCTTTGCCTATGGCTTATATCTGCTTTTGAGCTATAATGTTCGAGGTAAATAGTTGAAACAGAGACAATCCGGCCCACACACCCTAAAATATTTACTCTTTGATCATTTGTGAAAATTTTGCTGATCCCTGCTCAAGAAAATAACCTTATTACTAAGTTTTGAGGTCATGGTATACTCAGATACTTTTAAAGCTTTTATTACTGAGTCAAATCAAAAACATTCTTTTTATTGTTCCTTCAAACTTTTGTTATCCTGCAGATAGCAATCTTTGGTCATGGTTAAAAAAAAAAAAAGTCTTTAAACCAATCTCCTTTGTGAAGTCTTTCCCATACTCAATCATACTTACTCCCTTTTCTGTGCTCCTACCTCAATTACTATAATTATAGTACTTATTGCAGCTTGATTCCCATAATAGTTACTAGTTGTGATTCCCCTAGGATCTAGCAAGTGCTAGGCCTGAGTAGATATTTACTTAATAAGCATTTACTAAATACTTTCTAAGTGTCAGTGTTCTAGACACTGGAGCTATAAAAGCAAATATGGCAACTTTTAATTAATATGTATTCTATATAATTAGGTACAAATATAGAAAAGGAACTGAGTGTGAAGTCTGGGGCTAAGGTCCCTTGCAACAGCTGCAACAGAATCACCAGAAGTGCTGGGGTACCTCCAGATTTACTGAATCAGAATCTCTGGAGGTGAGGCCTAGTAATTTGTTCATAATCAGCACTTCAGATGATACTTAAGCAGTAAAGTTTGAGAATCATTGCATCAGCAGATAGGAAGGGCTGTTTCTAAATGTACAAATATTATGGTAAGATATGATCTCTCTTAATACAACCAATTTCTGTCAAAATATGATCTTCTGTTGTTTACTTCTTCCTTCCAAAACATTACTAGACATACTTAACTGGGAACTTGGACATTGCTCCCATCTCTTACTAAACTTCTCTTTTATACCATTGCAACCCTGGACTTGGCACAGATCCTGGCACATAGTAGGTGCCAATAATTTGTAAGTTCAACTGTTGAATATCCAAAGCAAAACCCTTCATGTTGTCCGAATATGTAGCAAATAGGAGTTTTTCCAACTTTATAATGGAATGGTATGAGGATCATTTGAGTACAAGGAAGATCACATATCCAGGCAAAAGTTTGGTCAACCTATACCTCGTTTTCGTCCCTCTAAGAATGCTTCCTTCTAGCTTTCAGGGCCACTACCCTTGTAGGGAATATCAACCTCCCTCTCAAGGCTAAACTAAACCAAGCAGAGCCAAGTGGACTAGTGGAAAAGGTCAGGCATTATGGATTCTTCTTCATTGTAGATAATCTCTTTCTAGAGGCTTTAATCTGCAGAAAGCCCCGGAGTACATTTTTAAAAGGATTACCTACCTAGAGGATGATAGATACTCAAGTATCTACAATGAGAGGTTTATAACAATGGACTCTTGCTATGCCTGACATAGATCTATCCCTCCCACTAGAACTCTGAATTATTTTGCTGGAGGCTACAACATTCTGAGCAGTTTGTTGGGAGTGGATGGGAGGTGGGGATAACTCACCCATACAAGCTTAGCAGAGCTGAGCCGCTGCAGCTTGTTGGGCTAGCCTTTGATGCAGACTGGTTGGACAGGTTCTGGATCTACAGAAGAACCGGTTTGACTGGCCTGTTATGCCAACATATTCTGGTTTGAGTCCATGTTCCACAGACGGTAGAAACCTGCCCAGCCAGTTAAATGAAAGGCATATTAGGTTATCCATTGCACACTGTATATAGCTTAGATGCAGCAGGAGTCTTCCACATAGCAGTGGTGTCTAGCAAACTCTAGCGTGGTCCAGAGAGGGGGCTTCCTCTCATCTACTGTTTAAGTTCGTAGCTTCAGAAGTCAGAAGTGAAACACCTTGTGCTTTTGACCCAGAGCAGAGGTTTTCTAAAAAAATTGAAGGGTAAGTTAATATATTTTTTCTATTTCTCAATTGTCTGTGCACCTTAATTTAAGGTTAAATTAAGAAATAATGCTTAAACAGATACCTATTTTTAACATGGTAATACCTAGATTATACCCTTCATGTCAAGTTGGTTAGATATTTTTTATAGTACTTATGTATATTCATTGATTTGTTTAAATAAAAGTTATTTAGTATATAATATACTATACTTTCACTATGCTTTTTTGTAAGTTAGGCATGGCTATAGTCATGAAGAAAACTGGGTTGAATAATTTTGCTAAATCTAATTCACCTATTAATGATTCATCTTAAGCCATCTACTTCTTTGATAATATACTATCATGTTTTATAGGCTGTTGCTATATGGTAACAATTTTATATGGTAAATCTAATTGTGGATACAATAATAATTGCCTTTTTAAGGCATTAAAAAAAAAATGTTGGCCTGCTTGGTGATCTTAAGTACATTAGAGGAACAATACACAGTAGGAATTGAGGAGTGTGAAAAACAAAGATTGTGGAATCTGGTAACTGATTAACTATTGGAGCTCAAAAGCACTTGCTGAGTTGAATAGAAAGGAATGAAGACAGGTTTTGTCATGCCTATTAGGTCTGAAAAACTTAAAGAATATTTGGATCTTCCTTTAATTTATATTTTAAAATAATTCTTTACCCCTCTCTTTCCCTGATGTAATTAAGTTGTTGTGTCATCTAAAATCAAAGTTACCAATCCCTTTATATTTATTTTGGCATACCAGACTACCCCCTTAGTTATTAATATTGGATTGAATTGAATGCACGTATCTTCTGGGCATTCAGTTAACATAGCAGCTGACACATGAATTTATCTGGGAATTAAAACGACTTTTTAAACAGAATTATACTGAATACTTTCCTGTCAAGAGCTATCAGTAGGTCAATTTAATATGACTTTGTCTTAAAATGAGCAAGACTGATGCATCTTTTTTTTTCATTGTCCCTAGAGTCCTCACTGTGTCATTATATTCAAGCTCAAAGACTCTAAGTGTTTCTTTAGGATGTTAATAAAGAATTTTAAGGTGAGAAATATGTTCAGATGAGATATGATTTTTTTGCAGGGAAGGTCTTGGATGCTTTTCAGTCCATTCCAAGGCAATTCTGCACAATACTTCTGCAAATTCAGCTGAACTTCAAAAAAGTTATGCAATGTTGAATCTGCATAAGGAATATGCTGATTCAGCAAACCCGAATTAATTTTATTCAGTATAAACTGTATTCTGACAATTTTGGGGGGAGGATATGGATCAAAATTTTTAGTTGGTTGAATGTTTCTCTTTGCAATCAGTTTTCAAGCAAGATATACATATATGTCAATAAAGTATACTTTTAGAGTTTCTGGTAAGTATATTCTATATAGTAATTTAAAATTCTTAAACTATGCTGTGTTTGAAATACAGGGCTTACTCTTTTTTTGTTTTTATTTTTCAAGTTTATTTATTTAAGTAATCTCTGTGCCCAATTTGGGGCTGGAACTCAGGACCCTGAGATTAAGAGTCACATGCTCTTCCGATTGAGCCAGCCAGGTGCCCCCAGGGCTTACTGTTTAAAGATAAACTTATGTGGGGATTCCACTTAAGTGGATTTATTTAGTGAGCACTTTTATGTTTATGGTTTTGAGGAAAGCTATTCAGAAACCAGGTATATATTTCATATAAAATCTATGGGTAAAATTTCAAGCCTAACTACACTTTGGAAAAGGATTCTACAGCTTTCATATAATAGAATTCCCAGTTTCAAATATATGAAAGTCCTATTGAATATGACCTTTATGTATTCCTGTAAATTGATCCCTTTAAAATAATGATACAGTGTGATGTTTTGGTTAAAATTAAGGACATATGGATTTATAAATCAAATTAGGCACCTATAAGTGAGTGTGTGTGTGTGTGTGTGTGTGTGTGTGTGTGTGTGTGTGTATTTTATACAGCCTTACGTTATTTCAGGGCTCAGGTCAAAAAGTGTTCTTTAAAAATCTTTATTCTTTAAATTTAGTCAGGGATGCATTCCTTTGTCCTTATTCCTAGCTGCTTCCTTTCACACAATGACTCTTTTTGTCAACAATGCTAGCTATTCTTAACAACTGCAAACTCTTTCCTTCTTGAATATCTTCATATGTTTCCTACCAAAACCACTTAGAATCATGACATTTTTAAGCTTGAAAAAGTCTTAAAGAATAACCAATGCATCCAACTCCTCAGTTTTCAGTTGAATGAAAAGCCCAAAAATGGAGCTAAATCACTACTATAAAATCTAAAGGTAGAGCTGGGACCAGAACATCCCAGTTTTCTGAATACCAGCCCAGACTAATATTTTTCACCATCCTACAATGACTCATCTGAATACTACATGAAATCTAATCTGTTTTCTAAAAGAATTGTAAAAAGGTAAAATTGTGTTGTATAGTTATGCTAACGAGTCTTTGCTGATTCATTCCATAAACAATAAAAATGTTTATTAGTACATATGCGTATATACATATATATTTTGTGTTGTTTTAAGAACTCTCATATAGGTATAATTTAGGATTTACCTAAGAAGTTAGTACATCTAAAATTTGATTCCAATTGATGGGAAAATTTCCATGAAGTTATAAAGATAAGAATTACAGGATTCAAAATCCATTTTAGAGGTGACAGAACCTGCTTTTTTAGGGGGTGAGTTCTTAAGACAGTGCTTTGTATGCAAAGTGCTCAAAAAATGTTTTAAATGTTTTTAACTTGAGCAATTCCAAGGAAATGGGACCAGAGAAAGCTTTAGAACCAAAGGCTCAAAAATTCCAATTCTGATTCCTAGAACTAAATATTAATTCTCCTAATCCCCTTATTTTTTCACAGGTAAAATCCTACCTGAGGGATGCTACTCAACTTTGGTAAATTTAGTTTAGTCCAAGTGGACTCTGAAAAATAATCACTTCCACTTGTTTCTCATTTTCACAATCAAGAGAAAAGGTAGTATACTAAAAAATACATGGGCTTTTGAGCCAAAGTAAGATGGATTTGAATACTGGCTGCTACAAACAAGTTTATCCTTGGGGATTATTTAACTCTGACTTCTCTTTTCTCCGTCTGTAAATTAAGGAAGTAATACCATTCTCTCAGTTGTTGGGAGAATTAAATGAGATATTGTACGTAAAACACCTAGCATAGTCCCTAGAACACAGCAGATGTAACAAATGTCAATACCCTTCCTACCTCTTTAATAAAATATATAATAAATTTCAACAAACAGCTTATGTAAAAGAAGTCAAAGCTTAGCTTGGAATATACAATTTATTTTTGTCAGAGACATAAAAACTAAATTAGCAACTGTGGAAAGTGTCAGGGAGGAAGACCTTCCTCTGCCCTATGCTCCTTCTAGCTGGACTTAGAATCAATTGACATAAGACAGATCAACAGGAGAAAATAAAATTTAATAGCCATTTGAGAAATCCACACGGACGTGAAGTTCCGAGGGAAATGAGTCAAAAAGCTTATAAGAGCAACAAGATGAGTAGGGTTTGAGGATACAAAGGGGAGGAAGGCCAATAACAAGAAGTTAAGGAGATGTTTAGAAAAACAAAGGTTGCCTTATTATGTAGATAGGTCCCTTAGGTAAAGGAGAGTCTCGGTTAAGAGATCAAAAGTTGCGTGCTCTACAGACTGAGCCTGCTAGGCAGCCCTAAAATTTCAAATTTCGATCATCTATACCAAAGGAAGGAACTGTGGCAGGGATAGTACAAACTATACCTTACTTGTGCCTCATATCTAGGTTTTTCAAAGACATTTCATATCTATTTATATCTATTATTTTATATGACATCAAATTAGTTGGTCAAAGATTTCTATATGCTCTAGGATTGTGTTGTTTCTATACCAATTAAATTATTTCTTCAGGGCTATAGAATATGTTTGTTCTTCCAAAAGAGTCTCTTCCAAATTAAATTTATTGTAAGTCAATATTAAATTACATTTCATTCTCTTGATAGTAAATAATGATACAGAGATTGAGTGCAAAATGTGTTGGGTATAAGACATAAGAAGGAATAGGATTTAACATTTTCTAAAAGTAATATTAAATTAATGACAAATTGATTAGAAGGTGAAGCCAATGAGCAACGTTCACACATGAGATATTTCTGAAGTCAATATCATGGGTCAGAAGGGAGTTCAGAATAGTGTGACAAAACATTGTAAGAGCTGGCCTAACTAAAGTTGGGTGGATTGACACATATTCCAGTGTGTAAATAAAGAGCAGGAAATAGGTTATGACTTGATCTTACAACCAACAAATAGATCCACTTATAACACAAACTGATCTTAGTAAGCTCTTACAATCAATTTTAATTTCCTGAAAGATGCTTAATTGCTATACAAATAAGCTTTACTAAGCTGTACATAATTTGAATTTATATCCATGGTAAATGAATTTTTTCTCTTAAAATGAAAAGTTTGTATGTAGATGGTATACCTAAAGACAAAAATATCACTTCGCCAATTTAACCCACTAAGTATATAATATTCTTATTAAAACTATTTTATTAGATTTAAAAAATTAGCTTTATTTGACTACTCATTAAATTATTGTTTAATTTGCATATTTATTTTCATGTACTGAGAGTGGACTGTAAACAACTGAAAAGAAGGCAGGGAGTACTATAAATCTAAAATATATTTTAGGGGCACCTGGGTGGCTCAGCCGGTTGAGCACTGGATTCTTGATCTTAGGTCAGGTCATGATCTCATGGTTCATGGGACTGAGACCCTCATCAGACTGCACTGACAGCAGGGAGCCTCCTTGGGATTCTCTCTCTCCCTCTCTATATGCCCCTCCCTCACATGCATACACACTTTTTCTCTCTCAAAATAAATACAGGCAATCTATATGGGATCGCCTGGCTGATTCAGTTGGTAGAGCATGCAACTCTTGATCTTGGGGTCATGAGTTCAAGCCCCACATTGGACATAGAACTTACTTAAAAAAAAAAAAAAGAATTATTTTGTGGGGGGCACCTGGGTATCTCAGTCAGTTAAGTGTCCAACTTCAGCTCAGGTCATGATCTCGCAGCTCGTGGGTTTGAGCTCCACATCAGGCTCTGGACTGACAACTCTGGACTGACAGCCAGGAGCCTGCTTCAGATTCTGTGTCTCCCTCTCTCTCTCTGCCCCTACCCTGCTCACATCCTGTCTCCTCTCTCAAAATAAAAAAAATTTAAAAATTAAATTAAAAAAATTTCTGTATAAAATAGCTAATTTGGATAAATTAGCACTAACAACCAAACTTGCTATACATCAAAGACTAACTGGGAAACAGAAAATGTTATAGCCCATCGTTAAAGACATACAGGCTTCTGCACTGAGAGCATGGAGCCTGCTTTGGATTCTCTCTCTCCCTCTCTCTCTTGCCCTCCCCTGCTTGTGTGCACATCCTTGCTCTCTCTCTCTCTCTCTCTCTCTCTCTCAAAATAAACAAATAAACTTAAAACAAAAAGACATACAGCCTTAAAAATAATCAGAAAACTACTGCCTTAGAAATTCTGTATTACTGACAAAGTGAAAATATAACTTGCGTGGCAAATTTTTAGTTTCAAAGTTCTATCTTAAGCCTATTCTCCTGAAGGTGCTTTGCTAAATCATTACTACAATGATTTAGATTAGGATTAAGAAACACTTCCCTCTTGAAACATTAAGATATTTGATGTAATCAGTAATTTTATGTAGCTCACAGTATATTAATGGACAAGGAACAGTATTATAGAATTCTGTGATAAAGTTCTTTATAAAAAATTTACATTTAACATATACAGGTCTAAATTTGGAGGGTAGGGTCTCCTCACTGAAAGTAGATGGCAGAATCAGTCACATTTCTAAAAATATTAATATCATAACCAATTTTCAATAATGTGATAATTACCGAATGGTAAATACCATCTACGTAGCATTTTAGAGAGTGGTTAAATTCTTTTCTAGTCACTTTCCAAGGAATTGTTTGACAAAATTTAAAACAAACATATGTTGCTCAGGAATAAGTATATGATTTTTTAACTATAATATCAGACTAACCACTGGAACCTGGCCACAGGCCACTGGAACCTGGCTACAGGCCATTCAGCAACAAAGGTTGTTTAGTCCATAGCGCAGTATCAGCCTCTTTTCCCACAGCTTGACTTGTTAAGATGTGAGCGTTTATACTTTGAAATGAGTGACATGTTGTTCTAGTTCCACCAGTAAGTGTACATTAAACACATGTAGCATAAAGGAAATTCTCAGCAGTTCATTGGTACCATAACAAACCAAATGTTTGTACTAATGTTAAAGCCAATCAAGTAATATCAAGTCAAATTTTTACAGAGGACCCTGAAATTAAAATTAGGTTCTTTTTTTTTTTTTAATTTTTTTTTCAACGTTTTTTATTTATTTTTGGGGGACAGAGAGAGACAGAGCATGAACGGGGGAGGGGCAGAGAGAGAGGGAGACACAGAATCGGAAACAGGCTCCAGGCTCCGAGCCGTCAGCCCAGAGCCTGACGCGGGGCTCGAACTCACGGACCATGAGATCGTGACCTGGCTGAAGTTGGACCCTTAACCGACTGCGCCACCCAGGAGCCCCAAAATTAGGTTCTTTTTAATCTGACTGCCCAGTGTGTAGTTTATTAGCTCAGTTTATTAGAACATGTGATTAATGGGGCGCCTGGGTGGCACAGTCGGTTAAGCGTCCGACTTCAGCCAGGTCACGATCTCGCGGTCCGTGAGTTCGAGCCCCGCGTCAGGCTCTGGGCTGACGGCTCGGAGCCTGGAGCGTGTTTCCGATTCTGTGTCTCCCTCTCTCTCTGCCCCTCCCCCGTTCATGCTCTGTCTCTCTCTGTCCCCCAAAAAATAAATAAACGTTGAAAAAAAAAATTTAAAAAAAAAAAAAAAGAACATGTGATTAATGATACCATGATACTAATTCAGTCCCTGTGGAGTAAATTGCTTTTCATTTATTTCTTGGTCACAGATTATCCTCAGCAGTATTATTACTGTAATAATGTATCAATGCTTCTCAAAGTGTAGTCTGTAGACCATCTGACTCACCTGGAGGATACCTATTAAAAATGCAGACTGCTAAGCTCCATTCTAGACATATCACATTAGAATCTCTAGTGGGTAGATCCCATGAATCTACATATTTACTGATTTTCCAGATTATTCTAACGTCCAATAAAGTTTGAAAAGTGGCAAGAAAATATTCTCTTGCCTATAAAAGACTGAGCAAGGCTGTATAATTTCCTTTAAATCAAATCGTTATTACTATCAGAAAAATAGCCTTGACTATACAAGTTCCACCAGTCTTTGGTCAATATTAACATCCTCTCAAATTACTACATACAATTAATCTGACTGTCCCATCCACACATGCAAACTTTCAAAAGTTAATTTTTTTTTAAGATTTTTAATGTTTATTTATTTTTGAGAGAGACAGAGACAGATGTGAGTGGGTTAGGGACAGAGAGAGAAGGAGACACAGAATCCGAAGCAGGCTCCAGGCTCCGAGCTGTCAGCACAGAGCCCGACGCGGGGCTCGAACTCACGGACCATGAGATCATGACCCGAGCCGAAGTTGGACGCTCAACCGACTGAGCCACCCAGGTGCCCCAATTTTTTTTTTTTAAGTAATCTCTACACCCAACACGGGGCTTGAACTCACAACCCTGAGATCGAGACTAACATGTTTTACTGACTCAGCCAGGCAGGCACCCTGGAAATGGAAATCATATGTTTAACCTTTATCTCTTAGTTTGGGTTCTCCATGGAAAACAGAGCCTGAATCTTCCAGATTATGTGCAAATTGTCTATGTGAGAAGCCATCCCAGGGAATAAGAGCTGGGGATTAGAAGAAAATGGGGAGAGAGCATTTGGAGTGCTTCCTTCAGTACAGGCAAAATGGGACTCAATCCCAGGCCCCTGTTAGGAGCCATGAAGTCTTAGAAGACTGGAGAGAAGCATTTATCCTGCCAGAAGCCTGGAGAGAAGCATCTATCCACCAGTTCTGATTTAGGTTAGTTACGGGTTGCCTCATAGGTTGTTAATTTCTTCACACTTTCAGGCTATGCTTCTATTTCCGAAGGCTTCAGAGAAGCCCCCCAAGCAGAAAGTCAGGTGAAGGGCTGTCAGGTTTCACCTTACGAATCTGATTGCCATTGGAATGTTATTGGACTGGCTAAAGCAAGCAGGGCCCAAGAGGAGTCTGGCACATCACTATTATAGGACAAATATGACCAAACTGATTTTTCCTTAATTTACCAATACAATTTTAACTAATATACTATGCAAGTAAAATAGATTTGCTGAAAAATGAGTATAGCAATTTCAAATGGCAAGTGAGGAACTTTAGCCTATTTTTGTCTGATGTATTTGATCCATTCCCACAAAACCTGAGATACATTGAAACTTGACCTTTTGTGAGAAAGGTATTTTCTAATAAACTACATTTCATTTCCTGAATTTGGCCGCCAATTTTTAAAGGGCCAAACAGCACCAAATGAACAATTAATAGGTACTCTGTAAATGCTTTTACGTCCAGTATTGATCCAAAGGCTTTATCATTTAGTTTACATTGGTAAAATTATAGTAAAAACAGATTGACTACATTGGACTCTCAAGTAACACTTCTCATTACAGTGAAACACAGAAGTTTGAATAGTGCAAGTTTGTGTTGGACTATGTCCAAGAGGGTCTGGTTACAAGAACTAATTCATTATAACCTTTATGTGATCCTGGAGCATGGGTCTGAAGAATACATTAGAGGAAAGCTGTAGTCAAGTAGATTAAAAACAGGAAACTGAAGTAGCCAGTTATGTGCTTTAATTGTGTAAATATATTAATTGTTGCATAATTATAAAAACTTAGTTTAGTAAAAATGAGGAAGAAATAGGTTTAAATTAAAAATAAATCTGATTAAAAACATATCATCTTTTCATTGAACTTCAATTATGTTCAAATGGAGTGTCTGAGTTTTTAAAAATAACTCTCTTAGACTGTGGTTAAATTAGCTAATGAATTGATATGGGTAAAATACAGAAATTAGACTGAAGGGAATAGAAATAAAAGTGAGGACACACTACTGAACAAAGGCCATTAAAAAGAAATAACTATTGTCAGAAGGAGTTATCAAATACACTCAGATCTTCACTAAATTAGCTCAGATCACAATCAACTTGATACCAACTCCCCCTTTCTTGCACCTGAAGCTCAGTAGATCATAAATTTCTATTAAATAATTTCTTACAACCACAAATTTCTGAAATACATGAATAAATTAGTTTCTCCTTTCTATACGATTTTGCAGTTGGGCTAGATGATTTTTAAAGTCCCTTGGAATATAATGGAAATAACAACAATATAATAACTCTACCTGACTTATTTAAACTTAATTATGTGAATCAAATAAGATATGTAAAAGCACTTCAGTTGTAATGTAATCCTTTCTATAATTATAAATCTGTCACAATTTGCATAGCAATTCAACAGTTTCACTACAATTACATAACTCAGCAATTGAAGAGATCTCTCTGATTAGCCGTAGTTCTTAAATCTATCTAGTACTAACAACAGTTTCTTACACTGTTTGGATACACTTATAATCATTTAATCCTGTTAACAATCCTGTATGTAAAATACCCAAGGTATATATTATCTTCGTATCACTGATAAACAACTGAGGCACGGAGATGTTAAATTACTTGCTCAGTAGGATTATTAAAAATTAGAATTCATTCAACAAATTAGGTGGAGCTGCTGCTCATTTCCCACTGTCAACCTATACAAATACATTACTATATACTTACAGTTTCCAGAATTCACAATGATTTCCCATAGCAGAAACTTTGCACATGCCTTCGGCCTAGAAAGCCTTCTACCACTCTGCTCCCAATAGGCAAGTTGCTTCAAACTTCTAGAAGTCTTCCTTAAGAAATTACAGATATATTATTTCATTCCTATAATAATCCCTTCGGACACAGGTAAGTATGAGTATTCTCATTTTTTGGTTGGGGAAGTAAGACTTGTCTAGGCAACATGCAGATTATCAGAGATAGGGCTAGAGTTTAAATCTTAACTCCTAGGTCCTATCTCCAGCTCAGGACTTGCATAGTCCCATAGGCCAGGAATATGGCTATAAGTCGTCACTGATTTTAGAACCTGGTGAGTTTTTTGGAGCATTTTCTGCTCTGCTCCCTTTGGAGATAATAACATAATTCAAGGTCATTCAATTTATTTAGCTTTAAGCTTACTACATGGGAGAATCTAAAACTCAGGGCTGGGAAAGCTAAGAATGAACACTTGCTAATTCCATTAGAAGTCAATTTATATTCACCTCTCAAATGTCCACTATTTTTAAAAACTGTTTATTTATTTTTGAGAAAGAGATAGTGTGCAAGCAGGGAGGGGCAGAGAGAGAGAGAGAGGGAGAAAGAGAATCCCAAGCAGGCTCTGTGCTTGTCAGCATAGAGCCCAATGCAAAGCTTGAATCCACGAACCATGAGATCATGACCTGAGCCAAAATCAAGAGCCAGACATTTAACTGACTGAGCCACTCAGGTGCCCCTCAAATGTTCACTATTATAAGCCATGTAAAGGAACATGTATGCCATGATTTCTAGTAAGTACAATTATTAATGCAAAAAAGTCTAAAAAATGAACTGAGATTGGTCCATATAATAGGTGCTTCACTCCAACTCTGATTGAGAGAGCCCAATTTATTTTCCTTTTCTAAATTATGAGACTCAAATTGCTATCATATTTTAAAGCCCTTTTAGTAACCTTGTAAAAGTTTTCTGAAATAAACAGAAAAATGTACTGGGACTGCAAATTAGCCTTTAGGTAATAATTATCAAAATTCAGAAACTTTATTTGGTTATTTTCTCAAAAGTAGTTTCTAAATTAAAAAAAATAGAAAAGCACAGAATAAACTTTAAACAGATTTTATTATTCAAAAATAGCATGGTGTGGCCCCTGGGCAGCTCAGTCATTTAAGTGTTCAACTCTTGATTTCAGTTCACATCATGATCTCATGGCTCATGAGATCGAGCCCTGCTTTGGGCACTGCACAGTGTGGAGCCTCCTTGGGGTTCTGTCTCTCTGCCCCCATCCCACTCATTCTCTCTCTCTCAAAATAAATAAATATTTAATTTATTTTTTTATAAGAAGTTGTTTTTTTTTTTAATATGTATTTATTTTTGAGAGAGAGACAGACAGAGAGTGAGCAGGGGAAGGGCAGAGAGACATGGAAACACAGAATCCAAAGCAGGCTCCAGGCTCCAAGCTGTCAGCACAGAGCCTGACATGGGGCTTGAACTCATGAACTGCAAGATTATGACCTGAGCTGAAGTTGCATGCTTAACCAACTGAGCCACCCAGATGCCCATAAATAAATATTTTAAAAAAATAATTCAGTTAGGTCTGTACATAGTTGCAAAGGAAATATTCTTGACTATAAAGGGTAATTTAAATCTTCCCTTTTTCTTTTTTAAAAAAATTTTTTGAGAGACCACCCATGAGTATGAGCTGGGAAGGCACAGAAAGAGAGGGAGGGAGAGAGAATCTTAAGCAGGCTCCTCACTCAGCTTGAAGCCTGAGGTGGGGCTTGATTCCAGGACCCTGGGATCATGACCTGAGCTGAAATCAAGAGTAGGATGCTTAATCAAGAATAGGATGCTTAACCAGGCACTCCTAAATCTTCCCTTTTTTTATTAGTTTATATTTCAAATACCTTAAAGCTCTGACCATATGATTTATCACCCAACCCAGGACATTTTTGAGAGTAGACAGGAGCCTTATTAATAATTAAACCAGAACAGGGGCGCCTGGGTAGCGCAGTCGGTTAAGCGTCCGACTTCAGCCAGGTCACGATCTCGCGGTCCGTGAGTTCGAGCCCCGCGTCAGGCTCAGGGCTGATGGCTCAGAGCCTGAAGCCTGTTTCGGATTCTGTGTCTCCCTCTCTCTCTGCCCCTCCCCCGTTCATGCTCCGTCTCTCTCTGTCCCAAAAATAAATAAACGTTGAAAAAAAAATTAAAAAAACAATAATAATAATTAAACCAGAACAATAGACATTAACCAGAACTATTGCTGGTAAGCCTAGGGATATGGTCACTTTAGATAAGAAGCACATTAGATTTGTCTTAGTATCCTAAATAATCCTCAAAAAGAGTCACCAAAGGTGTGAGGTAAATTCAAACATAATTTAATTTCACTAAACATTTCTAATACTTCTGATTATAAGAAGTAAAATTGAAAAAGTATTGGCTAAAACTGAAGGTCTCCTTTAAGAACTAAATTCTGAATGTAAAACATTTTTGGAAAGGTAACTATCAAAGTTTCCTTAACCTCAGACTAACATATGGATTAGGAAAAGCGAAAAGCTGGTATTTTAAACAGTCTATTTTTCTCATAGAATAGAAAAAATTGGGGCAAAAAAGGTCTGCCATTGTGTTTGAAGACGTGTAATTTGTGAGGCATGAGTGCATTAAAGATCACAACTATTTGTCAGTATTGAAGAAATTCATCAAAAATGGAAAAAATACCATATAAGAGGTGAATCATTAATTTTTTTTAAGTGGACAAGGTAATGAATATTAAACGTGTTTGCTCCTGTAAGCCTATTAAGGAATGCTTTAACTAATAGAGTCCAACTGCCAGGGACTTATTCCTACAGTTACCCCTTCATATTTTTTAAAAAATTTTTTTTTCTAGTTTTTTTTTTTTTTCAACGTTTATTTATTTTTGGGACAGAGAGAGACAGAGCATGAACGGGGGAGGGGCAGAGAGAGAGGGAGACACAGAATCGGAAACAGGCTCCAGGCTCTGAGCCATCAGCCCAGAGCCCGACGCGGGGCTCGAACTCACAGACCGTGAGATCGTGACCTGGCTGAAGTCGGACGCTTAACCGACTGCGCCACCCAGGCGCCCCTAAAATTTTTAATTAATTATTTACTTATTTCAAGAGGGGGGAGGGGGGCAGAGGAAGAGAGAGAGAGAATCTTTTTTTTTAATTCATTTATTTATTTTCAGAGAGAGAGGGAGAGACAGTGTACAGGAGGGCAGAGAGAAAGGGAGAGAGAATTCCAAGCAGTGCACAGTCCAGGGTGGGACTCAAACTCACAAACCATGAGATCATGACCTGAGCTGAAACCAAGAGTCAGATGCTCAACCAACTGAGACACCCAGGCACCCGAGAGAGAGAGAGAGAGAGAGAGAGAGAGAGAGAGAGAGAGAGAAAATCTTAAGCAGGCTCCATGCTCAGCACAGAACCTGACCCGTGTCTGCATCCCATGATATGATCTGGGGATCACAACCTGAGCCAAAAGCAAGAGTTGGGGGGCTTAGTAGGTTGGGCATCTGACTTCAGCTTAGGTCATGATCTCACAGCTTGCGAGTTCGAGCCCCACGTCAGACTCTGTGCTGAGCAGAGCCTGGAACCTACTTCCGATTCTGTGTCTCCCTCTCTCTCTTTGCCCCTCCCCCACTCTCTTTCTCTCTCTCTCTCTCTCAAAAATAAGTAATAAAACATTTAAAAAATTTAAAAAAAAGATTTGGACACTCAATTGACTGAGCCACCCTGGCACCCCCATAATATTTTCCATTTACATTACTGTAAATAAATACTGTTCCCACAGCTTCCATCATGGTAGCATTATACATATGTATATAGAATGCAAGTATAATACTGTATTTACTGGATAAAAAGGTACATATTAGTTTCACAAGATTCTCAAAATAAAATCTACTTTTCTATTCTACTTTCTTAGTGATCAATCTTAAATTCTTTTATCATCTCCACAGCAGATAAATGTCAGTGTTAAGAGACAAGACCTAAGGGCTAAATAACAAAATTCCTGGGCTCTATAAACCCATATGCATAGGTATGAAATACTGCCAAGCAGTCACTGTATTATAAAATGGCTGACCTGTAAGAAAAAGAAACTCCTTTCCATACATAATGAATGATTTTGCAGTAATAGATCATTAACATTCTTGATCAGCCTGGCATTATTTAAACTAGGCAACTAAGCAAGTATACAGTTTATCATATAGTGTATCGGAATCTTTATCAAGTATAAAGGGTTCCTAAATTGGGCAAATTATATATCTAAATAAAACTTTGCCCATTACTGATGTGAAATGAAGTAGCTAAGTGAATGATATTTAAGAACACAAATATCATTTTATAAACTATCAACTAGTTTATAAAAAGAAATAAAGAAGGTATATATAGCCATAGTAAAAGTCAAAATAAAGTCTCTTATATCTAAGTTAGAAGTTGGCCAGACTACATAAGGCTAATTTTTCTAATTGGAAAGCAATGTATAATTTTTAATGTTTGTTATAAGCACATTAATAACCACTTAAGACTGTTAAAATAAAAACTGTAATACTGACATCTTCTGAGAGTGTTAGATATATCTTTTAAAACAATTATAAAACTGTTCAACTCAACTGGAATCTTGCCACCCTCAATTCAAATTATAAACAAAACATTTTGTCACTTAGGGCAAGATCATCAACTGACATAAACTCTTATCCCTAAACAACACTTAGTAATTACTGTAAACAACTTAACAATTAAATCAAGTGTTCAAATTGACACAAATGCTGACAGTGAACATAATTTTCTTTTGTCTCAAAAGTTCCTTCCCCACTTCTCTCTCAAATAGCCTTTTGTCTTGTTTTTAATAATTCTAAATAGTTCTTACTAATTCTAAGTAGTTTTAAAATAATTCTGGCTGTAGGTAGACAGGTCACCCTAGTTTATTAAGTATTGTGTGTCCATATTAGAGGTGCTGACAGTATTATGTAAATAATCATAATGGGTTTAATCACTTTTAAATTTTTTGCTTGGGGATATAGGCCCTCTATGTTGGGTCAGGGGAGGGGAATGGGGTGATGAGGGGAGTGGGAAAGAGATGAGAAATGCCCAGCACAAACAGCAGAAATAGCCTAAGACTAGGAATCAGTTATCTGTGCCTTAGTCCTTGCTCCAGCCTGGTTCTTCAGGTAAACCATGTAACCTCACTTGTTCATTATACATCTAGGCCTGTGCTGTCCAATATAGTAGCCACTAGTCACACGTGGTTTTGAGCACTGAAATGCAGCTATCCAAATCCAGTTGTGCTATAAAGTCTCATTAATAAATTTTTGTATTGATTATATTTAAGCAATGGAGAGCCACTGAAGGATTTTAAGCAAGGAAATGCCAGTATCAGAAATAATGGTTTAGATCTCTGGCAGCTGTGTGGACACTGTATTAAGGTGAGGAAGACTGGAAGCAAGGAGACTGTATAGTCTAGGTAAGAAATAACACGGCCTAAATGAGGGTAAAAGGGAATGGAAAGGAAAGCACTAATTCAAAACTATTATTTAGGAATAACACCAATGTAATATTGATTCACTTGTCCTGACTCCATGGAAAAGGGTTTGATTTTATTCTAAGGTGATGGGAAGACCCTGGAATGTTTTTAGCAGGACAGCATTTTGTTCTGGTTAAATCTGTTATCTGTTTAAAGGACTACTCTGAGTGCTGTACACCACAGTAAGGGGGAAACAGAAGTAGAAAGATAGTTGATCTAAAAAAAAAAAAAAAAAAAGGAGTCTATTGCTGCAGAAGAGGTTTAAGATGCTGATGACGCCACCCCAAGGTGGATGCAGAAGAGGTGGGGAGAAGCAAGTGGATTTGAGTTACTTTGTGACTGCAAAATGGTATTGCCTAATTCACAGGGTTGAGAAAGGAAAAGTGAAGTTCAAGGAGACCACACCTTTTGACCCCAATTGTTCTGATTAACCTGGAGACTAGGGTGTCTGCTGAGAGTGAGAATACTGTACAGAGGCTTGAGGAAAATAGTGAAGGTTTGGAAGACAGCAAAGGAAACAAGAGCAGCTGAACAAAGTCTGTTTTAAGAATTAATTAATGCCCTATATGAGGTTTGAAACCACATAATTTTAGTGATATCAGTCCTGTTGTGTGATTTTTCCTTTGCAACCCTCAGCCATTCAACTATAGGAGTTAAGCAGACTGTAGTACCAACAAAAGGTTTCAGGTTTAAAATGATTTGAGTTAGATGATTTTAAAATCTACATATTTCCAAAATTCTACAGTTCTAAGAATCCTAGAGTTTTTACTGCTACCACACATTTTTTTCTTATTGTGGTTAAATGTACAGATGTACATATTATAAAATTTACCATTTGAATCATTCACACAATTTTTAAGTCGAGCATCCTAATCAGGGGCCTCCAACGGATTATAGGTGTGCTAGGACATTAAAATCCCAGCCCTCAAGGGAGCATCGCTGGCCCTGGTGGCTGAAGTTCCAACTTCTGCTGCCTCTGGATAGAAGCAGCCTCATCTTTTTATCACAATATGTAATACAATTATTGCTTTTCTAAGCATTAAAAATGTTTGGGAACCACTGTTCAAAGCCATAAAGTTTTCCCACATATCTTTAGAACCTCATAATTTATTCCACCACGTGGGGTTTAAAGCTCCTATTGGGAGAGACTATGAGTATGCCCACTATTTCCACTGTTAAAGTGATCGCCATAAAATCTCACATGGATAATCTAAGAATTTTGAATGGATTCAAAGATTTTCTCTACTTACATAAAAAATAGTTAATCCCTTAAACTTTATTCATTTATCCACACAGTACTGACTTTATGGCAGGCACTGGGTTAGTTTCTGGAGGTAAAAAGGTGAACAAGAAATGGTTTTGACCTCAAGAAACTTAGTCTAGTGGGAAAAGAAAATTATTCAAATATTTAAAACTGTAATAAGTGTAAGATGGGAACATACACAGTGCTATAAGAGGATTTAATAGAAAAGACTATTAAAACAAGATAAAACGATTAGTAATAGCTGGGCAAAGGGCAGGGGTAGGTTTGGTTGATAATTCCAGAGGCAACAGCACACAAAGACCTAGGAGACACTAAAAGGTTAAGGCCAGATGGCAGAAAATGATTGGAAATGAACCTGCAGAGGTAGTAGAGGCAGTTCAAAGTGGCTTTCTTCGAGGAGTAACAGTAGGCAACTGAACGGTTTAAGCAGCCATTTTCAGATTTATTTTTCAGGAAGATCATAGTAGCTACAATGTAAAGAAGTAGTCTAAAAGTGGGTAAAATTTAAGGTGGGAGGAGGAAAACATAGATTTCTATTTTTTTTCTCACCCTTTTAAAAAATGTCTTTAAAAATATGTTTGATAGTCATAAAATAACTCAGAAGTACCAATAAGGGCTAGCTTTTTTCCAAGCACATACTGTGTCTATGAACACTGTACTAAGCAATTTACATGTACTAATTCATTTACTCTTCATAATCCTATATGGTTGGTACTATTATTATCCTCAGTTTACAGGTAAGAAAAATGAGACAGAGGTTAAGAAATCCATCCAAGGTCACTTGGTAAAGGAAGTATTAGAGCAGTATTCAAACCCAGAAGTCTGTCTCCAGAGCCTGTGACTTACCCATTAGACTATTACCATTTTTCAGCAATACATATATACAATTTATCTTTTTTTTTAAAAAGTAAGCTCTACACCCAGCATGGGGCTTCAACTCAAGCGACCTTGAGATCAAGAGTCGCTTGCTCTACGACTGAGCTAGCCAGGTGCCCCTATTTTTTTGCTGTTGTTCTTTTACATGCATGCAATTTGAAATTTAAATATATACATGAATTGAGAACGGATACTCATTTTTTTTTCTGAGCACCAGTGAAGAGAAAGGTTTAGATGGGGTTGTTGGTTGGATGGATATGGAAAGCAGACTAACAGACTAGGTTAAGACACAATGGTATTTTTGGAATATTGTGGAAGTGATGAAAAGAAGGGGATTGATTTGGGATATATTTGGTAAGTAAAACTGACAGAATTTGGTGGTAGTTTGGATAAGCGGGTTAAAGGGGGGTAAAGGTGTCAAGGATGATTATTTGGATTCTGACTTATATAAATGCATTGGGTAGTGAAGCCATTGGCAGAGGCCAGAGGAACAAGTTACATCATTTTGTTCTGATGGTTTTTCTTCAGACCACAAGTACACTGTTCTTTCAGTGTACGGTTAAATGACAAACTGATTACAGGTTCTTCCCATTTATAACAAAACTTTCCATTATAAACATGTATACAAACAACTATGTCTCCTGTGTTGTATTAGAAATGGCAGTCAATTTTTCACCCATTTTCTTTAAAAGTGTTATGAAGTCTTGTAAACTTTGGAAGCAAATGATAGTTACTCTAACAGGGTAATGAAGATTTAGCAACCCTCTTCCCTAAAAATACCAACGTTCCTATAGCATTGCTCCAATGGTACAGAAACATCCTATTGCGTGAAATCCCAAGGAGTAAGCTCTGATATTCATCCCTTAACATGAGTGAGTGGAAAAAATTAACTTTATAGCTTGTATTTATGATTTCCTAAACACTACTTAAGTTTTACAGTTTATAATACTATGCTTTATCTCCCTCCCAGGTCTCATAAGTATTAAAGAACAGTATTGGACTGGTTTAAAAGATACTGTGATTGTAGCCTATTGTTTATTTTCAACTTCATTTGTAGAACTGCTAATGCTAAAATGCTTCTTTTAGAAATCAAGTAGGAAAACAGACTAACAGGTTGACCATTATAAACACACAGCCACAGAAAGCATTGATTTAAAAAAAAATTAAATTACCTAACAGCTTGTTATCCCAACAAATAATGCTGGGCACTTCTGATTCCGTCTCATTTCAGGGTCCTCAGGAACTTTCCACTTACACATCGCTTTGCTACGTGGCCTCACCACCCAGTCCTGTCAGGTCACGTCACTAATCTGCAGGTAATAGATAGCTACAAGGCAGAACGCTACCTTAGACTGATCCGTGTCCATTCCTTTATCAGTTAGTGTTAACTGTCCCTGTGGTAGTGGCCACTTACACAGGCTTTCCTGAAATATGCTAACGTCAGACACAAGGTAACACCACGGGCTTGAATTTCCCAGACGGAAATGCCTGAGTTTTCTCCAGCGCATTTCAAAGACGCTGTGGCGGCCGCCAGCTCCCGGAGCCGTCCCGTAAACAGCAGGGGCTGGCGCTCGACTCTCCAGTCACCACCCTTAACTTTGGAACACACGGGCCACCCAGCTCTTCCGCCAGAGGCGTGCGGTGCACCGCCTAGCTCGGCGGCCGGCGGAGGGGCGTGACGTGAAGGGAACTCCTCCGTGACGTCGAGCGGGCTCCGAGGGGGGCGGGCCCGGGCGCCTACAAGCCCGGCCGGCGGCCCTCGGGCCCTTCCCCACCCCCGGAAAGCGCGGGCCGCCCTGAGGGGCCGGCTTTCCCAGAGGAGGGTTGGCGGATCAGTGAGGGAAAGAGAAGAAAAGCGAGTGGCCGTTCCTTCACAGCCCCGGAGTCGTGTCTGCTTCCGTGCTGGGGCTTTCGAGAATCTTGAGGAAGACTTGTAAGCCGTGAATAAAAAGGTATCTCCTTCCCCAGACCCGGAGTGCTGGGTCTTAGCGGCTACTTCCGGTCAGGAGCTGCCGGCCGAACGTAGGCATTTGGCCCCTGGGGTGGGGGTGGCGGTACGGCTTCGGGGCTGCCTGAGGAATAAGGCTGGAGCCCGGATAAACTCCGCTGGAGGTGGGCGGGAAAGGAGGACGAGCCCGCGCTCCCTGCGGTTCTTTGGTCTCCCGCGCTGGCTGAGGATTCGCTTACCCACTACGAGCCCGCCCCCGCGCATGCGCCGCCGGCGGCGGGGGGCGGGGGGGGGCGGTGCGCGGTGCTCGCTTCCCGCGTCAGTCGCGCTGCTGGTTTTTGGAGCGTTTGGGTGGCCGCGGTGCGGGGGGAGAGGTTGGTGGCTACGGGTGCTGGGATGGGCATGGGAGCCTCTGGACCTCTGCTTTGCCCGTAAGAGGACCTGTCCAGTCCCTATGCGTTTGTCTCGGGCAGGTGTGTGACTCCAGGCGCGGCCCTTGCCCTGTGTGAGAATACGTGCGGTGGGTGCTACTGGAAAGAGTTTACTGAGCACCTTCACTGTGGTTGGTGGTTTACAGGGCTACAGGATGCATAGAAATGTATTCAGTTATTACAGACCTTTGAGCCCAGAATGCACTTTGAGGCACAAGGTGCACATTTCTGCGAAATTAAGGCGCATCCTCGTGTAACCATAACGGTTCAAACCAAAAGAAATTCTGACAAAAGTGCTGGCTATGCAGGATAGGCTTGAGATGGTTTTTCGAGCCAGAATTTGCAAGTTCAGTGTGGGTAAACTGTTTTTATGTGGTGAAAAAACACTTTTTTTTTTTTTTTTTTTGCTACCTGTCAGGGTACATTAACGAATGCTTATTTTATTTACACTGTTTTAAGCAATTGAATATGCAATTTTAACATATTCATTGAAGTCATTAAAATTTTGTTTTAAACTATTAATAGAACTAATTACTGTGGGGGGGCCTCCTTTATTTTATAAAATATTTATTTATTTTTGGGAGAGCACAAGAGGGGATGGGGGCGGTCAGAGAGAGGGGGCAGAGGATGGGCTCTTGGCTGACAACAGTGAGCCCAGTGCTGGGCTTGAATTCGTAAACCATGTATATGATCATGACCTGAGCCGAAGTCTGACCCTCAGTTGACTGAGACACCCAGGTGCCCCATCTTAGGCTACTGGAAAGTATTTTGCAGTTGATTAACATCGCTAGAGTATGAGGGCCACCCCCACCCCCATTTAGCTGTGTTGGTCCTAACAGAATGACCTTGGGAAAGTCACTTAATTTCTTAAACCTGTTTTTCCAACTCTAAAGTGAAATTAGTAACAGCAGCTGTTTTATAGAGTTCTCAAGATTAAGTTTAAAAATGACTATAAAGCAGCACGGTATCTGGCATATAGTAAACAAATGGTGGCTTTTACTGACAGTAGTGTAAGCCTGTTTATCTTTTAAGGTTAAAAAATAGAATTCAGGCCTTTCTGGAAATGAAGCTGTGTTAATTCACCCAATCCCTCTTTTAAAAACTCTGTTGTGGAAATAATATACACAAGAGAGAGACCCATCCATTACAGTTTCAATAATTGTCAAAGCAGGCCTACTGGTTTCATCTCCCTACCCGGCATTCATGTTTTGTTTTAGCTAGAGCATTTGAAAGCAAATCCAGAACAGGTGAGTTTACCTGTAAACGTATCAGTATATATCTCTTTAACAGCTAAGGACTTTTTTTTTTTTTAAATATGAGCAAATTATACCCAAGATTTTAAAAATAATGCGCTAATATTCTCTAAAATCCAGTACATGTTCAGTTTTCACTGTCTCAACAAAGCCTAATCACAGTTGTTTTTTGTTTTTAAATTAAGTAGGCTTCATGCCAAACGTGGGGCTTGAACTCATGACCCTGAG
Source organism: Prionailurus bengalensis (assembly GCF_016509475.1). Taxonomy (NCBI): domain Eukaryota; kingdom Metazoa; phylum Chordata; class Mammalia; order Carnivora; family Felidae; genus Prionailurus; species Prionailurus bengalensis. Next base: position 45,524,825 of record NC_057356.1, read on the forward strand.
ATCAATAGCTCTACATAGTGAACCAGCTGGGTGCCCCCAATCACAACGTTTATAAAACTTAAGAGTGTATTTTTCCAGTCTTCTCCTTTAGAAGTGTCATTGCTTATTTTAGCTTCTTCATTAGAGACCTTGAGAAATGATTAGTAAGAAACACTTAAATCAGTTTGGGCATGTTAGTAATGGTAAATCATTGGCTAAGGAGCCATACGTGAGGTTTAGTAAACTTACTAATCGTTTTCTTTTTTTAGTGGTAGCTAGTTAATGGTTTCAACTTAAGGACACATTAAAATATTTATGAATCCACTTGAACTTCTCAGTATCCTGTTGCTTCCTTCAGGGGCTTACACAAGTAATTATCATTCACCTCTACCCTAAGAGGGACACAAAATAGCCTTACCCTTTTTGTCTTGTTACTAGACGTTTCTGTATTCATAGTTCTTTGCTGTGCCTGTATCTTGCTCACTGATTTCTCTTGTAATAAGAAAGGTATTCAGATGTTCGTGTGTATTAATCACAAACATCTTTCTTGCTCTTTTATAAGGCATGTGCTTCTATGTATATGTAGATGTATATATGTGAATACTGTTTAAGTCAAGGATATTCAGAATGTGTTCCAGTTATTGGTTCAGTATATTCTTGTACTTCATATCAACTGAAAAGTTTAACAAAAAATAAATTCTTTTTAGAACGTTGCATTATTCAATGCTGATCATGAATGACTATAAACCTCTCAATATCAGAAACATCTCAATTTGAGTAATTATTCCTTTCTAGGAGGAATAAGAGAAAGTTTGCCTTAAAACTTAGCTTAACTAAAGACCAAATAACTGAAATCAGGGTTCTCAGCATAATTGTCTTTACTTCCCATTCCCCAGATTCTCAAAATGATTGAGTGTAGGTAAATAAGGAAAACTTGAGAATAGCTGGCTAAGCTTGAAGATATTCTAACTTAAAATTACATACAGATAAATGTAAAATTCATTTGTGTTGCAATCTGTTGTTTCAGGTATTTCAACTGCCCAAGACAACTTCATACCTATATAATGTAACAGAAAAAGTCAGAAAACATTAGGCAAATAGAAGTGTGGAGCATATTAAGAAAGATGAACATCTCTGGAAGCAATTGTGGAAGCCCTAGTTCTATAGATATATCTAATGACTTCAAGGAACTTTGGACAAAACTAAAAGAGTATCATGATAAAGAAGTACAAGGTAAGAATCTTTTTTTTTTTTTTAATAGTACACCAGTATTCTATTGAGACTAAATAGTTATAACTTTGTGTGACAGTTCAGGGATCTCATTTTTAAGGGACCTAATAAAGGTAATTTTTTGTGAGTCATTTATGATTGAGTTGTTGCTCTATAACTATAGACACCTACTATGGGATGTAGTTTTTGCACATCTTAAGTTATTTACTATGGTAATATGTGTGGTGTGGTGGAAACGGCATAGAAATTGTTGATTGATGACCTGGATGTGAATTCCGAATTCATTTATCTACTTGATTTGTGATCTCAGCCAAGATATATAATCTCTAAACTTTTTTTCCTATAAAATTATGTGCAGGATTCTTTACAGCCATTAAAATACTAAAGTTATTCTTCAAGCTTTTGGGAATCTACTTGCTACCAAGCACTGAGATATGAAAGTGAATGGCAGTATGCTTTCAAAGAGCCTGGAGTCTAATAGAGATAGAGCCATGTAAACAGATAATTACAGTATAATGAAATAAATGCTAAAAGGTTTATGTGAAGTGCAATGAGTGTGAGGAGAATTGAGCAATTGTGGTTGAGATGAATATATAATTATTATTTGTGATTGTGTTAAAACGTACTCCAGATAAAAGAATTTTCTCTTAAAGGTAGACTCAACATTTGGTATTAATATCTGTCTAATTCTGTTACTTTAACATAATACGTTTTTCCCATGGACGGAAATTGCTTGGTATTATGTTTGTTTCTTGCTGCAACCATAGGTTTAATACTATAGTGCTTGACAGCCTTCACATTACACTGGAATGCCATTAAAATATAATCCACCTAATCTTACTTACATTTTCAAAGAAAAAAAATATTTCATCTGAAAGAAAATATAAAGAATAAAAAAAAAAACCCAAACCTCTAAATTAGACTATATTCTCTATCTTTTGAATGTCTAGATCGATCAAAAACTTTTCAGGTATTCTCTTTATATTTTAACCAAATCAGATTGGTTCAAAAGAATGCATCATTCATCAGAGATGAGCACTAATGGATCCTGGGGTCATGAGTGTTCCTAATGCTGAGAATGTTTTTTTTCTGTCCATGTGTTGCTTTTTTGTACTTAGTTATAATTACCTTTGCCCCAGTTTTCTGGAATGGGCAGACAAAGACTGTATATGGTCAATTTGAGAAAATATATAAATGGCAATAAAATTTGTTTCTTCCTGTTGGGTGAAACCAAAGCAATAAATGGCAATTTTCTCATAAAAAAAAAAAAAAAAACAACCATGATCTACCTAGTATGTGGGTCTGTGTTAGAACTTTTCTGTGGTAAATGTAGTTCTTGGCAGAACCTCATGATAATGGACTCATCATGAATTAATGAAGCATGGACCCCAGAAGTATTCTTGCATACCCCAGTGTACTGGCAGACTCTTGTTCAAGAAAAGTTTTGGGGTACACTTACCATATTCCATACCTTATGAATAAGAATGAATCATATATAGTTATCTGGGAACATAAAGGAAGAACCTGGTGTGTGTGCGCGCGCGCCCCTTGAGAGAGATTGATTGATTGATTGATTGATTGATTTACTGTCAAATCAGGCTTTACCATTGAAATGAGTCTAATTAGCCAGACAAAGAAGATTGTAGGAGGGGAACGTTTTAAGAGAATAGCTTAAGCACAAGTTTGGCAGTAACAGCTTGATTTTAATCAAAGAACTGTAGATAAGTTGGTATAGCTCACAGAGAAAATGAGGTAAGTGATGGGAATTTATTGGTCAGGTGGAAAGAGGATGGTGCTAGAAAGGTAGATAGGTTCAAATTATGTAAAACATTATGTATTATGCTAAAGAGATTGTTACCATGCTTTATCTTTAGGATTAAGTCTAAAATTTTCATTTTCAGTGCTTACTTCTATTACTTGTATAGGTAGTGCTGTGTTGAGAAAGAGGCTATGTGATGTACTTGTTACTGGATCTAGGATGCCAATATTTGAAAGCCATCTCACCCTTGAAGGTGGTGACCTTGTGCAAGCTATTTAACTTTACGGTGCACCAGATTCCTTATCTATAAAATAAAGATACTAATAATAGTTACTTCACATTATATTAAATATTTTAATATATGTAAAACATTTTGAAGAGTTTATGGCACATAGTAAGCAATATATGTACTAGCTATATGTGTTTAGATATTAGAATGCTGTCCTTTCTGAAGCAGCACCATTATAATTATCTGTGCCCGCTGTGTACTATCCCAGCCAGGTACAGTGAGATACTATAAAAAAGTTATAACAGAGATTTCACATACTGATTACTTTTACGTTCCTCTTTATGATTTTTGAAACTGCTAATTTCTAGAAAGAAACAGGAAAAGAATGGCCAAAAAAATAAACATGAGAAAATTTAAATGGTTAAGAAATCTTGGAAAATTCTTACTTTTATCTCTTCTTGGCGAGGGGAAGAAGTGGGGATACTTACTTTTTAAAAATTTCCATGAAATATACATAAAATTTTTCATCTTAACTGTTTTTAAGTGTACACTTCAGTGGCGTTAAATACATTCATGATGTTGTGTGACTATCACCACCATCCATCTCCAGAGCTCTTCATCTTGTAAAACTGAAATTTTATACCTATTAAACAATAACTCCCCATTTATCCCTGCCTCCAGCCCCTGGCAGCCACTATTCCACTTTCTATCTCTGTGATTGTGACCATTCTAAATATCTCATAACAGTCTTTTTGTGACTGGCTCATTTCACTTAGCATAAGGTCTTCAAGTTTCATCCATATTGTAAGCATATTACAGAATTTTTTCTCTTTTAAGGTATATACAATATCCCATTGTATATACCACATTTTGCTTATCCATTCATTCATCCATTGTTGGACATTTGAGTTGCTTACATCTTTTGGCTGTTGAGAATAATGTTGCTCTGAACAGGAGTGTACAAGTAATCTTTAAGACCCTTCTTTCAACTCCTTTGGAAGTGTATCTAGAAGTGGGATTGCTGAATTATATGATAATTATATTTTTAATTTTTTGAGGAATTACCATACTCTTTTCCATTTTTACATTCCCACCAGCAATGCACAAGTGTTAAGTTTCTCCACATTCTTACCAACACTTGGTATCTTCTGTTTTCTTTTATTTTCTTTTGATAGTCGTAGCCATCCTAGTGGATGTAAGGTGATACTGCGATTTTGATTTGCATTTACCTAAAGATTAGTGATGTTGAACATTTTTTCATGTACTTACTGGCCATTTGTATATCATTGGAGAAATGTTTATTCAAGTCCTTTGTCTATTTTTTTTTTTAATGTTTATTATTGAGAGACAGACACAGAGTGTGAGCAGGGGAGGGGCAGAAAGAGGAGGGGGAGACACAGAATCTGAAGCAGGCTCCAGGTTCTGAGCTGTCAGCACAGAGCCCGACGTGGGGCTTGAACTCACAAACCGCAAGATCATGACCTGAGCTGAAGTTGGATGCTTAACCACCTGAGCCACCCAGGCGCCCCTCCTTTGTCCAATTTTTAATCAGCTTTGGTTTTTTGTTGTTGAGTTGTAGAAGTTCTTTATATATTCTGGATATTACTCTTTTATCAGATACATAATTTGCAAATATTTTCTCCCATTCTCTGGGTTGCTTTTTCATTCTGTTCATTGTGTTCTTTGACATACAGAAGTATTAAATTTTGATATAATCCACTTTATATTTTTCTTTTGTTGCCTGTGCTTTTGGTGTCTTACCCGAGAAATCATTGCCAGATCTAATATTATTTAGCTTTTACCCTGTTTTATAGTTTTAGCTCTTATGTTTGGATCATTCATCCACTTTGAGTTACATTTTGTATATGATGCAAGGGCCAAATTTCATTCTTTTGTGTGTGGATATCTAATATTCCCAGCACCATTTGTTGAAAAGACTGTTTCCCCATAGAGTTTCTGGGCACCATTGTCAAAAACCATTTGATTGTATATACAAATAGGAGTATACTTCTGGACTTCCTCTTCTGTTGGTCTACACATCTGTCTTTCTGTCAGTACTATATTGTTTTGGTTATTGTAACTTTTAGTAAGTTTTGAAATCAGGAAGTGGGATCTCTAGTTTTGTTCTTCTTCAGGTTTGTTTTGTCTATGTGGAGTCCCATGAGATTCCATATGAATTTAGGACAGCTTTTTCTATTTCTGCAAAAATCATCATTGGGCTTTTGATACAGATTGCATTGAATCTGTAGATTTCTTTGAGTAGTATTGACATCTTAACCATGTTAAGCTTTCCAGTCCATGAATATGCCAAGTCTTTATATTTATTTATGTAGTTTTAATTTCTTTAAGGAATGAATACTTGATAATTTTCAGTGTACAAATCCTTCATCTCTTTGGGTAAGCTTATTCCTAAGTATTCTTTTTTTTTTTTTTTTTTAACGTTTATTCATTTTTGAGAGACAGAGACAGAGTGCAAGCAGGGTTGGGGCAGAGAGAGAGGGAGACACAGAATTTGAAGCAGGCTCCAGGCTCTGAGCTGGCAGTACAGAGCCCTATGCGGGGCTCCAACCCACAAACCATGAGATCATGACCTGAGCCGAAGTCGAACGCTTAATCGACTGAGCCACCCAGGTGCCCCCTAAGTATTCTTTTTGATGCTATAAATAGAATTGTTTTCATTTCCTTTTTTTTTCTTGAAGTTTATTTTTTTTTTAGTAATCTATACACCCAGTGTTAGCTTGAACTCAAGACCCCGACATCAAGAGTTGCATGCTCTTCCGACTGAGCCAGCCAGGCATCCCTCATTTCCTTTTCTGATTATTTGTTGTTAGCGTGCAGAAACAAAATTGGTTTCTGTGTATTGATTTTGTATCCTGCAACTTTCCTAGAAGTCTTTACTTATTGTGGTTTTTTTTTTTTTTTTTTTAATTTTTGAGACAGAGAGAGACAGAGCATGAATGGGGAGAGTCAGAGAGAGAGGGAGACACAGAATCTGAAGCAGGCTCCAGGCTCTGAGCTGTCAGCACAGAGCCCGACGCTGGGCTCGAACTCACGGACCGTGAGATCATGACCTGAGCCGAAGTCGGACGCTTAACCGACTGAGCCACCCAGATGCCCCTAATCGTGGTTTTTTAAATTCCTAGCTGAAGTAAATATTAGAAACTCTTTACTTTTTTTCATTATGAAAAGTTGGAGTTCAGCTACCTCTACTATACGTGCATCCTTTATGCTCTGTTGTGCTCATTCGTTGACCAATCATTCTGTTTCATGTTTTCATTAAAGCCCTCTTTCAGCGTATAGGATTGCTGATGTAATTGAGGTACAGTTGTGTTCATTTAGAAATCAAGGTATCTATTATTGTTTAATCTATTTTTTTAACTTAAGCTTTTTTCTAAATTGTCAAAACACAAAGTAAAAAAAAGTTTCCCACCCCCACAACACAAACTGGTAACCACTTTTATAATCTTTTGTGTTTATATTCAGTGTTCATTTCTAATTTAAAGTTTAAGTGGTTTTTTTTTCTTTTTTTTTTTTTTTTTTAGGAATTATTACATATATACAAAAGTAAAGAAAATCATACAATGAACTCCTATATAGTCATCACTCAGCTTGAACTATCATCAATAAATGGCCAGTCTTATTTTACTTGTATTCCATGTACTTCTCTATCCCTCTTTCACTCAGTTATTTTGGAGTCTCTGACATAATTTATCTATAAATATTTAGTATGTGTTTGTAGTAGGCTTTTTAACTAGAAAGAACCATTATCACGCTAACAAAACAAATAATTAACATCTAGTACCTATTAGATGATAGTGTTCAATTTTCCACAATTGTCAAAAATATCTTTATAGTTCAAATCTGTATCTAAAAGACATCTCTGTGTTGTGTGATTACTATGTTAATTTTTCAATGTAATTTTTGTATTTTTCTTATGAAATTAAGTATCTTTGCTAATGTTTAAGAGTGATTTATATTTTTTATGAACTGTTACATACTTTATTGCTTCCTTTCTTTTCTTTTCTTTTCTTTTTTAAGTTTATTTATTTTGAGAGAGAATGAGCAGGGAGGGACAGAAAGAGTGAGGGGAGAGAGAGAATCCCAAGCAGGCTCCACACTGTCAACGTGGAACCTGACACTGGGCTTGAACTCACAAACACTGAGTTCGTGACCAGAGCTGAAGTCAAGAGTCAGATGCTTAACTGATTGAACCACCCAGGTGCCCCATTGTTGCTTATTTTCTAGGATTGTTGGCCTTTCTCCTCTAAATTTTTCTAGGACCTGTTTAGTTCAAATATTTGAAAAATTGGGAATTCAAATTTGTTGTTAGTGATAAAGATCTTATTTTAAAGTAAACTATGCTCATGGTCATATGTCTAAGGATAAATATGAATATTTTACATTAATTCTGCTCATTGACTATACTGTTTTCCCCAGAAATTCTATCATAAAACTTTGAGGAACAATTCTGAGTTTTAGTACTGACTTGCTATTCATTCAGTGAGGGTCGTTATATGCTAAGAATGATAGCAGTTGCTGAGGATACAACAGTGAAGAAGACACAGTGAATTTTGGGGGCTTTGAATTCATTTTTTTAGGAAAATATATAATATAATTGTACAGTGAAATGGTAGCAAAAATAAGCCACATACGAGAGAGTCTGCCTTGGTAACCCAATAACAACATTGTAATCAGCTACATGCACTACTTATAAAACTGGGAAGGAATAAACGGTCTGACAGTTTATGTTGAAGAGCAGCAGTATCTTCTTTTTGGTTTCTCATGCTGTGACTGTATCACATAGGTTTACCAATAAGAACAGCTTCAAGTTTAAACTATTATGGGAGTGTCACTGCTACATATTATAAAACTTACCCTAGGTGATCTGGAAGTGAAGCAAATATAATATCTTGAAATATTTTTAAATAGAACCAGACATACTTGAGTTGTTAATAAACATTTGATAGGAAACTAGTATTCTGCCATCTTCAAGCATAAGGTTAGGTTCTTTATTCTTCAAATGATTATTTCTGTTGTTTTATAACTGGTTTTAAGAAGATCATTAAGTTTTTATTAGGCAGAGTCCCTATCTTACTCATCTTTACATCCCTGTAGGTAAAAGTACTTGGCACATACTGAAAAATTAATAAGTGGTATATGAATGAATTGCATAGTTTATAGCTTGGTCAATGTGATATTTTCTTGAACATCAGTATTTTAAATCCCATTATATATGAAAGTATCAACTTTAAAAATTTTTTGACATTTATCTGTTGTTGAAAGACAGAAAGAGAGCACTAGTGGAGGAGGGGCAGGGTGACAGAGGGAGACAGACTCTGAAGCAGGGTCCAGGTTCTGGGTTGCCTGCACAGAACCCAACGTGGGGCTTGAACCCACAAATTGTGAGATCATGATCTGAGCTGAAGTCGGACACTTAACAGACTGAGCCACCCAGGTGCCCTGAAAATATCAATATTTTGTATCTGTTTAAAATCTTGAAATATTTTACTACCCATTTACTTTAAAATTTCTGTTTTTAGACAATACTATAGAAAGCTGGGAAAGGAAAAATAAGTCCCCATTCTACAAGAATGGTATCTGTGCTTTTTTGTTTATTCTTTCCTACTTTTAAAAGAAATGTGTGTAGCTTTATGCATTGTTGTGATCAATATTCATAGTGTTTTACACGTGGCTTTTTTTTTTTTTTTAATGTTTGAGAGCGAGAGAGAGACAGCACAGGTTGAGGGAGCAACAGAGAGAGGGAGGCACAGAATATGAAGCAGGCTCCAGGCTCTGAGCTGTTAGCACAGAGCCCGACACGGGGCCGCAACTCATGGACCGCGAGATCATGATCTCAGCCCAAGTCGGAAGCTCAACTGACTGAGCCACCCAGGCGCCCCATATATGGCTTATTTTTAAATATTATTTCGTTATTTAAACTGTGCTTGCTTTTCCATGTTGCACATAATCATTTTAGAATTTTTATATATGCCCATTTAAAATTGGGTCAGGGGTGCCTGGGTGGCTCAGTTGGTTGAGCATTGGACTTCAACTGGGATCATGATCTCGTGGTTTGTGGATTTGAGCCCTGTGTCAGGCTTACTGCTTGCTGTCCACGCAAAGCCTGCCTCAGATCCTCTGTCCCCCTCTGTCTCTGCTCTTCCCCTGCTTGTGTGGTCTCTCACTCAAAAATAAAGAAACATTTTTAAAAAATAAAATAAATAAAATTGGGTCAGCTTTATTTTTAGGCTCTTAATTTAACAGGGATAAAATATTTGGCAGATTTCTTCATGTTCCTTAGTGTTTCAGGGTCTTCAGGAAACCCTTACTTTATGATGAGGAAGTCAAGAAAATAATATACTTTTTTTTTAAATGTTTATTTATTTTGAGAGAGAGAGAGTGTGAACACATGTGTGCATGAGTGGAAGTAGGAGCAGAGAGAGAGGAGAGAATCCCAAGAAGGCTCCATGCTGCCAGTGCTAAGCCTGATGTGGGGCTTGACCTCCCAAACCATGAGATCATGACTTGACCCATAATCAACAGTTGGATGCTTAACTAACCGAGCCACCCAGGTGCCCTAATACACACTTTTTAATAAGAAACAACATGCCAAATTCATCAGATTATACAACATATAAAACTCACAAATATTACATGGTGGATAATTCTTCTAACTTGTGGACTCCTCATAGCTATTCTCTAGTACTCATCACACTCTCAGGAGAGTCAGTTTATATACACTGAAAATGTTAAAAGAGGAATACAGCAGGTTTCAGTATATTTAGCTAATACCCAAGTGCTTTATGAATGGTAGGTATTGGATATACGTGTGAACTGATGAGAGAAGATAATTTCTGGTTCATTATAATATGAGATTGATCAGAGTTCTTTTTCCAATTTCAAAATCCCTTATGGATTCTTAAAGGTATTAAATGAGCACTATTGTTTTTAAAAAAATAATGTTATTTAAAAACATTTGGGTTCAAATGAGGCAAATTTGCTGAAAGCAGACTTTTTATGTATTCTACACAGTTCCATATAAAATTAGATCTTCCAGCTGTGTGATAACATCAAAGACATGCCTGAAGGGTACTTAATTTTTTTGAAAGTGGGGGATCCACTTGGAGAAACCCGTATAAGAGGCTATTTGAAAGACATCAAACATGGACTTGTCTGGACTTTGCAGGTTTTGAAGTATATATAGAAATCAAAATTGACTCATTACTTTTAAACCTTTATGTCAGTTTAAACAACAGAGAAGAAATGTTTTGAATGGTAGTACTTGAAATATATAATTTTTACTTAGATGTCCAAGAAACTCTTCCCATATACATGGGAACTTATATACATCTGAATACACCCACTGTATCTTGAGATTTTTTTTTTTGCTTCATTTGACCAAAACATAATAAAATGATAGATAAACATGTCATATGCAAGACAGTTTGTACACTGATCACAAGAATATATTAAGCTATATGCATTCTTTTTTTTTTTTTTAATTTTTTTTTTTCAACGTTTATTTTGGGGACAGAGAGACACAGAGCATGAACGGGGGAGGGGCAGAGAGAGAGGGAGACACAGAATCGGAAACAGGCTCCAGGCTCTGAGCCATCAGCCCAGAGCCCGACGCGGGGCTCGAACTCACGGACCGCGAGATCGTGACCTGGCTGAAGTCGGACACTTAACCGACTGCGCCACCCAGGCGCCCCTATATGCATTCTTTTAAAGCTGGCGGGGAAAGAATAAAGTCTCCCAACTTCTATTGAACGGCAGTGTGCAAAGACCATTTTTGTTGGAAAAGTCTGGAGACATTTGTGATTAAGTTTTTAATATTTTTTATCTTTAGTAAAATTGTATCCCTTCATGATTGTTCACTTTAGTGTCTTATGTTCCTTTTGTGACAAATGCTGCTAGTATCAGGGTCAAAAACAAATTGTTATTGATAAATGTTACTGATAACTTATTAGAGCATGTTTTATGTTTTAATAGAATTTAATATAAATTTCAGAGTTCTTTAAATTTCAGAAGTTTGAACAATTCAAAGTATTCATTGGGTACAATATTTTTTTGCCTTTTTAAATCTCTGTCAGTATCAGGTTTGTTACTTAAGAGCACTAATAAATAGAATAATAAAATAGAATTTAGAATGTTTATTTTTTAAAACACCATTTTATTTTTTAAAGACCTTTGTTTTTAAGTAATCTCTGTGCCCAATGTGAGGCTTGAACTCACAACCCCAAGATCAAGAGTCATACCCTGTACCAACTGAGCCAGCTAGGCTCCCCAGAATGCCACCATTTTAATAAATGGTCTCTTGTTCATGCCAGGCTCTATTATCAGCATCTCATCTAATAATGTTTTCTGTATCTGGTAAATACAGTAATCAGTTCTTTTAGAAAACTAGGCAGATTTTTCTAGACAAAATTAGAACCCCTTTGAAGACACACAAAACTATAGAGGTTCTAATACAACAGGATAAATACTTCTTGATTCGGTTTAGGGTTGTTTCATTTATTTTCTCAGATGTTTCATCAAAATTCCTAAAAGATGACATTCATATTAAGGCTACATAAATTAACAGTGAAAGGAATTGCACGTAATTTTGGTCCATAACATCAGTGTCATACTCATTGTTAATACTATAAGTAACTCTCCCATCTAATATTTTTCCATTTGTATTAACATCTATAAGTTCAATTGAGTCCATAAAAATTAATTTACCTATTTTGAGATAATTAAAATTTAAGACTTAAACTAAGCATCTTATAAAGACAAGAGTTTTCACTTTAGAATTAAGATAATTTATTAGGCCCTTGCAGAAAAACTAGTGGTAATATTTTGGTCGAGGTTAAATTACTTGAGTTGTATACATAAAGCCACTATTTGTCAACAAAGTTATTAGGCTTATTCAAAACCATAGACAACTTGTTTTAAAGTGACAGTACATACACTGCATATATGGTCTGTTCTGGGTAGAGAACTAAAATAAGTAAAAGTTAACATAATGATTTTTATTTCGCTTATAACAAATTCTTGTCTCATTTCTGAATTCTTATTTAAACTTGTTTCCTGTGGTGGCCCTTGGGTGGTTCAGTCAATTGAGCATCTGACTAATGGCTCAGGTCATGATCTTTGGTTTGCGAGTTCGAGCCCTGTGTCAGGCTCTGGGCTCTGTGCTGACAGCTCAGAGCCTGGAGCCTTCTTCAGATTCTGTGTCTCCCTCTCTCTCCCTTTTCTGCTAGTACTCTATCTGTCTGTCTCTGTCTCTGTCTCTCGCAAAAATAAAAGACATTAAGAAATAAATTAATATTAAAAAATAAAATAAACTTGTTTCCTGTGTTATAACTACACGTATGGGCCCTTAATTTTTCTTTTCCTCCAATATCCATATGTTAGCCAGAGTAGGGTTAATTTGTAGTACAGCACTTGGTCTTGTGAATGCTGTTTCCTCAATAGGTATCTCAGGTTGCCAGTGTTACAATCCCAAATACTTTGTTGAACAGACTACCTGTTCATACAGGAGCTACATTGTATAGCCTCATTCCTTCCGATGGGTGTGGAACAGGATTAAAGCACACTTTATAGGGGTTCTAATTGTAGATGCCTAATTGACTTGATGAATAGCAAATGCTAAAATTTAAACACACACACATAGACACACACTTAAACCTGTTTCAGGGCTGATCTGCGTGACAGAACAAATGCCTCACAGGTGTTGAATGCTTACAAGATAAAAGAGTACTCTTTCCATATTTCCCAAGAATTTTCTTTTGATGTTTATATGGATTTTCTATCTCATTGTTTCTTTTCTTAAAATGGTCATGGCAGTAATCCTTTTCATGTTTGGCTGCACTGAGTTTTAGAAGTTGGGTAAAATTAAAAATAAAATCTATCAATAAGTAAATTTTCGGGGCACCTAGGTGGTTCAGTTGGTTAAGCGTCCGACTTCGGCTCAGGTCATGATCTCATGGTTCATGGGTTCGAGCCCCGCATCGGGCTCTGTGCTGACAGCTCAGAGCCTGGAGCCTGTTTCAGATTCTGTCTCTCCCTCTTTCTCTGCCCCTCCCTCACTTGCATTCTGTCTCCCTCTGTCTCAAAAATAAACATTAAAAAAATTTTTAAATAAAAAAAAAAAAGTAAATTTCACACACTTTGGAAAGAAGAGAGTGAAAAACTGCTGACTCTAGTCTTTGGCCTAGTCAGGTCATAAGTTTTTTTCTTAATTCTTTAAGAATGATTTGATGCTTGGGGCGCCTGGGTGGCTCAGTCGGTTACGCGGCCGACCACGGCTCAGGTCACGATCTCATGGTTGGTGAGTTCGAGCCCCGCGTCGGGCTCTGGGCTGATGGCTCGGAGCCTGGAGCCTGCTTCCGATTCTGTGTCTCCCTCTCTCTCTGCCCCTCCCCCGTTCGTGCTCTGTCTCTCTCTGTCTCAAAAATAAATAAACGTTAAGAAGAATGATTTGATGTTTTACTAAGTAAGTACTTTCAAGTTTTCATGAGTATGTCATTATCTGAAAAAGAAGGAAGCTTCTTAGCCTGGGAATTTGACAGATGGAAAAGATTTTTTTTAAACAGCATACCAGTTTTTATTCTTAATATTAAAAGAAATATTTTCCTTTATTATGTTTTATATTTTAACGATTTTCCAACTATTAGGGCCGATCTTTTTCCATAATTTTTTTTAAGTTTTTATTTTGAGCTTATTGTAAATTGACATGAAATTTTAAGAAGTAATACAAAGAACTGTCCTATACTCTTCAGCCAATTTCCCACAATGGGAGCATCTTTTACAATTATAGTACAATAGCAGGACCAGGAAATTGGCATTGATACAATTTACCAACCTTATTCAGATACCCCCAATTTTATACGCATTCACTTCCACGGTGTTGATTTTAGATGCCTGTGACTACCACCAGAGATCCCTCACGCCACTTATTTAAGCCCTCAGCCCCCTTTTTCCCATCCCAACCCCTCCAGTTTGTGGCTACCAATAATATGTTTTTTATAATTTTTTCCTGTCAAGAGTGTTAGTTATGTAAGTAGAATCACATCGGATGTACCCTTTGAGATTGGCTTTTTTTTCAGTCAGCGTAATTTCCTTGGGAACCATCCAAGTTGTTACATGTATCAACATTTCATTCCTTTTTATTGCTGAAGAGTACATGTGGTACAAGTATGTACCAGTTTTTTTTTTGTTTGTTTTGTTTTTTAACAGTTCACTTGTTAAAGGACATTTGGGTTGTTTCTAGTTTGGGGCTGTTATGAATAAAGCTGCTGTGAATATTTGATTATTCATAACTTTTTTCTCACAATTCATAATATTTGTTTATTCACATTTTAGGCTGTAAAAATAAGGGTAAAGTGTATCCTATCAGTTGGACATTTCCTAGAGGTGAAATTTGAGAAACAGGGCAAAAGTCTAACACAAAACAGTTGTCCAGGGCCTGCCTTTTGCTATATTCCTGGCAGCAAATCCTTACTACTTGGGATGATAAGAAGAGGTGGCTTTCCCGTCAGTATTTATACCATCCTATCAACTTTATCCCTAGTCAGCATCATGGAGGGGGATTGGTGGAGAAATGTATAATTTTTTTAAAACTCTTATTTGTCTAAATTCTGTTTTTCAATGCTTGTCCTAAATTATACCGATAGTGAAAAGTCCTGTTCTTAGAAATAACAAATTTATTAATGTTTCTATGTACAGTATATGGAAAGTTTTTCTAAATGTATAACTTATTAGAATCCATAGATAAACTACCAAAGGCAAATAGTAAATCTTTGATTTTTCAATAATTAGTCAACTAATACCTATTTATTGGGGACTAATCCTACCCCAAATGAAAGAAATTCTTGAGTGGATACAGAACTTCTAAACTTGCTAAGCATTATTTTAAAAAGTAAATAAAATATCCACAATTAGAAAAAGTGTAGAATAGTAGAAAGATTGATTTAGGACTCAGAAAAATCAAACAGAGAAACTTTTTCCTCCTTTTATGATAATCATACTGTAGAAAATAGAGGTCATAGAGAAAATACAAAACCAAATAGTTTAGCGTTGCTAAATAGACAGTTTTTTTCACTTATTTTAATAACATCCCATCAAGTGATTATATCATATTTTATTTAAACATCCCTATTTTAAGCAGTTTATATTGCTATAAATTGTTCAGTGTCCTTTGTGACTATGAGTTTCTCTATAGTTTGGATTATATTCTTGGGTTAGAATCCAGGAAATGAGATACTGATGAAGGAGTCCTATTACGTATTGCTAAATTGCTTTCCAAAAGAATTCTATCCATTTATAATATCTCCAGCAAGTATGGGAGTATAGTTTCACAGCACTTTTATCAACATATTGGGTATTACAGTCTTTATAATTTTGCTAAGTAATTGTTTTGGTTTGAATTTATATTTAGTTGCTAGTAATGTTGGATAGATTTTTGTATTTGTTTAATGACCATTTTTCTCCTTTTGTTAATTATCATTTACAAAAATTAGAAATGTCACTCTATTTTGTCCATATCCTTCCTTGCAGTTTCAGTGCCCTTCAGCCTGCTTTCTTCATGATAACTGCTTGAGTCCCATAGGCAGGAGTCTTCTCTTATGTGTTGTGTCAGACTCAATTAAAATAAGAAATATATGTAACAGCTATCTTGCGTGTTCTTCGTTAAGTATTTTAGCGTAAGCAATTTTGCTCCTCATCCAGGACTTCCTGCAATAATCTATTTTAATCCCAGAAGGCTTGAGCCTACATAAGCATGGTTGCTGTTAGCAAATACATAGGCTATGTCAGAACATAGACCTTCATTTATAGTGAGCCTCTAATTATATGCTTGCCCCTGCTATTATGAAGGAAGTAACTCACTTTAGGTGGAGAAAATTTCACTCTACTTAGCTGTCATATAATAGACTAAAGGGAGTAATGTTGCAGATATACTTTTGTGACCTTGGGGTACAAATAAGGGAAATACACTCTCCAAGCTAATGGGACCTGGCTTATTATTCAGAGCCCAGAGTCGAGTAACTTAATAGTGTAGCATTGGACTCATAAAGAAACTCAGATCAACTGCTTTAGAAATGGTAAATGTATAAATAAAATACTGTGGTTTTTTTTTTCTTTTTCAGGTTTACAAGTAAAAGTAACAAAACTGAAAAAGGAACGAATTTTGTAAGTACCAGTATATAATACTGATTTCTTATTTTTATTTATTTATTTATTTATTTATTTATTTTTTTTTTTTTTTAATTTTTTTTTCAACGTTTATTTATTTTTGGGACAGAGAGAGACAGAGCATGAACAGGGGAGGGGCAGAGAGAGAGGGAGACACAGAATCGGAAACAGGCTCCAGGCTCCGAGCCATCAGCCCAGAGCCTGACGCGGGGCTCGAACTCACAGACCGCGAGATCGTGACCTGAAGTCGGACGCTCAACCGACTGCGCCACCCAGACGCCCCTGATTTCTTATTTTTAAATTAATTGATACTGACGTCCTATTTGACCTCAATGGCTTATTTATGAGAAAGTTAGTTTACAGCATGGACCTTGGATAGTTGATCATGAGTTTTTCAAAATTCTAAGGTAAAAAGAATAACTTAATTTTGAGTATATTCTTAGTTAATATTTGCATATATTTATACATTAATGTAATTTTTATATATACATACATACGTATGGGTATGTATACATACAATCTTTTTCCATAAAGTATTTATTAAGAAAATAACTGTTCTATAAATTCATTTTGATCTGTCAATGTTATTCTTTTCTCATCTGTGATTAACACCTGGAATTTAAGATACTGCAAGAAGGGAGCAAAATCTGGGATTTCTGAACTGATACAAGAAATGAGACAAGGGGCTCCTGGCAGGCTCATTCGGTGGACCTGTGACTCTTGATCTAGGGGTTGTAAGTTCAAGCCCCACATTGGGTGTAGAGATTACTTAAAAAAAAAATCCTTAAAAAAAAAAAAAAAAGGAATAGGAGCAAATGAGACCCCTTTTAACTAGTTTGAAATTACCAAAAGTTCCCCTGAATTGTTTTATTTTTTTTTTAATATGAAATTTATTGTCAAATTGGTTTCCATGCAACACCCAGTGCTCATCCCAACAGGTGCCCTCCTCAATGCCCATCACCCACTTTCCCCTCCCTGTTTTGGTTATTAAGCCTAGAATCAGATCTGATTTTCTAAGTCTGAAGCAAATTTTACTCATGGTTCCTTAGGGCTTCCACATTCAGGAATCTGAAACAGATGCATCATAGAATGTTATTGCTTATAAAAAAATTAATACCATTTTTTTTTTATATTTATTTATTTTGAAAGCAAGAGTGTGTGTAGTTATACAAATAGGGGCAGGGCAGAAAGAAAGGGAGAGAGAGAATCCTAAGCAAGCTCCATGCTCTGCTAGGAGCCTGACATGGGGCTCAATCCCACAACCGTGATCATGATCTGAGCCCAAATCAAGAGTCGGATGCTTAACTGACTGAGCCACTCAGGCCACCCCTATGTCATTGTGACTAATACTGCATTTACTTTATGATATATACCAATGGGCCTTAGTTACATCATATTCCTCAAGCTTCCAAGGCTCCAACCAAAAGCTGGAGTTAACAGTCACCCATCAAAACAAACCCATTTGTTTTCTCCAATATGATATGAAAATAAAAATTGGAAAGTTCCTTTTACACCTAGAAAATCATGTTTGGGAGATGACTTTGATTCAGAAATATAAAACCATAAGTTTATAAACCGGTTTTTTTTTTAAGAATGATTTTATGATCCTATTTAATTAGTGATACATAATGCTTTGCATTATTGAGAATGTACATATTCCTGCCTTACAGATGTCATTTTAAGTATCTCAGGCGTAGAATAATTCATTTCTCTGTTTCTTATGATTAGTTCCCACCATTGCGAGATGTTCCTATAGAGGAAATTAAATAAGCCTTTTCTGAGTAGTAAATTTAGGGTGTATATCTTGTTAGTTAGGATTTTGCAAAGTACTCAAAGTATTTCCCCGCAAGATACTTATTAATTACATAGGGCAAAATTATAATATTATAGTGGAGAAACTGGACAGAATTCATCTCAAACTATCAAAGTTAATATCACTAGAAATCAGATATGTCAGCCCCATGTACCTCTTGATTTGATGCACTAAGAAGAGCACAATGTTATTCCTGTAGTATTCTTACCAAAAATGCATAGCCCAGATTTTATCGTGGGGAAACATCAGAAAAACCCACATTGAAGAACCATCAAAATAACTGGCCAGTACTTTTCAAAGGTCAAGATTGTGAAAGACAAAAATGATGGAGAAACTGTTCCAGATTGAAGGAGACATGACATTAAGTGCAATGTAGGATCCAGGATTGGATCCTGGACCAGAAAAATAATGTTAGAGGAACAGTTGGCAAAATTTGCACAAGGTCTATAGATTAGTTAATAGTATTGTATCAGTTTCTTGATGTTCATAAATGTATTCTGGTCACACAAGATGTTAATATTTTGAGAAGTTGAGTAACAGATACACAGGTACTCTGTTGTGTATTTATAATTTATTTATAATAGACCTGAAGTTATTTTAAGATGAAACCAAAAAATGAAAAAACAGGGCAGCTGGCTGGCTCAGTTGGTAGAGCATGTGACCTTTGATCTCAGGATCTTGAGCCCCACGTTGGGTATAGAGATTACCTAAAATATTTTTTTTTAATGAAAAAAATTAACATTCATTCCTTGAGTCTGAAGAGATCAACTTTTCTTCATCTGTTGGATATTGAAAAAATTCAGTATTCTTTTAGCAAGGAATAGGAAGGAAATGGCTGTTGGATAGGCAACCAAAAATGTCACTACAGTTAGACTAATCCTACTACTGTGGTTCAGAGAGTAGCAGCCAGTGCAGCTCTTGGGGCATGATCTCCTTTCATGGCACAAATGACCTTTTTGGTTTTTTTCTTTTTAATTTTTTTTTTTAATGTTTATTTTTGAGAGAGAGAGCATGAGCTGGGGGGGGGGTGGTGGTGGCAGAGAGAGAGGGAGACACAGAATCCAAAGCAGGCTTCAGGCTCTGAGCTGTCAGCACAGAGCCTGAAGTAGGGCTCGAACTCATGAACCGTGAGATCGTGACCTGAGCTGAAGTCGGGCGCTCAACTGACTGACCCACCCAGGTGCCCCACCTTTTATTTCTGTAGCCAGTAGGTATTTCACAAACTCTCTAGCCTTTTAATGCATTTTAAATAGTGTTGGTGGTATTACCTTATGTTTATGTATGTCCGAATTACCTGAATACTTGCCAAAGAACACTTTATATGTAAATTCTTCCCATAATGAGTTATTACAAAAATAAATATATTGAAATTGTGTTAGTTGGATAAAACAGGATCGTTTTCTTGGTTAATAAGTAAAATTTATCTTTTATCCACTTGAAATCAAAAGGGAAACATCTTTGTTTTACTTAGGAATAAATACTCTTTTCTTCAGTGGTGAAAATATTTTGAGTCCTTTGAGATTTCAAATTATGAAGTGTAGGGCCCCTAGGTGGCTCAGTCAGTTAAGCGTCTGACTTCAGCTCAGGTCATGATCTCACGGTTTATGAGTTCAAGCCCCGTGTTGGGCTCTGTGTTGACTGCTCAGAGCCTAGAGCCTGCTTTGGATTTTGTGTCTCCCTCTCTCTCTGCTCCTCCCGCACTTGTGCTCCGTCTCTCTCTCTCTGTCTCTCAAAAATAAATAAATGTAAAAAAAAAAAAAATTAAAATCATGAAGTGTACTTATTCTGTTGTTTTCGTCTTCATTTTTATATATAGCCCAGCTAGTGTTGGTTGCTACAGACATTGCCAATCAGAAGATAAGCTACATACCAAACTTGAATAGTTAATTACCGATCACTGAAGTTATTCTACAAGTGTCCTCTTCTTTTTTTTTTTTTAAGTTTTCAAGAGAGAGAGAAAGTGCGCGAGTCAGAGAGGGGTAGAGAGAGGGGGAGGGAGAGAGAGAGAATCCCACCCAGGCTCCTCACTGTTAGCACAGAGTCTGACACAGGGCTCAAATTCATGAACTGTGAGATCATAATGTGACCTGAAGTCAGACACTTAACCAACTGAGCCACCCAGGTACCCCTACAAGTATCCTCTTTTATGTACAGTAACACTATATAGGAATTCTTGTTACCTCTGGCCTTTTCTAAAACCAAAAATGCAATGTTTTAGAGTCGATTATTAGTTAGACAAGGAGCTTTTATATTGTACCTTGGTTTGGTGTTGGTTAATGGTCATGTTAATGCTGTATTAACAACCTTTGATTAGAATGACATCCTTTAATCAAAATGTTGATCACTTTTTTTTTTTTTTTTTTGAGAGAGCACAAGCAAGGGTGGGGCAGGGGGGTGGGGACAGAGGATCTGAAGAGGGCTCTGAGCTGTCAGCACAGAGCCCCATGTGGGTCTTGAACTCACCAACTATGATGAGATCATGACCTGAGCCGAAGTCAGATGCTCAACCAACTGAGCCACCCACGTGCCCCAAAATGTTGGTCAGTTGCAGTATTGAAACTCAGAAAGTATTGTCTGGTATTTGATCATACATTTTAAGCTACATTCACTAAATGTTGTTAAAGGATTTTGTTTTATTTAAATGTATTCTTCATGTAGCCTTAGTAATTTTATTTTCTAAAATATTGCTATTTTAAATGATTTACAGCTACAAAGCAGTATTTCCTCTTAGCTTGAATCAGAATCATCAATTGAATGATGATACATAATTAGAAGTGATCTAGATTTGCTTATGACCAATGCACTTTATTACTGACTTTCTACACAAAATGCATTTCTCCATACCTATAACCAATCAGCCACATGAAAAACTTCTTAAATTTGTAAATGACTGCTGAATTTTACTTTCTCAAAAATCATCTATAACACTTTTGAATTTTAAAGAATGGAAAACATTTTAAAAGCAGCTGGTTTTTCAGTAGCTAGTAATAATGCCTTACTTCACCTGTAGTTTAGAGTCGTTTGATCCTCTTAGCAACCTTCTAATATATATTGTAACTACTTTGTACCTGTGTACCTCAGGTAGTTTGGGGTTGTACATTTTGGAAGCACAGGTAAGTAAATTCCCTGAGTAATCAGAGAATTAAAGGGATGCTTTATTTTATAGTAAGTTAGATATTTGCACTGTGGGACCAGGAACTTGGGCTTTCTTATATTAGCATAATCCCTATATCTCAGTATATTTTACAGTATACAGTTAGGATGCAGGAATAACCAGGATGTCTTAGCTCCATATTGTTAGGATAGCTATATTAATAAGGTAGAGAGTCCCAACCCTTAGGGATTCCCACCTGGAAGAAGAAGAAGAGAAATCAATAATTTTACCATATTTTGTCTATCACTTGATTGTTTGAGATCTGTGTTTTGATGATAGTTGTCTCTGCACATGGTTAATGCTTTTCTCTTACACAAATTCGTTTATCAAATTAAACATGTAAAAATGTTGACAGGTGAATATTATGGGATTTTTTGAAAAGTTCTACTTAAAGAACTTAAGAACTTTTGAAAAGTTCCACCTGATTCTTTTAACCTACTTGTGGACATGGACTACATCTGTTTTTGTCAGTGTATATCCATTACTTACCAACTGATGGACTGTTTTAATGGTCAGTTAGTGAATCTTGTCATCATTCTATTTATTTGCCATTCTTTATTTTTTTTAAGAATTGTTTGGGTTTCTTTTTTAAATTTTATTTAAAGATAACATTTGCCGTATTCAGCCATCCAGCTTTATGGCAATCAAGATATTTAAATTCACAAATTTAAAAAATTACAAAGGAAAAAAAGTCCTGCAGTTGTGCAGGACTGTTGTCATACTTTTAATTTCTTATAACAAAGGTTATAGAGACTATAACTTGAACACATATAGTTTCCCCATTTTCTTTATTCACAGTAGTACCAGTTTTGATCCCTATAGTGCTTCTCTACCCCTCCAGTATATGACATTGATTTTAAACTAATGAGAAGACTGGTGTATGTAGTATGTGGGAAGGTTTGTTATCTGTCATTTTATAGTCACATTTTCATATACAAGATTTATCCACTTTTACACACGAGTTATATTTACATGCCATTTATCTAAAATGTTCATTTGTCTCAGAAGGACAGAATGCCATCTACCAGGAAAATGATACTGAGTATCCAGTAAGATGCTGCCTATGGGATAGATACATTGAGCTTACCTTAGATGAGTGAGGTTGGTTATTTGTCTCCTAATAACTAACTTCCTTTAGATGAGGTCCAAGGTAGATATAGCTTGCAATGCATTTCACTCCTAATTTTTTTTGAAATTGCATGACTCTTTTTTGTACCATTTAGAACTCATCAATTTGCTTTCTTAAGGAATTTGTTAAATTGTTCCTACAATTTATAGAACCCTGTTATGTTTACTACTGAGTTGACATGAATATTTTATTAAGTAATTGAGGTTAGTTTTAATTTTAACGTAGGTCATCAGTCTATTTGGTTTTAAAACAAATGCTACTATGTTCTGAATCATTGTAAATAGACAGGAGTAGAATATGTGGATGTAGGAAAATCAGACATTACATTACTGTTACAAATTTTCTCTTGTGGGGAGCCTGGGAGGCTCAGTCAGTTAAGCATATGACTTCGTCTCGGGTCATGATCTCATGGTTCGTGAGTTTGAGCCCCGCATTGGGCTGTGTGGACAGCTCAGAGCCTGGAGCCTATTTTGGATTCTGCATCTCCCTCTTTCTCTGCCTTCCCCTGCTAGTGCTCTGTCTCTCAAAAAAAAATTGAACATTAAAAAATTTTTTTAATAAAAACATCTTTTCTCTTGTTCATAATTTAAGAAAAAAACTTTTCCTATGAACTTTTCATTCCATGTGTGTGTGTGTGTGTGTGTGTGTAATTCTTCAATATGTGAATCTGGAATATAATATTTGGTTATATTTTTATGATCTAGATTATTTAGATTAAATGCTAATGTTAAATAGATATTGGCAGCTTATCTGTTAACTTAGAAAATGTCTTTAATTGTTCCCCCAAACTTTGAAAAGTTTTTAATTTGGTTATATTTGTTGAATATTTTAAAAGCAGGATTAATGAAAGGTTGGTACTGCTTCTGAATTAAATATATTTTCTAGAAATATTAGAAAAGCATCTTTTTAATTAAGCAACAGCCAAATTAATGAGTTTCAGCTATCACTGTTATTATTTCCAAAATTTCAGATGGCTACAAATGCTACCAGAACTATATGCAGTAGTCTGTTACTTCTGGGTGTATTGATTTTTCATTTTTTATTCAATATCAATTACTCAACCAGTATATACGAAGTACCCCCTGTATTGGGTATCTGACATTTTTACTTAGTTGTCTGACTTATCTGTTTTGCTGCCAGTGATACTACATTCTAGCCATTTTGGTAGTCGTTTTGACATCTACTTTTTGTAGTAGACTGGTTTGTCATAATTTGATATTTTAAACCCTTGAGGGGACTGGGGAAGATGTTTCAACCACAGTATTTTTTTCAGCTTCAAGACCATACAGAAAATCCCAATCAAATTTCTAATGGGTTTTCTTAGAATTAATTTATATGCATAATTATATAATAATGTGATTTTTAAAAATATGATAATGGAAGGGTAGAATATGACACTATCTTGGAAAGTAATCAGGTAATCTACTAGAAGAAAATTTTAGGGGCGCCTGAGCAGCTCAGTCGGTTGAGTGTCCCAACTCTTGATTTTGGCTCAGGTCATGATCCCAGGGTGGGGAGTCCCCATGTTGGACTCCACACTCAGCATGAAGCCTGTTTGAGATTCTCTTTCTCTCTCCCTCCCTCTGTCCCTCTCCCCCACAAACTCGTTCTCTCTCTCTCTAAAATACGTTTAAAATAATAAAATAATTTTAGATTTTTTTGCTTTTTCCTACTATAAAATCACAATGGTAAACACTTAAATAGAACCTAGTATGTGATTGTACTTTTCTGGGTGCTATACATATATTAATGCTTACTTAGTCCTTGCGAGTGCCTTATTGGATATATACTAATGTATCATTTTTACTTGCACTAGGTCACACAGCTAGCTGATAAATGAGACCTGAGATTCAAACCTAGGCTTTAGGATCTAGGGTTTGCATGCTTGCACTCTACTATAAGCCCTGACTTAAAAGTAATACCAAGTAAGAAGTTTAGGCAACACAGAAATTAATAAGAAAGCATAAATCTCCCATAATTGGAATAGAGATGAGTGGAGATATCTGTTACTTACATTAACAAATGCAGACAAAATAATAAAAAAAACAGTAAGTGTACATTTTAATAGCATTTTTACAACATTGAGTCAACGATGACATCAGAATCCACTCCTTCCTCTGTGTTCCAACACTGTATAATGAATGTCTGGTACTTAAGACAATACTTTTATAGTACACAAAAATACTACAGAGCACATTCTAGTATAATGTGAAGTCTGATTAATAAGATTTTTTTTTGAGAAAGAGCACACATGGGTTGGGGAGGGGAGCAGGCAAAGGTAGAGAGCATCTTAAGCAGGCTCCACGCCCAGCATGGAGCCTGACACAAGGCTCAGTCTCACAACTGGGAGATCATGATCTGAGCCAAAATCAAGAGTTGGACACTTAACCTACTGAGCCATTCAGGCACCCCAACAAGATATTTAAACTTTGCCCTTGAAGTTTATTTTGATATAAGAAATACATGTTATATAAGTGTGAGACCATACTTTGGAATTGTTACAATAGAATTATCCCATTAGGATAATTATCCTGCTAGGATTTTCTTTTTAAAAATGTATTTCTTGACTTTTAGAGATGCACAGAGACTAGAAGAATTCTTCACCAAAAATCAACAGCTGAGAGAACAACAAAAAGTCCTTCATGAAACCATTAAAGTTTTAGAAGATCGGTGAGTCGGGTTCTTGGGTATTCTTGAGTAAGTGGTGATTTCCTCCTTTAATAGAACATTGGTTTTAATTTATAAAACAGTTCTGGGACTGATGTGCTCTTTTCCCAAACTGATGTCAACTTTGGATAAATATATACTCTTACAGATTTGTGTTTTTTTTATTAATTACAGGAATCTCATCAATTTACCTTTTAATATTTCTTGTTTTTTGGGTTTTTTTTAATGTTTATTTGTGAGAGAGAGTGAGCATGAGCAGGGGAGGTGTAAAGAGAGAGGGAGACAGAGGATCCGAAGTGGGCTGTGTGCTGACAGCAGAGAGCCTGATGTGGGGCTCAAACTCACAAACCATGAGATCATGATCTGAGCTGTAGTCAGATGCTTAACCCAGTAAGCCACCCAGGTTCCCCTAAATAATATTTATCTGGTGTTGATATAAGATGAGCTTAAGAGTAGTAATGTTCTGGGGTGCCTGGGTGGTTTCAGTTGGTTAGATATCTGATTCTTGATTTTAGCTTAGGTCATGATCTCTCAGTTCAAGAGATCAACCCCATATCAGGCTCCGTGCTGTCAGTGAAGAGCCTGCTTGGGATTCTTTCTCCTTCTCTCTCTCTGCCCGTTTCCCACGTGTGCTCACATCCACTCTCTCTCTAAAATAAATAAATAAACATTAAAAAAAGAAAGAGTAGTAATGTGTTAATTCATTTGATGCTTTAATTCCATTTTTATGTCTAAGTAGGTGGAAACTGCTTCACAATTCTGTTTGTCTTCGTGTTTCTGCCATTCTCTTTTTTTCTCCTACATATTTCTGTAGGCAGTCTAGGATTCTTCTTTCTGAATATTTCCAAGATAATGCCTGCCACTTAATTTCCACATACATCTTTATTTCTCACTCCTATGAGATTACCACCCTAGGTTAGAAGAGACTTTCAGATTTTGCTGTATTCCTTTGTCTGAACTGCAATCACTGTGTAAGACCTTGAACTACCTGTAACAAACAATGTTTCTTGCATTTATAGTTAATAATTTCCCTTTGTTATTATTGTGTATATGTCACAGGAGGGCTGGTGGCTTGAGTTTGCCACTGTACCTTTAGTGGTGGAATAATTTAACACTCCATCTGTGCAAACCACAGTTGTACACTTTTCTTCTACAACTGCTGTCCCAGAGAAATGCACATTTACTGGAATAGGCAGCCTATTGTGGAATGAAGTTACACGCGCGCTGGAATCATAGATGCAAATTTGAATTTCAAGTTTATACTGTGCCCTTAATTCAGATTCATAAATAAATATTGAGTCCTTGCTATGATCTAGGTATAGCTGTAGGTGCTAGGGATAACACTATCCCTAGTGTCATGGAGCTTATATTTAATTTTTAAAGGTTTGGAGTGAGTCATGCAAATAAGAGGCTTTCAGATTATAAGTGCTGTGACGAAATAAAATTGAGTGGTGTAATTAAGTGACCACAGACATTGGAAAGTGAAGGGATAGGTGTCAGGAATGGCCTCTCTGAGGAGGTACCATTTCAACCGAGACGTAAATAATATAGATAAGAGCTACTTGAAGAACTGAAGATAAAAAGAGAACAGACAAATACAAAAGCTTTAGGCAGAAATAAGTTTTGAAATATTTGAAGAATAGAAAGTCGGCAGTGGTTCTAACTTGAGTAGGAGGATGAATGATAGGAGATAGGATTGGAAAGGTGGGGGTAACTACATTATGTAGGATCATGGGCAAAAAGTTTGGATTTTGTTGTAATCAGAAGTAATTGGAGGTTTTAAGCAGGGAAATCACAAAGGAATAGGAGCAGGTATTGACAGTATCTGTTATATCCAAACAGACATGTCAGGTAGATAATTGTATATGTGAATTTGAAACTAACTACAGAGATTAGAGCTAGAGAAAAGAATTTGAAAGTCATCACCTGCATATAAATGGCATTTAAAACTTAGACTGGATAAGAGATCTAGGGACATCTTAAAGAGTGTGGGAAGAGAATAGAAGAGGCATCGAGCTCGGACATACTGATTAAGGTTTAATGAAGAATAAGGACCAAGCCAACAAACAAAAATGAGAAAGAAAAATTATCAGAGTAGAAGAAAAGCCAAGAACATATGGCATGACACCAACCACACTTTCTCCACAGGGCTATTTTAAAGATTAAATGAGATTAATGCAAGTTAAGTACATAATAGAAATTTTTAAAAACTTACAGTGTCCCTTCTAATTGGTGACAATGATTTCAGCCTTTAGCACTCTAGTCAGATCCAGTCTCTAGAAAGCCATTTGACCCCTTTTTTTTCCCAGTCCAGGATCAAAAAGGAAATCATCAGCTACTTTTCTGTTAGTGTGGTGAGGCATTTCCTTGTTTTCTCTGGATATGTAGTAAAGCGTTGGAGAGGAAAGTAGGCTTCACGCCCAGAGCAGAGCCCAATGCGGGGCTTGAACTCACGACCATGAGATCAAGACCTGGGCTCAGGCCAAGAGTCGAACACTTAACCGACTGAGCCACCCAGGCACCACCCTGTGTTTCATTAAAATTTCTAAACAGTAATTCTGAAACTTGCTACTTACTCTTTATAGGATGAAGCAATTTTTATTTTTTATGCTAATGTTGTGAAAACATTGTGAGATGTTTAGATGAAAAGAATTACCTGGTAAAGGTAAATTTGATAATAAAAAGTTCTAATTTTAGGTGGCTTATGTTTTACTACACTAGTATTATAAGAGACTTTCCCTGAAGGAAACAAAGTATTTCACTAAATGTAAGGAATAGTCACTGTGATGTGGATAGAATGCATTAAAAAAAATCTGAACAAAGCTGTTAAAACATGGTTGTCTAGTAGATTTTAATATTTTTAAAAGCATTTTTGGCAGTTGTAGGAAACTCATATTTCATCTGTCATTGAAAGGGAAAATTTGTGTTCATAATCAGGGGATTTGTGGTTGTGCAACTATTTTTCAAATACTAGACCAAATGTCCTCTTTTTGTGTTACTCCTAGGTTTTAATTTTTTTTTTTCAACATTTATTTATTTTTGAGACAGAGAGAGATAGAGCATGAACGGGGGAGGGGCAGAGAGAGAGGGAGACACAGAATCGGAAACAGGCTCCAGGCTCTGAGCCATCAGCCCAGAGCCTGACGCGGGGCTCGAACTCACGGACCGCGAGATCGTGACCTGGCTGAAGTCGGACGCTTAACTGACTGCACCACCCAGGCGCCCCTCATAGGTTTTAATTTAAATATTTTTCAGGAGATCTCTGACTTTCTAGACTAGGTTTAGTTTTTCTGTGTGCTTTAATAGTACCCTGTATTTCCGCTGTCATGATGTGAATCATGCTTTGCCTTAATTACTCTTTTACTACCTGTCTTTTTTTAGTACACTCTAAACTCTTTAAAAGAAATTACATTATCTTGGCCACTGTTGTATTTCAGCACCTACAGTACTCATTGTAGGTGATCATGAATATGATCACCTTTTGAATGAAAATGAATAATTTTTTTGAAGTTTATTTACTGTTTATTTAGAGAGAGAAAGAAAGAGAATGAGCTGGGGAGGGGCAGGAGAGAGAGAGCGCGAGAATCCCAAGTAGTCTCCAAGCTGTCACATGGAGCTCAATGCGGGATTTGATCTCACGAATCATGAGATCATGACCTGAGCTAAAATCAAGAGTCGGACACGGACTGAGCCACCCAGGTGCCCTGAAAATGAATAAATTAGAGGAAATCTTTTTGGGGTATAACAAACAATTGAGCATACTTGTTAATCTGGTAAGTTTTAATTGCAAAATGAAAGCTTTTATTTCTTCATCTCTATGAAGAAACTGGAATATAACTCAGAAATCATGCTGCTTTCTGCTCTTACTAGGGGAATTATTCTTCTTTGCCTGTTACTTGTATATAGCTACTAAAATTGCATTCATTCTCCTGTGAAATTGAGGGTTTTTCTTTCTCTAACAGCAGCAGTGGAACCTTGATGGAAATAGGAACCTAGTGTATTTTCTCCTATCAGTTTAAATTTAAACTAGGGTCAGTGAGCAATCAAGAGTTGACTCTTTTTCACAAATACTGTTATCAAGAGTGGCAGTTGACTGGAGAAAACTGGAAGTAATAAACAAGCGAGAAAATGTTTCATTTTATAACTGTCTATGTCAGTGGCATTTTTAAAGTTGGAAACTAGGTGTTCCAAGGGGTTGTTTTCAATCATGACATTTTAACATACCAGATTTTATTTCTTAGAAACAATGAAGTGTTCAATTTTTACTGAAAAACTGACTAGCAGAAGACTTCTAACTAATCCATTAGAATTGTTCCATGCCATTTACCTCTTTCAGGGTTTTCCAGTGACTTTTCTTTTTCTTTTTTTTTATTTTAATTTTTATTTATTTATTTTTAATGTAAGATCGATGCCCAAAGTGGGGCTTGAACTCACAACACTGAGACCAAGAGTCACATGTCCTACCAACTAAGCCAGCCAGGCTCCCCTTCGATGACTTTTCTATGTCATGTGCTCTTTGGCCTCTGTAGCTTAATAATTCTGTGTATAAATTTACCACAATCAGGTCAGCTGTTTGAGTGTTTATGGCATGGACCCTAAGCTATTAATCTGAACAAATCTTAGAACTGTAAATATGAAATGTCAGGTACTTTAAGCAAATAGTTAAAATTGAGTTTTCTCTTATAACAGTTTAATAGTCTCTTGGTTTTGGAATAGTTGGGGTTTTTTTGTTTTTGTTTTTTTAAATTTATTTAGTATTTGAGAGAGAGAGAGCACACGCATGAGCAGGGGAGGAGCAGAGAGAGAGAGGATTCTCCCAAGCAGGCTCCACACTGCTAGTGTGGAACCTACTGCACAGCTGGATCTCATGAACTGTAAGATCATGACCTGAGCTGAAATCAAGAGTCAGATGCTTAGCCAACTGAGCCACCCAGGTGCCCCTTGGAATAGTTTACAGAGATTTATTTCTTTTGGAATTTTAAAGGCATAAATAGACCTTACTATTAGCTTTAGAAATGCTTGAGAATCCGAAAACATTATGTTATAGCAGAAAGACAAGAAGGTGTATGTCCTTTCTAGTACCTTAAATTCTCAAAAAGATGTTACACAAAGTTTATTAGAATATAATATTATGAAATTAAATACTTGTTAGCTTATTTTATCATTTTTCCTTTTCAATTTTTATTAAAGTAATGCATATGCATTATAAAGTGCATAGTTACTATATATTCCTCTTTTCCACCCCTACCAGTCCCAGTTTTTAGTGCTCCACATTCTAAATGATAACATTTTCACTTTAACCCTTGATTTATCAATTTGAGACCATCTTATTTCTTACTATGAAGATGAGGATACCATTTTCCTTTGCATATTTTTGTTTTTATTTTTTATTTTATTTTGTTTTTTACTGTAGAGGGAGCACGAGCAGGGGAGAGGGCCTCCACACTGAGCGTGGAGACTTGACAGTGCTCAATCCCATGATCGTGACCTAAGTCAAAATCAAGAGTCAGCCGCTCAACCAACTGAGCCACCCAGGCTCTTCTCCCTCACATATTTTTGAATAGTTATATTTTAGTTCTTCTATTTTATCTTAAACCTTAATACATACATTTTTATAAAAATATGTCTTTACAGGAGTATATTTTAGAAAAATGTCTGAATAGTCTCCCTGAGCTCACCACTGTATTGCTGGAGGATAGTAAACTATTTATTTATTGACTCTAAGTATTCTCTGCTAAGGCAAGATAGCCTTTCCTTCTCTGCAGATCTGATGTCATGACCTCTGTGCCACTCCAGGAGACTTTTTTTTTTTTAAGTTTATTTATTTATTTTGAGAGAGAGCGAGGGAGGGGCAAAGAGAGAGGGAGAGAGAATCCCAAGCAGGCATTCCGCTGTCAGCATGGAGCCCAACACAGGGCGTGAACCCAGGAACCATAAGATCATGACCTGAGCCAAAGTCAAGAGTTGGGCACTTAACTGACTGAACCACCAGGTGCCCCAGTAGACTGTTTCTCCTGTCCAGGCCACATAGAGTCTTTCCTACTCTGTTTCAAATCAGTTGGTCAAATCAGCCCATAATTATATTATGACAAGGACATACTTCTATGTGTTTGCTGGTTTTTCCCAGAAGTTCTAACTACTTTTTTTCATACTGAGATAAGAGACATGTTTTCCTTACTATGCCATTAATACTATGTAATGTGTCATTCTATTTATTGACTATCGTCTTCTTTTTTCTTATTCTTGGAGGTATATTTCTTGGGCTAAAAACCTTCCTGTACCAATTTGGACCATTTACTTTCTAGGTTTTCCTATAGCTGCCATTCTGGAATTTCTCTTCACTGGATCTCCCTACATTAATTCGATTATTTCTTTCAACTCATGTTAGTCCACAAGTGCACAGGAAGTAAATTTTCAAAGAGTCCTTGCATGTCTAAAAATGTCATTTTACTGTTGATTTAGATGATATTTTGAATGGATATAAAATTCTAGGTTCGAAATAATTTTTGCTCCAAATTTTAAAGACATTTTCTCAGGGGCGCCTGGGTGGCTCAGTCGGTTAAGCGTCTGACTTCGGCTCAGGTCATGATCTCGCGGTCCGTAGGTTCGAGCCCCGCGTCGGGCTCTGTGCTGACAGCTCAGAGCCTGGAGCCTGTTTCGGATTCTGTGTCTCCCTCTTTCTCTGACCCTCCCCTGTTCAGGCTCTCTCTCTGTCTGTCTCAAAAATAAATAAATGTTAAAAAAAATTTTTTTTTAAAAAAAAGACATTTTCTCATTATCTGTTAGCATCCGATGTTGATAAGACTGATACCATTCTAATGTTATTCCTTTATAGGTAATAGATATTTTTTCCTTCCTGGAATTTAAGATCTTTTTATTGTTGTTCTGAAATTTTGTGATGGGTGTGTGTGTGTTTGTATGTGTTTCCTTTAACCTGTTGGACACTCAGTCTAAAGACTAGTATCTCTTAAGGTCTGGCAATTCTTTTCTGTTATTTCCTCTCTCCATTTTTATATGTTCTCTATTTCTGGAGTACTTCTTGGTCATAAACTGATTCTTTATAATCTTTTCTCTGATTTCTGTTACATATTTTTTTTCCTTATGTTCTGGAGGATTTCTTCTATTTTATTCTCTAGCCCTACTGCTGAGGTTATTTTGATAATCACTGTTTAGTATTCAGTAACTATTTATTGAACATTGCTTTTATATACATGTGTGCTATGGCCCATTTTATAATTTCCCTTGTGATTCTTCTTGAACTCGTTCTTTATTTAGGAGTTCATTGCTTAAGATTCACAGATTTTCCAAATTTCCTTCTGTTTTTGATTTCTAATTTGATTCCATTGTGGTGAGAGAACATGCTTTTTATGATTTCAGTGCTTTTAAACTTACTGAGACTTGTTTTGTGACCTAGGAAGAGGTCTGTCCTGGCAAATGTTCCAACTGTGCATTCTGCAGTTGTTGGTGGCATGTTATGCAGAGGTCAGTCAGGTCTGGGTGGTCGTTGGTTTGTTCAGGCCTGCTGTATCAATGCTGATTTCTTGTCTCACTTCATCTATCCCTTATTGAGAGTGGACGTCTATAGCTGTTACTGTTGAATTTGTTTTTCCCTTCAGTTCTCAGTTTTTGCTCTCTGTATTTTGGGTCACTAGTGTTAGATGCATATATGTGTATAATTGTTTTATTTTTGTAGTGAATTGACCCTTTTATTATAAAATTCACTGTACTAGTAACACTTCCTGTCTTACAGTCTATTTTATAGTCTGATCTTATCATAGATGCTCCAGCTTTATTTTGGTTTTTGTTTGCATGGTCTTTTTCCATTCTTTGCCTTCAGCCTATATGTATCTTGGAATCTAAAATTTGTCTATTGTAGGTAGCATATTGAATCTTAATTTTTTTGTCCTGACAGATCTGCCTTTAGATCAGAGTTAGTTATAAGATCTCTCTCTAGATCAGAGTGTTTTATCAATTAACAATGTAATTATTGATATAGTTGGATTTAGGCCATTTTGCTTTCTGTAGGTCTCATGTCTTTTTTGTTCCTCCTTTTCTGCCCCTTGCTGCCACCCCAAAACTTGCTTTTTCTAGAACTCTTATTATTGAAAGGATAAACCTTTTAAAATCTCTAGTTTTTTAATCTTTTCTATTTGCTCTTCGCTTTTTGAGGAGATTTTCTCAACTCTATTTTCTTACCTTCTGTTGAGCTTGGTTTTTTTCCTGCTGGCTTTTTTTTTTTTTTAAGATTTTATTTTTGAGTAATCTCTATACCCAATGTAGGGCTTGAACTCAAAACCCCGAGATCAAGAGTTGTGTGCTCCACTGACTCAGCCACATGGGGTTTCCCTGCCCTGCTGTTATATTTTTAATTTCCAAGATTTTTGTTGTTGTTGTTCTCAGAATATTTCCTTTTATGGCAATCCTGTTTTCATTTATGGTTTGATATCTTCTTTATTTCTCCTGAGAGTATTCTTTACAGTTTGGTGATGGTAGTGTTTTTTTTCTTCTCCCTACATTATTTATTTATTTATTTATTTATTTATTTATTTATTTATTTATTTATTTATACATATATGTATATGTGTATATATGTGTATATATATATATTTTTTAGTGTCTTGCTCTAGTATCTTTTACTTTATAAGCTTTTCTGAGATGTCTATTGATATATTTAAGAGAAATGGATAAAAGTTGAGTAGAAGCTGTGAGTGGAATTGTGGTCTCTGAGCTTCACTGCAGGTTGGTCTGCCTGGTCTTTTTCACTGATAATCCCCAAATGGCGGTATCTTTAGGTCTGATTTCCTAGAGGAGGCTCCTTTATTTATTCTGCTTTCTGGAATGTGTAATAGGGCTGGCTACTAAAGTCCTGGAAGCCAAGTAGATGATGAGGGCCTAGGCTAAAGTCTAAGAATTTGGCATGAATATACATTTATTTCACTATTGTACTCCTACCCTTACTTACATCTTGTGTTTCCCAAACCTGTATCTGTGTCTGTTTTAGACCCTCTAGAGGGTAAATCTCCAATATTCTCCTAGGAATGGAAGGGGGGATCACTTGAGTACTCAGAATACAGAAGAGAATATGTTGATATGATGATTTCTTGAAATACTTAATATTTTTTAAGTTTATTTATTTTGAGATAGAGTGTGAGTTGGGGAGGGACACAGAGAGGGAAAGAGAGGAACCTAAGCAGACTCTGCACTGTTAGCACAGAATCCAATGCAGGGCTTAAACCCACGAACCGTGAGATCGTGACCTGAGCCAAAATCAAGAGTTGGATGCTTAACTGACTGAGCCACCCAAGCACCATGATTTCTTGAAATACGTTAAATTACTTATTCTGGGTACCCTTTTTTTTTTTAAGCTTCTGGGAATTCTGTAGTGTATATCAAGTTGGTTCTAGGTCAGTGCTGTCTACTAGACTTTTCTGTGATTAGGACACCCTTTCTTCACTGACAAATAGTGAAAACTTTTTTTAAAACCTCTTTTTGCATAATAGTAAATTGTGAATTTTTCTGACGTTGGGTTTTTTTAAATGCTGACAAGAGCAAAGTATGGAGTACCTTTTTTTAACTTTGTACTCTTTGACCTTTCGTATTCATTCAACTAAAAAAGTTGTTGATCACTCATGTGTCATATCCTATGCCGAGCAATACAGAGGCAAGCTTGCTTAAAGTATAATTCAGCCCCTTGGTACTGGACTACAGTTCATATTCTGACTATAGTATATTAAAACAAGGTCGGATTCTTCAATAAATAAGTTACTTTGGATAGAGTTTAAAATTGGCAGAATTTACAGAATTCCACTCGGAATTGCAGTCTTGTAGAAAGTGATGTTGTGGCATGATTTCAACCTATTTGAGAACGTGTTAAAGGTATAATACATCATTGAACTATTAATTTTCTCCATATTCGCCAAGTCAGTTATTTACATCTTATAAAGTATAAAAGTCTTGGAGTTCAAATATAAGAAAATATATTTTAGTATTTGAAAAAAATTGAATTTCAGCTTTATGGAGATACAATTGACAAAATTGTAAAATAAAGTGTACATAATGGTAATTGGTAAACATATACATTGTGAAAGAATTCCCATCGTCTGGTTAATTAACATAGCCATCATCTTACATATATTTTGGTGAGAACATTTAAGTTCTCTAAAAATATTTTGTTTTTGTTTCCTAGATTAAGAGCAGGATTATGTGATCGCTGTGCAGTAACTGAAGAGCATATGCGGAAAAAACAGCAAGAGTTTGAAAATATCCGGCAGCAGAATCTTAAACTTATCACAGAGCTTAGTGAGTTTCCTTTCTTCATTAAGTATTTAAAGCATAATGTACTGTTGTTAAAACCTATTATTAAATTGGTTGCAATCAAATGGATGGTTTACATACATCTTTCCTCGTGTAGGCAAAAGTGCAAATGTCCTTTATTCCCTTTCTGTAGATTTAATTTCATACTTATTTTAGTAAGAAATAGAGTACAAAAAGTAGTATAAATACTGTGCACATTGGCCCTCAAGTCTCACCAACAATAAGATAAGAAGAAATTTCCTTTGCTCATGTCTACATTTGCTTCTTTAGTTTTATCTTTATTTCATGTCATTTGGCTATTTAGTAAAGTCAAATTCAAAAATGCAATTTAGTGTTCTGCAAAAGTGTACACTTTCTGTGGTTTTCATGACATATTAGTACAAATATATCATTTTCAGTTTAGTCTCCTTACACATTTAATGTGGGGTTTCCTTACATTTTTAGCCTTCTCTTAAATGTCTTCTCTTCCATTATCTCTTAACCTTATTCACTTCTAACTATTCATATACTCTCTTAGTGACCTTTACCTTGATTCTCTGTAAACAGCTCACAATGAGCACAAAATCTAATTAATTTATCTTCTTTTCTATCTTCTGACTATTTTCTTTCTATTAATTATATTGCTATCCTCTGGTTACTCAAGCAAGAATAAATGAATATTTCCTCATTGTTTCAAAAAGAGAAAGAACATAGTTTTATTCTGTTCCTGGGGTAACTATTATTAACAATCTGATAATGTATTTTTCCAGGTCCAGGTTTATCTTTCTGTGTCTCTTCCCCTGTTTTGTCCCCTCCTCTCTTTTTTATTTTTTTATTTCTATTTATTTTTATTTTATTTTTAAGTACTGTCTATGCCCAGCATGGGGCTCAAGCTTAGAACCCCAAGAGAAAGACATATGCTCTACTGACTGAGTCAACCAGGCAACCCACAACCTTGAAAGTTTACCATGCATTCCTAACATGTAAAGTTAATGTCTTGACCATCTTCTGAACAATGTACAGACCTTAAAACACCTTAACTCTGCTCACCTCCTTTTCCACTTACATGCTGCTTATGCCTAGCATTCATTTCCTTTTTTTTAGCCTATAAGTTAGAAACTTTTTTTTTTAATGTCTGTTTATTTTTGAGAGAGAGCGTGAGTGGGGGAGGGACAAAGAGGGAGACACAGAATCTGAAACGGGCTCCAGGCTCTGAGCTGTCAGCACAGAGCCCAACGTGGGGCTCGAATCCATGAACTGTGAGGTCATGACCTGAGCTGAAGCTGGATGCTTAACTGACTGAGCCACCCAGGTGCCCCAGTTAGAAACTTTTCTAAAAATTACTAAGACAGTTTTAAAAGACTCAACTACCTGTTTATCAGTTTCTTTGCCTATTATTGCTTTTTGCACCTCCATTTCCTTCTGGGATTATTATCCTATCTGAGATACATCCTTTCGAGGGTATTGGCTGGTTCTAAATTCTCAGTTTTATCCAAAAATGTTT
Source organism: Prionailurus bengalensis (assembly GCF_016509475.1). Taxonomy (NCBI): domain Eukaryota; kingdom Metazoa; phylum Chordata; class Mammalia; order Carnivora; family Felidae; genus Prionailurus; species Prionailurus bengalensis. Next base: position 45,561,761 of record NC_057356.1, read on the forward strand.
TTATTTTACATTTACTTTTGTAAGCCTATTTTGCAGGGTAACAATCATTTTTCTCTGGCTGCTATGATTTTTTTTCCTTCTTTTTTGGTGTTCTATAATATTAGTATAATTTTAACCAGGTTTTTTTTTTTTTTTCAAAAAAATTCTGTTTAGTATATATTATAAAATCTGTGGAACCACATTTTTTTTTTGAGATTTTATTTTGAAGTAATCTCTACCATCCATTGTGCAGCTCGAACTCATGACCCGAGATCAAGAGTTGCATGTTCTACCAAATGAGCCAGCCAGGCACCCTTTTGGAACCACATCTTTAATTATACCTGGAAATAGCTTTTCAAATATTGTGTCTTCTCCATTCTCTGTTTGGGTATTCTGATGAGACCTCATCATTCTGTCCTTTGTATTGCTTGATATCCCTTTCCTGTTTTTCATCTTCTTAGTTCTCTCTGCTACATTCTGAGTGATTTCTTCAGCTCTCTTGTTCATTATACTAAGGACTTCAGTAGTTCTCTTGTGTTGAGTTGTTTTATTTCAGTAACGAAATTTTTCATTCCTAAAAATTCTATTTAATGGTTCTTTTTCTTTTTTCTTTTTTTTTAATTATCTTTTTTCAATATATGAAGTTTATTGTCAAATTGGTTTCCATACAACACCCAGTGCTCATCCCAAAAGGTGCCCTCCTCAATACCCATCACACATCCTCCCCTCCCTCCCACCCCCCATCAACCCTCAGTTTATTCTCAGTTTTTTAAAAATCTCTTATGCTTTGGCTCTCTTCCACTCTAACCTCTTTTTTTTTTTCCTTCCCCTCCCCCATGGGTTTCTGTTAAGTTTCTCAGGATCCACATAAGAGTGAAACCATATGGTATCTGTCTTTCTCTCTATGGCTTATTTCACTTAGCATAACACTCTCCAGTTCCATCCATGTTGCTACAAAGGGCCATATTTCATTCTTTCTCATTGCCACGTAGTACTCCATTGTGTATATAAACCACAATTTCTTTATCCTTAATGGTTCTTTTTCAAGTCTACCTAGTTGTCTTTTTTTCTTTAAGTAGGCTCTGTGTCCAATGTGGTGCTCAAACTCATGACCACAAGATCAGGAGTTGCATGTTCCACCAACTGAGCCAGCCAGGTACCCCTTCTTTTTTTTTTTTAATTTTTTTTTTAACATTTATTTATTTTTTGAGAGACAAAGACAGTGTGAGCAGGGGAGGGATAGAGAGAGAGGAAGTCACAGAATCCAAACTAGGCTTCTGGATCTGAGCTGTCAGCACAGAGCCTGATGTGGGGCTCAAACTCATGAACTGCAAGATCATGACCTGAGCTAAAGTCGGACACCTAACCCAATGAGCCACCCAGGCACCGCCCTCACTTTTTTTTTTTTTTTTTTTAAGTGAAATGTTTTAAAAAATGCAGAAAGGTAGGGACAATACTAAAGAACCCTCATACACATTCCATTTAATCTGGAATAGCTCCCTTTCCTATTTTTTTCTTTCATGATATTAGTTTCTTGAAGTAGGGTCATTTTCTTAAAATTTTGTCACCTTTTGGATTTTTTGTAAAACATTTTGTCTTTTCCTTTATTTCCTATAAAGTAGATATTGGATCTGAAGGCTTGATTAGGTTTATATTAAGCATTTTTGAGAGCAGTACTTCATAGCTAAAACTGTCCACTTCATATTTATTGCATCTTATCAGGAGTAAGATATTGCCAGGTTATTCCACTCTTAGGGATTCTAAGATTGATCACTGGGTTAAGGTGATGACTACATTTCTTTATTATAGAGTTATATTTTCTCCTTGTACCACCAAATAATCTGAATAGGGGGGTGGGTGTTTGATACAATGAAGTCTTGCAAAAATACAATTCTTCCTCAGTCTTTCTTAAATGGTTTTAGCATCCATTGGTGAGCCTTGCCTGAATTAGTTATTTAATTAGAGATTATAAAATGCCAAATTTTCATTTCTGTTATTCTTTCTACATTCATTAGCTGGCATTTTTCTGTAAATAAGATTTCACCCTTATCAGTTGGGACTGCTGATTAGCTTGGAATGTAATATAGTTCCTACTAGAAAGGCATGGTCTTAATTTTAATTTTATTAATTTAATTTTTTCCCTTTAATTTTTTCCCTTTAATTGCCAGTTTTCAGAGTAAGATCTTGTGTAATAGTTACCAGCAATGGTGACAAATAGGGTGTGTGTGTTTATGTATGTGTGATGTTTCATTTTATTTTTGATGAGAGTGGGGGGTCTCTTTTTGTTTTTTGGGTTTTTTTTTTGAGTAAAATAAATACATAGGATTTTATATATTCAGTGTGTGTCATTCAGTTTACTCATTTATTCTCATTGATGCTCAAATTATTTCAGTCTTGTCTGCCTACTCATTTTTTGTTATCACTTCTAGTGTGTTAGTTTTAGGCATTCCATTTAAATCTTTTAACATTTCATTACTATGTAAGATAATTCTATTATCTGAAATACTTGGGAATCCATATATGAGTTACTTTCTGCTGACTGTAGTGGTAAGTAAATGAGGGTTACTTTGGTTCCATGCTAGGAAAGGAGTTTGGGCTTAAACTGGAAATCTCAGTTTCAGTCCCCCTACCAGTGCTGGTACCAACATCTGCTTACCTATACTGCTTGTGTTTTAGCTCACAGTTTTGTTTTGTTTTTTTGTTGTTGTTGATGATTAAGGAGGTAATGTGGGAGTCCCTTGGATTTCTCTTCCTGTGAGTTCAGCGTTTAATAAAAATTACGTTTTTGTGCAGGATCTAATTGTTTGTTTTTTTTAATGTTTATTCATTTTTGAGAGAGAAACAGACAGCATGAGTAGGTGAGGGGCAGAGATAGAGAGGGAGACACAGAACTCGAAGCAGGCTCCAGGCTCTGAGCTGTCAGCACAGAGCCCGACTCGGGGCTTGAACCCGCAAACCGCAAGATCATGACCTGAAGCCGAAGTCGGATGTTCAACGGACTGAGCCAACCAGGCGCCCCGATCTATTTGTTTTTGTGATAAGATCACTAACAGTATATCTAATTCCGCTTACCCACCCTAAAGTGTTCACCCAGGCACCCCAATCTATTTGTTTTTGTGATAAGATCACTAACAGTATATCTAATTCGCTTACCCACCCTAAAGTGTTCACTTAGCCCAAGAAGTTTTTTTTTTCTGTTTTGTTTGTTCGTTTGTTTATTTCTAATGTTTGTTCCTTTCCATTCTGTTTCTTCTTCTGGAACTCAGATTAGCAAGATGCTGGGGTCTTCCACGCTGCCTAATTTTTCTTAATATTTTGTAATTTTATTCTCTTGTGCTGAATTCTGGGAGAATCATTTAGATGGATATTAATTCTGTCTTCGGTCACATTTTTTCTACTTTCATCCCATTTATTTTGCTTTTAACTTTTATGACCTTTGTTTCTTTCATGGCAGCCTGTTGCTTGTTTTTAATGAACCTATCTATCACCCTTTGAAATCTGAAGATGTTACCAGATATCTTTTGTTTCTTATATTAAAACTACTTATCCAGAATTTTTATTACTGTTTTTTTGTTTTGTTTTGTTTTAGAGCATAAGCAGGAAAGGGGCCGAGAGAAAGGGGGATAGTGGGGGACAGAGGATCCAAAGTGGGTTCCACACTGACAGCAGCAAGCCTGATGCAGGGCTAGAACTCACAAACTATCAGATCACAATCTTAGCTAAAGTTGGACGCTCAACCTACTTAGCCATCCCAGTGCCCCATGACTGGTTTTTAATTCTTTTAAAATTTTGGATTTTTTGTTTTGTTTTGTGTTAGTTTTTTTATGTGTTTGTTTACTCTTGATTGTCTATAATTATAGATGTCTCTAAATTTGGTGATTTTGTTAAATGCAGTCTCATTTCCTTGGCTTGAGGAAGAATCCCTACTTTGCTAACAGTAAATGCAGATTCTGATTTACAGGAGCCCTACTCCAATGGCAGAGGGTGGGAGAGAAGGAAACAAGACTGGAGAGGTTTTCTGTGGGGTATGCGAACAGTTGGTCTTCTAGGTATGGGAGTACTTCTCTCTCCTGATTACCAAAAGTTAATTGAGAGCATTGCCCTGATCTCCTTGTCTTAGGAGACAATGGACTCTCCAGTGTTAAAAGTTGTGGAAATCCCCCTTTAGCCTAAGGGCAACTATCAGTTACCCTTTATTTGCTCATTCAGCAACTTCTGGGCCTTGCTGCCTAGACTGGAATAAACATGAGGTTCTACTGAAAAAGCTCACTTTTTTTTTTTAAGGCCCTTTCTTTGGTTGGATTTCATCATCAGTCTGAGGCTATCTATTTTTAAATCATTCATGAATTTTTTTAAAGTTCTGATCTGCTAGTGACACCCATTCTGGCTTTTCAGTATTGGAGTTGACTTATTTTTAGAGTTGTTTTGTCATTTCATTGGGATTTGGAGAGGGAGAGTCAGGTAAACCATCTTAATTAGAAATTTAAGGCCATCTTTGTCTATTCTCACCATACAGAGGATGAGTTGCCAAATAACTACTGATTCTGCCTCTGTAAAATCTCTTCTACCTGTCCTCACTTCCTATTTCTAGTCCAGATACTCATTACTTCATTTTTTTCCTTGCTTTGGTATGTGCTGTATATACTAACAAATCAGTCTTCCCATCATTCATGTATGAAAAATGACACCTGGTAATCTTTTAAAATGAAGTTCAGGGGTGCCTGGGTGACCCAGTTGTTTAAGTGTCCAACTCTTGGTTTCAGCTCAGGTCATGATCTCATGGTTTTGTGAGTTCAAGCCCCGCATCAGACTGTGTGCTGACAGTGCAGAGACTGCTTGGAATTCTCTGTCTCCCTCTCTCTCTGCCCCTCCCCACTAACACTGTCTCTGTCTCTCTCAAAATAAATAAACTCAGAAAAATATTAAATGAAGTTCGGATTTCTTAACCTGTTTTTGAAGGTTTCCTACCGTTTATTATACCCATTCTTACTGTCTAACTTTGTTCCATTAATTCTTTGCATAGAACACTCTGTCCAGCTCAGTTGTCCTCTCCTTGATGAATCCCTTTCTCATCTACTCAAGAGCCCAAAGTAACCTTTTTCTCCTTGGAATTTCTTTTAGTGCTTTATCTGTACTTCTGTAATGCCTTTCTCACTTTCAGTTGTATAGAACATGTTTATGTAATATCCGGTCTCTCATCGGACTGCACTTAATGTTTAAATTACTGTTCGTATCTCCAAATTTTTGGAATATGATTAGCTTTGTTTTGTAGAGATTAGTTCTATTTACTGTGATCTAGAAATTCCTCCTAGTGCAGTACACGCTTAAGCAGTGACATCACACAAGGGTTTATAAAAAATTTTGTGCTGACTACAATAGAAATTATAGTCTAAAATTGAATTTCTGCTTTCTAAATTCAATAAACATGGACAAGAAAATTTAGCCAGGGTAGATTGAAACAAATACTATTTCAATGGATATATTTAAATTACTGATACCATAATTAACTAAGGAAGAAAATTTGCTTATGCTATAAAATTACACTGCTATTCAGTGTTGGTTTACTTTAGTTATCAGATTTATTTCAAGATAAATGTCCTTTACTAAAATGGTGTTTGAAATTAGTAAGACTGAGTAATAGATGGAATGCTCTCTTGACCTTAGTATGAATAATTAACCTATATTCCCCAGTACATGAAGTACTTTTTCTTTTCTGCCCACAAGCATAAAATAAAATTATCAGTTAATCAGTTACATGGAACTGGCACAATATGAGATGTAGTAATCACTGCCTAGTAACAATAATCTTGCACAATAATGTTAACTCTAACATCATGACTTGGAATTAGAAATCCTAATTCTCCATAATTACTGGTACTGTTGAAAAAGCCTGACATACATGTTAATATAGCTATAATGTGTGCTTCTTTTTCATGTTATGTTTAAGTGAATGAAAAGAATACTCTCCAGGAAGAAAATAAAAAGCTTTCTGAACAGCTGCAACAGAAAATTGAGTAAGTATTTTTCCTTAATTGCAGCAGCAAATTGAATATTTTCCCTCAACTTTTCTTCCTTTATTATACTTAGCTATACAAACTGTAAAGGCATTAAGAGTTGCAGATTTCATTTTAAAAAGTTATAAAGTTTTCTGCAATAATATGAAGAAAATCACTTTTCATTTGTGTTTTGGGAGTATATATGAAGAGTGTATGCATCTCTTAGGTTAGTGTATATATAAAGAAAGTATCAGAATGTTTTAATTTAAAGCATTTTAATTTTTATAATTATTTGAAATATTTATATTTTAAATAAATATTTGTTTCCTTTTCAAAGCCCTGACCCAAAAGCTTCATAAAAGCAATCTGAATAAATTATTTCCTCTTACACATTTCTCGGGCCTGGAGAACTTCTTCCTTTTTCTGCTCCTCTCCCCCCATTTCTCTTAAAGAATAAAAATAATAATTTTTATTCTGTGTTTCATGTTTTTTATATCTAATAATCCTCACTATGATTCTTTAAGGTAGTTTTATTATTTCTGCTTTATAGAGAGGGAAACTGAAGTTCACAAAAGTCAAATAACTTGCTATGGTCTCACTAAGCCTATAACTCAGACTCCTATCTTTTGACTTAAAGGCCACTCACTGTTCTTTCCATTATTCAACAGTATCTTTAAAAAGAATCTTTTTCTGAGTATGGTCTGACTGTCACAGGGTTGAGATATGGCCAGTTCTTAGTTACCATCTATATAAAACTTGTGAAATATTTTAAGAGTTAGGATTCAGGATAGTCTTAATGGTTTTTATAGGGCTCTTAGATCTTCTATTGTATTTGAGTGGGCATCTCTAAAAACTGGTAAACTATGCAGGTATAACGTATTAATTTGCTTAGAATAGTTATTGTCTTATGTATAAACACATCTCACAGGTGGAATTAACATTCTTATCCGTATACTTTTAAGTAATGGATATTCAGTAGGATTTTGATATTCCTCCAATGTTAATCAGTTCACAAATATTGGTAGCAAAGGGAATTTTGAGGGGAGATAATAGATGAGGAAAGAAGGCTATAGGATTAGACTGAGATTATTAAACATGTATGTATGAAAATGTCAACACTTTCCAGTTTTACTCATGATGCATGTTGAGGCTAGAACACACATCCACAATCTTTTATACATGATTCTAAAACTCAAATTCTAAAATTCAAAAGTTTTTTTTTTGGATGTTATTCACAATTTAACCTCACCTTAATCCACAGAATGCTATTTATAGTCCTTATTTATCCCACTTCATGTGAACATTCCTATGCTTTGCTATGAAAATATCAGTGTGTTTGACTACAGAATGATGCCTCAGGTGCCACTGGAGGTATTATGTAATAAGCTGTATATGCTCTGTATTACCCTTCATGATAAAAAAAATCTGAATTCCAAATCACATCTGGTTCCAAAGATTTCAGATAAGTGGTGGTTGACTTAATTAATGCTCTGTGAAGTGATTTACAGGTAGCTTATGGTATTTTGAACACCTCAGCCTTGATATTTATGAATACCGAAGATAAACAAGATAATGAACATATAGAGGTTAATACAGAATTAAAGAGTGAATGCCTCCAAAACCAAGGTGTATAAAGTGAATTGAAATTAGATAATGTCATTTACCTCGTGAAATACAAATTCAGATTCACTCAGAATTAATTTATTTTTAGTGTTCTGAAAGTCACAAATTTGTCTGTTGAAGCTCACTGGCATCTTAGAAGAATAAAAGCTAAAGTTTGAAATTATAGTAAAGGTTAAGCATAGAGATGAACTTCAAGATATGCATGTTTTATTTCGGACATGGCTTAATCAGATCAGTGAAGGGGGTTATTATCTAGTATGTCTTTCAGTTCTGAAATTTAAGATAGTTCTCATTAGTCAACTTATTTTCAAAGTAGCTTGCTGTCCTTAAACAAATTTACTTTTGCTTGACAGTTTAAAAAAATAGCAAGTATTTTCTTTGACTACCTAAACCACTGTAACATTATGCTGTTAGTGCCTGAAATACATCTGAACTTTAGAAAAAATGTATGACTTATATTCTGCTTGTTAAATGAAGTAAAACCTGACTCACCTAAGCTGGTTTTGATGTTACAGATATCTTATATGGTAGGACAGTTATTTAGTGACACTGTAGTAAGAAATTAGTCAGGAAAAAATTGCTGTTATAAAGTTAATTGCGTGTGTATATACATATATATATATGCATATATTCAACACTACCAGTCACCAACAACAAATACTTAAATGTTGAGGTCATGGTTCTTTTTGTTTTGAGAAATGGATATGCTGAATCAGTGAAGGTCAAAGGAGTCTATACACTTAAAGGACTGTAGCATTCATTTCATTCAACACTTTTCTAAATTGAATTCCTTATATAACTTCTTTAACAAATAGCCATTGTTTGAACACCTCTACCATAAGCTTAATCTCTCGAGCCTGTTTAATTTTAGTGAGGTTTTAGGAAGTTCTTTCTAAGTTTGTGTAGAAATAAATCTACTTACAGGTTATTTGTTGATTCTAATTTTGCCTTCTGGGAGCATCTGGAACAACTTTTACCCCCTCTTCTATTTTGCATTCATGAAGAGAACTGTCAGGGCCCTCCTGAGTCTTTTCTTTAGGTAAATATCCTCTGTTCATTAACTCAGGCGTCATTACTTCACAACTTCAAAGTACCATTTCTTTTTAATGTTTTAGTTTGTCAATATCTTAATTAAGAATTCAGTATTCTAGGGGCGCCTGGGTGGCTCAGTCGGTTAAGCGTCCGACTTCAGCTCAGGTCATGATCTTGCAGTTCGTGAGTTCAAGCCCCGCGTCGGGCTCTGTGCTGACAGCTCAGAGCCTGGAGCCTGCTTCAGATTCTGTGTCTCCCTCTCTCTCTCTGACCCTCCCCCGTTCATGCCCTGTCTCTTTCTGTCTCAAAAATAAACATAAAAATAAAAATTAAAGTTAAAAAATTAAAAAAAAATTCAGTATTCTAGGTGTTGTATGACCAATAGGACAATACTGCCCTCACCATTTTTCTGTGTCTTTTTAATTACATTAATTAATGTGGTCAAAACACGTGAATAGTCCTGGATGTTCCTTATTGGGTTTACTGCCAACTAGAACCATTAAGTCAAAGTCTTCCCAATCTAATTGTAGACGTGTTGTTTTTGATAAACATACAGGACTTCAGAGTCATGGCTTCATATTAGGTTGTTGAAGAAAACCTAATAGGGTTTAGCCTACTCCTTCATTTTATTATTATTTTTTATTTTTTTATTTAAAAAAAATTTTTTAATGTTTATTTATTTTTGATAGAGACAAGAGACAGAGCACGAATAGGGGAGGGGCAAAGAGAGAAGGAGACACAGAGTCTGAAGCAGGCTCCAGGCTCTAAGCTGTCAGCACAGAGCCCGATGCAGGGCTTGAACCCACAAATTGTGAGATCATGACCTGAGCTGAAGTTGTATGCTTAACTGACTGAGCCACCCAGGTGCCCCTATTTTTTAATTTTTTAAATCTTTCCTTTTTTTTTTTAAGTTTATTTATTGATTTTGAGAGAGAGAGAGAGAGAGTGTGTGTGCACATGTGAGTGGGGGAGGAGCAGAGAGGGAAAGAGAAAGAGAATCTCAAGCAGGCTCTGCACTGTCAATGCAGAGTCCATTGTAGGGCTCAGACCCACAAACCTTGAAATCATGATCTGAACCAAAATCAAGAGTTGGATGCTTAACCGACTTTTGGTTTCAGCTTAGGTCATGATCTCATGGTTTATGAGTTCAAGCCCTGCATTGGGCTCTGTGCTGACAGCACAGGGGCCTGCTTGGGATCCTCTCTCTCCCAATCTCTCTGCTTCTCCTCTGCTCATGCTTGCGCACGCTCGCACGCTCTCTCTCTCTCTCTCTCTCTCTCTCTGTCACATAAATAAACTTAGTTTTATTTTATTTTTATTTTTTAATTTTATTTAAATCCAGGTTAGTTAACACATAGTGTAATAATGGTTTTAGGAATAGAATTTGGTGATTCATCACTTACGTACAACACCAGTGCTCATCCCAGCAGGTGCCCTCCTTAATGCCCATTACCCATTTAGTCCATTCCCCACCCAACACCCCTCCAGCAACCCTCAGTTGCTCTCTGCATTTAAGAGTCTCTTATGACTTTCCTCTCTCTCAGTTTTTATCTTATTTTTCCTTCCCTCCCCTATGTTTGTCTATTACGTTTCTTAAATTCCACATATGAGTGAAATCATATGATATTTATCTTTCTCTGACTTACTTTGCTTAGCATAATATATTCCAGTTTCATCGACATTGTTGCAAGTGGCAAGATTTCATTCTCTTTGATTGCCAAGTAATATTCCATTGTGTGTGTATGTGTGTGCACACACACACATGCACACATACACACACACCACATCTTCCTTATCCATTTGTCAGTTGATGGACATTTGGGCTCTTTCCATAATTGGGCTATTGTTGATAATGCAGATGTAAACATTGGGGGCATATGCCCTTTCAATTCAGCATTTTTCTATCCTTTGAATAAATACCTAGTAGTGTAATTGCTGGGTCATAGGATACTCCATTGTATATATATACCACATCTTCTTTATCCATTCATCCATCGATGGATGTTTGGGCTCTTCCCATACTTTCACTATTGTTGATAGCGCTGCTATAAACATTGGGGTGCATGTGCCCCTTCAAAACATCATACCTGTATGCCTTGGATAAATACCTAGTGGTGCAATTGCTGGGTCGTAGCGAAGTTCTGTTTTTAATTTTTTGAGGAACCTCCATACTGTTTTTGAGCGGCTGCACCAGTCTGCATTCCCACCAGCAGTGCAAAAGAGATCCTCTCTCTTTGCATCCTCGCCGTCTGTTGTTGCCTGAGTTGTTGCTGTTAGCCATTCTGACAAGTGTGAGGTGGTATCTCACTGTGGTTTTGACTTGTATTTCCCTGATGACGAGTGATGGTGAGCATCTTTTCATGTGTCAGTTGGCCATCCGGATGTCTTCTTTGGAAAAGTGTCTGTTTACATCTTCTGCCCATTTCCTCACTGGATTATTTGTTTTTTGGTGTTGAGTTTGATAAGGTTTTTATAGATTTTGGATACTAACCCTTTATTTGATATGTCATTTGCAAATACCTTCTCCCATTCCGTCAGTTGCCTTTTTAGTTTTATTGTTTCCTTCACTGTGCAGAAGTTTATTATTTTGATGAGGTCACAGCAGTTCATTTTTTTGCTTTTGTTTCCCTTGCCTCCAGACATGTTTCCCTTGCCTCCCTTCCCTTCCCTTTCTCAGACATGTCCAGTGAGAAGTTGCTGAAGCTGAGGTCAAAGAGGTTGTTGCCTGTTTTCTCCTCTAGGATTTTTATGGTTCCCTGTCTTATATGTAGGTCTTTCATCCGTTTTGAGTTTATTTTTGTGTATGGTGTAAGAAAGTGGTCCAGGTTCATTCTTTTGCATGTCACTGTCCAGTTTTCCCAACACCATTTGCTAAACTGACTGTCTTTTTTCCATTGGCTATTCGTTCCTGCTTTGCTGAAGATTAGTTGGCCATATATTTATGGGTCCATTTCTGGGTTCTCTATTCTGTTGCATTGATCTGTGTGTCTGTTTCTTGCCAGTACCATACTGTCTTGATGATTACAGCCTTGTAAAATAGCTTGAAGCCCAGAATTGTGATGCTTCCAGCTTTGGATTTCTTTTTCAAGATTGCTTTGGCTATTTGGAGTCTTCTCTGGTTCCATACAAGTGTTAGAATTGTTTGTTCTAGCTCTGTGAAGAATGCTGGTGTTTATTTTATTTTATTTTATTATTATTTTTAAAATTTTACTTATTTTGAGAGAGAGAGAGAACAAGTGGGGAAGGGGCAGAGCGAGAAGGAGAGAGAGCAAGAATCCCAAGCAGGCTCCACACCAGCAGTTGCAGAGCCTGATGAGGAGCTGGAACTCATGAACTGTGAGATTATGACCTGAGCTGAAGTCGGGTGCCCAAATGACTGAGCCACCCAGGCGCCCCTGCTTGTGTTACTTTGATAGAGATTGCATTGAATGTATAGATTGCTTTGGGTAGTATCATCATTTTAACAATATTTATTCTTCCAATGCATGAGCATGGAATGTTTTTCCATTTCTTTGTGTCTTCTTCAGTTTCTTTCATAACCTTTCTATAGTTTTCAGTGTACAGATCTTTTACCTCTTTGGTTAGGTTTATTCCTAGATATTTTATGGGTTTTGGTGCAATTTTAAATGGGATAGATTCCTTGATTTCTCTTTCGGCTGCTTCATTATTAGTGTATAGAAATGCATTTGATTTCTGTCATTGGTTTTATGACATTGGTTTTTATACTTTGCTGAATTCATGTATCAGTTCTAGCAGTTTTTTGATGGAGTGTTTCAGGTATTCCACATAGAGTATCATGTCATCTGCAAAGAGTAAAAGTTTTACTTCTTCCTTGCCAATTTGGATGCCTTTTATTTCTTTTTGTTGTCTGATTGCTTCGGCTAGGACACCCAACACTATGTTCAACAACAGTGGTGAGAGTGGACATCCCTGTTGTGTTCCTGATCTCAGGGGGAAAGACTCCAAGTTTTTCCCTATTGAGGATGATATTAGTTGTGGGTCTTTCGTATATGGCTTTTATGACGTTAAGGTATGTTCTTTCTATCCCTACCTTCTTGAGGGTTTTTGTCAAGAAAGGATGCTATGTTTTGTCAAATGCTTTTTCTGCATCTATTGAGAGGATCATGTGGTTCTTATCCTTTCTTTTATTAATGTGATGTATCACGTTGATAGATTTGCAGATATTGAACCAGCCCTGCAGCCCAGGAAAAAAATCCCACTTGATTGTGGTGAATAATTCTTTTAATGTATTGTTGGATCCAGTTTGCTAGTATCTTGTTGAGAATTTTTGCATCCATGTTCATCACGGAAATTGGTCTGTATTTCTTTTTAGTGGCGTCTTTGTCTGGTTTTGGAATCAAGGTAATGCTGGCCTCATAGAATGAGTTTAGAAGTTTTCCTTCCATTTCTATTTTTTTTGCAATAGCTTCAAAAGAATAGGTATTATCTCTTCTTTAAATGTTTGGTAGAATTCCCCTGGGAAGCCATCCAGCCCTGGACTCTTTGTTGGGAGATTTTTGATAAATTGATTCAGTTTCTTTACTGGTTATGGGTCTGTTTAAATTTCCTATTTCTTCCTGTTTCAGTTTTGTTAGTTTATATGTTTCTAGGAATTTATCCCATTTTTTACAGATTGCCCAATTTGTTGGCATATAATGCACAAATAAACTTTTTTTTTGAATCTTTAAAAAATAAATAGAAGAGCACTATTGATTAAATACTATTATTTGGGCATTGGATTATGACTTTACATATATTGCTTCCTTTTCACAGCCTTCCTACAAAAAGGAAGCAGGAGAGTACAGTACCATATTTTATAGATAAGGTACTAAGGCTCAGAAAGGTTAACTGATTTACCCAGTGTGATTTGTAAGTGTCAGACCTAGCATTTGAACCCAGGTGTACCTCACTTCAGAGACTGTGTACTCTTTCTATAATTTTGTGCTAAAACAGCCTCAGAAGGTTATCTACCTGTGTAGGTGGCAGAGCCTGGATTCTCTCTTTTCTGATTCAGTTCATTGAAGTTTATAATCTCACATTTCTCCTGCTCTATTTTGTTTTGTTAGATTTGGCCCATTATTCCAACCTTTGGGGGTCTTTCATGTGTTGATTTTTTTCCTGCCATCTGTTAGGTTAGCTTTCATTCTCTGCTTTATGTCTTCTACAAATGTGAATATTCCATTAAGTACCCTGCATCAAAATCATTTAAAAAATGTTAAATAAAATCTGCCTGAGGATGGAGCCCTGAGGCGTTTCCTTCATTATCACTCTTCATGAGATGGTATCAAGAGAGTCACTGTCACATGCCTTCCTGAGAAAGCTGGATGTTCAATTAAGCAGGTCCTAAGTACAACTGGTTTAATAGCTCTACTTTTGAAAATTAGTCTTTCAATTTTTTAATGTTTATTCTTGAGAGAGAGAATGAGTGGGGAAGGGGCAGAGTGACAGGGAAACAGAGTCCGAAGCATGCTCCAGGCTGTGAGCTGTCTGCACACAGCGCAACACGGGGCTCAAACTCACAAGCCGTGAGATCATGACCTGAGCCGAAGTCGGATGCTCAACCGACTAAGCCACCCAGGCGCCCCTAAAATTAGTCTTACTTGAATTATTCATATTATAAACTTATACTACTTCCAAAAGATCCAGATATTGGACTCAATAGTTTATAGCGTACAGACCTTTTTCCTTTTTTTGAAAACCAAAATGTTTAAGTGAACTTAATGGCTATAACTATTCCATTAAGTTTAAATTATATTTTAACCCACTGTAAGTTCTTCAGAGGAAAAAAGCTGAATGTTAAAAACTTTTGTAGACTCTTTACAGAGGGAGACTCTGCACTTTTATAGGTCTTTAGAAAAAAAGAACAACTAAAGTTGTTGTGACAGGAATTTAAGCAGGGGAGGCCAACAAATAAAACAGACAATCAAAAATTTACTCTTGGGCTGTTAGAAAAGTGAAAGAAGAAAGATGACCAGTGTATATAATTAACTAAAGCTGTGGCATGAACTTTTTAACGTTTCTCAGAAAATCTGAGTGAGATCTAATGCTTTAAAGAAGAAACTTTGTTAATATATGGAAGTTATTTGGGTTTTTTTTCCCCCCTTTTATGGCAAAAGAAGATAAAGCCAGCACTTGTTTACTTAGTTTGCACCTCTAATTAGATCTAGGTTTTTTGGGGTTTTGTTTTTGTTTTCCTTCTGTGATCCCAGCTACTTATAGATTGACTGTTCCAGGAAATCAGTTTCTTGTGACTCATTCATGTTCCAGGTTGAATTTTCATGACTAATAGGTGGATAGCCTCTGACGTGATTAGTTAAAGCAAGGTTGGGTAGGTTTCACACTCCATTAATTTATAAGTCTTTCTCATATGACCTTAACTTACTCTGTTTTTCCAGAATAAGACAGTTAAAAATTAGATATTAGCTCTAAAGATTTTCCTCAGTATAGAATATAGGATTACAGACCACAAGTAATACTGGTGTTACCCAGGAAATTAAGATACAAATCTATGTTAGGAGTAATTAATCTTGTAATTTTTTTTAAATCTCTTTTGGTCATAGTTATAAGATGTTCATTACTTTTTGTTTGGAAATAGTACTACAAATTGATAATGAGTATAGTAGACAGACTGGATTTGTCACATAAAGCCTAAATGCCTGACCAACTGGTAAGAATTGGTCAATAAAGTCAGTAAGGGGAAACTCAATTGAGTAAAAATTAATTATTAACTCAATAACCACAATTCAGTCCAAACCCAGTGTTTAGGTACCATTGGTCCTGAATTGAGTTGGGCAAAAACATATGCTTGAATCAACACATTTTTATTTTTCTAATGAAACGTGGGGATCTCTCATATTCCTTCATTCAACAAATATTTACTGAGCACATACCAAGTGCCTACTCATGTTTATTTGATGCAACAATGAACCAAAGATTCTTTATCCTCTTAGAGCTTACATTCTGGCAGGTGAGCAATAGACAAGCCAATTATATACTATATTCAAAAGCCATAAATACCATGGATAAAGCAAATAGCAAAATAACAAGCAACAGGAGTACCTAAGGTATGGGAAGGAGGTTACAATTTTTTTTAAGACCCCCCCCACTTTTTTTTTTTTAAGAGACACAGAAAGATAGCATGAGTGGGGGAGGGAGAGAGGATTCCCAAGCAGGCTCTGCACTGAGCCCAACTCAGGGCTCGTCCTGAAGAACTGTGAGATCATGAACTCCTCCTGAGCTGAAACCAAGAGTCGGAAAATTAACTGACTGAGCCACTCAGGAGTCCCAAGAGGGTACAGTTTTTTGGTTTTTTTTTAAATTTTTTTTTCAACGTTTTTATTTATTTTTGGGACAGAGAGAGACAGAGCATGAGCGGGGGAGGGGCAGAGAGAGAGGGAGACACAGAATCGGAAACAGGCTCCAGGCTCCGAGCCATCAGCCCAGAGCCTGACGCGGGGCTCGAACTCACGCACCGCGAGATTGTGACCTGGCTGAAGTCGGACGCTTAACCGACTGCGCCACCCAGGCGCCCCGAGGGTACAGTTTTAAATAGCATGTTTAAGATAGGCACTGATGAGAAAGTAAAACTTCAGCAAAGACTTGAAGGAAATGAGATCACTAAGTAAGTGATGTCTGGGGATGAGCATTCCAAGCAGAAGGAAGAGCTAGAGAAAGAACTCAAGTTGGGTATGTTGAGGAACCTTGAGGAAGTGAGGGTGATTGGAGTATAGTATAAAAAGAGATCCCAGGTAATGGGGGAGGGAGACAATGAGATCATGTAGAACCTTGTGAATCATTTATAGGGCTTTGGCTTGTGTTTCCAGTGAAATGGGGAGATAAGGCAGGTTTTAATCAGGAGTGACATGATATGACTAAGTATTAATAAGACTTTTCTGACTGATGTGTTGAGAGTAGACTCTAAGGGGGCCTGGATAGAAGTAGCAGTAGAAACTCAAAGTTTGAATCCTACTTGTGATCAGTCATTCGTCTCATAGTCTGTACTAAGGATAACATATTGAATGTTTATCAATACTGTCCTGGGAATCTGGCTGCTGGGATTTAGATCCTGCTTCTGCTCCTTACTATTTTAGTAAGTGATTTAACTTTCTCATTTGTAAAATGAGAGTACTATTAATAGCTCCTACAATTGTGATAATTAAACAGATGCATGTAGCACTTTGAACAGTACCCAACAGTATAAACCTCCATCAATAATATTATCAGTGTTAGTATTATTCATCGCC
Source organism: Prionailurus bengalensis (assembly GCF_016509475.1). NCBI lineage: Eukaryota > Metazoa > Chordata > Mammalia > Carnivora > Felidae > Prionailurus > Prionailurus bengalensis. The sequence continues at coordinate 45,578,634 of NC_057356.1, forward strand.
CCTTATTTGTCACTTGCCAAGTCATGTTAATTCTGCCAGTGTTTAATATTGGTCCCTTCCTTTCCATAGCTATTCTCAACATTCTAGTTCAAACCCCCAGAAACTCTTGCCTGGACCATTATAGCCACTGCCTAATTGATTCCTTGCCTCCTTTCTTTCTGTTCCAGTCAGTGTTGCACTCTTGCTGCTACATTGTCACGTTACTTCCATGCTGTGAAACCATCAGTTCTTTTCCTCGTGCTTTCTAAATTATACACGCACTTAATCAAGGCTCTTTTTCATGTAGTTTCAGCTTGCCCTCCTCTAACACCAAGTACACAGCATTGCGTGCCTTTACTCAGATGTGTGGATCCTCTGCTCATTTTCTCTGCCATTTGAGATTCTTTTAATTTTACCTCAAGGTACCACCAACTACACTTTGTACTTCACTTCTCACAATAATATTCCCCAATTGGTACTCTAATCATTTGAGTACTTCTCTAATCCTTATATTTTGATTTGGAACATTAAACGCAAGGAATTGCATCTCTCATAGCTTTATACCTATGTTCTTTTGTAGCTCCATACTAGGTAGGGATGTTTTAGTAAATATTTGTTGAATTAATTTTTTTTTTTTCCATTTGCCATTATTTTCCTCTAGGAATGATCAACAGCATCAAGCAACTGATCTTGAATCTGAGGAAAATGTTATTCCAGATTCACCAATAACGGCCTTTTCCTTTTCTGGCGTTAACCGGCTACGAAGAAAGGAGAACCTCCATGTCCGATACATAGAACACACACACACTGAGCTGGAAGAGTCTGTGTGTACAAACGGTAAGGACTGGAGTTTCATTTTAGTTATCTGGTTTCATATGAAAAAGTATTCTTTTGTATGGTGAGTTTTTCTGTTATTCCATCTAGTGGAAGGAAGATAGTCATCAGTCAGGGAGCTTCTATTACAACTGTAAGTTTAACTTCCATTAGTGAAGTGACTGGGAAGGCTTTTTCTGTCTAGATTATGTACAGGCCTTCATTGCTTATCTGAATATGTAAACATCCAGCATTTTATAAATGTGGTACATGTTTTTTTTTTCTTTTTTCCTTTTATTTAAAAAATATTCCTGGGTATATATATCTGAGTGGGATTAGAAGGAAAGGGGAAAGGAATTTAACATTAATTTTCACCTGTGTGCCAGGTAATAATACACTGAGCGATTTGAATCCATTATTACTAGATTTTAATTCTTATGACAAGCTTGGAAGGGAGCTGTCAACATCTTCATTTTATAATGAGGAAAGGTACACTCTTTGGAGGGGTTAAATAATTCACTCAGGATCACCTGTCAAGTAAGTAGATGAATCACAATTCAAATAAAGATCCTCTTGGCTCTAAACTTTTGTACTTCCCATGCGTTAAGTATAGCTACTCCCACCAGTAGTTCTAACTGGCTATTTTTGTTATAATTTGTAGTGATTGATGGTGACCAAGAAATGGCTCTATAAAGTATAAACTTTATGGCTTATCAGTGGCATATTTCTAATTCCAGGCCCATTTACCATTTCTGTTAAATACTTTGGAACTACCTTTGCATGTAGCCCTGAAATATATCATGTGATACGATGCAATGATTATTTCTTTTAATGTTGATCTGGAGTAAATGGCAAAGACTTTTATTTTTAACCCTAATTGTTTATAACAAGGAAAGCATTTGGAGGGAAGTGGTGTACGTACTTCTGGAGATGTTTTCATAATTCAAAATAAACTGTTTACCGTAGCTATGCCTTTAAAATAATAAGTAGATCTTATTCTTTGATATTGGAAAATTGACACCTTTTTTTTCCCCCATTTTATATGAGCTTTCATCACCATCTAGTGGAAGACAAAAGAACTGTTAAAAATCTTACATGTAATTAGGAACTAAAGTAAAATATAAGGTCTTGGATCTAAAATGAACATTCAGGGGTGCCTGGGTGACTGAGTTGGTTAAGTGTCTAACTCTGGATTTCGGCTCAGGTCATGATTTCACGGTTCATGAGATCAAGACCCACGTCAGGTTCTGCACTGACTGCGTGGAGCTTGCTTGAGATTCACTGTCTGCCCCTCCTCCGCTCATGCTTGTGCACTCTCTCTCTCTCTCTCTCTCTCTCTCTCTCAAAATAAACATTTAAGTAAATGAACATTTATTTGCTTTTTAGTCTATCAGACAGAATCACTGTAGATAAGCATTTATAATTTAGACCATGTTTAAATCCATCTGTAAGAATACCTAGAAAAACAAATCATCACAATTTTCTTTATTAGGAAAGTCTTGTTTTATATCTTGTATGATTGCTTCCGGTTTATTTCTTTATCATATGAGAACAACCTGTAACTATTTTAAAACTTAATTTGTCTTTTTTAATCTTGCTCTAATCATTTTTACTTGGGATCTGAAATTTTGGTTTTAAAATATAAGATCAGGGTGCCTGGGTGGCTCATTCAGTTGAGAATCCAGCTCTTGATTCCGGCATGGGTAGTGATCTCACACTGAGCATGGAGCTTGCTTGAGATTCTCTGTCTCTGTCTCTCTCTGTCTCTCCCTCTCCCTGGCTTCTGCACTCTCCCTCTCTCTTTAAATTAAAAAAAAACATTGTTTTATTTAAAATTTAATTTTAAACTAATTTATTTAAATAAAGTGACATCAGTCAGTAAGATTAAAATACATGTGTGTGTATATATGTGTATAAATATAACCATTTTGAATCATGCAAATTATTTTAAAACTGATTTAATGACTAGTTGGCACCCTTGCTTATTTTTTTTTAATTTTATATTTTATTTTTTAAAATTTATATCCAAATTAGTTAGCATATAGTGAAACAATGATTTCAGGAGTAGATTCCTTAGTGCCCCTTACCCATTTAGCCCATCCTCCCTCCCACAACCCCTCCACTAACCCTCTGTTTGTTCTCCATATTTGTCTGTTTTGTCCCCCTCCCTGTTTTTTATTATTTTTGTTTCCCTTCCCTTATGTTCATCTGTTTTGTCTCTTAAAGTCCTCATATGAGTGAAGTCATACGATTTTTGTCTTTCTCTGACTAATTTCACTTAGCATAATACCCTCCAGTTCCATTCACGTAGTTGCAAATGGCAAGATTTCATTCTTTTTGATTGCTGAGTAATACTCCAGTGTGTGTGTGTGTGTGTGTGTGTCTGTGTGTGTGTGTGTGTGTCTGTGTGTGTCTGTGTCTGTGTGTCTGTGTGTATACATACACACCACATCTTCTGTATCCATTCATCCATCGATGGACATTTAGGCTCTTTGCATACTTCGGCTATTGTTGATAGTGCTGCTATAAACATGAGGGTGCATGTGTCCCTTCGAAACAGCACACCTGTGTCCTGTGGATAAATGCCTAGTAGTGCAATTGCTGGGTCGTAGGGTAGTTCTATTTTTAGTTTTTTGAGGAACCTCCATACTGTTTTGCAGAGTGGCTGCACCAGCTTGCATTCCCACACCCTTTTTTTTTTTTTTTCAAGTTTATTTCTTTATTTTGAGAGAGAGAGTGGAGGAGGGACAGAGTGAGAGGGAGAGAGAAGGAGAATCTCAAGCAGACTCTGCACTGTGGGTGCAGAGCCCAATACCAGGCTCACAGTCACAAACCATGAGATTGTGACCTTAATGGAAATCAAGAGTCAGACATTTAACCAACTGAGCCACCCAGGTGGCCCCTCACCCTTGCTTATTTTAAAGTTTATAGTGTGTTATAATATTTTCTAGTTATAATTAATAAGTCTATTTCCCTTTACTTTGTGCTTCTTTTGGTTTTCTTTGAATTAAATCCTTAAATATTGGAATGCTTTCTAAAAAAACATGTTTCAGGATTTCCTTCCAGAAAATAAAAGCTCTAAAAAAGATTGCAGAGGTATATGATGCAGTATTCATTTTAAATGAACCTGACTGATTTGCAACAAATACATAAGGAGAAGATGCATTAAAACATTACAACTCTAGGAAACTTAGGTCAGAAGAAGCTTATCTGTTCTAGTCCCTCTCTCTGTCCTAACTTCCAGCTTTGTTTCTTAGTGATACCAAAGGAATGAACTTTTTATTAGAATCAATAAAATAATACTTCTAATGCATTTAAGGACAGGTTTGTATTGGCTTATCAAAATAATATTTTGTATCATAATTGTTTGTTTATATGTAATTTCTTTTTTTCCCCTTAGAACTCAGAAAACTTCCAAAGTCTTCAATTCATCCACAGAATAAACCTAATGAAAGTGAAATTCTGGTGGCTGACACTTGTGATCAGAGTCAATCCCCAGTGTCTAGTAAGCATATTAAGATTTACTTCGTAAGTTTAAAATTTGTGGTTACTGGTAAGGAAGAGTGGCCAGAAGTCTGAATTACACAATATTTTCCATATGATTTTGTTTGTATTGTTGGTTGTGTAGTAATCTTTTTCATATTGGAAAATAATGTCCCATTATTCATACTAATATCCGTAGTCATATTAATATCCCTAGCCATGTTAATACAGGTTGCTAATAATTTTAAGTAAACAGGCTTTACTGTGGTTTATTCATTCATTCAACAAATACTTGAGTACCTACTGTATACCAGGTACTGAAGAAAACAAAGCCCTTAACTTCGTAGAGGTTGTAATCTAGTTGAGGGAGAAAGAAAATGAATACATATTAGGTAGAAGCAAGTGTTCTGAAGCTGGGTCAGAAGAGAGACTAGAAAGCCTCACTTTAAAAAGTGACGCTTGAGGAGAGATTTACGGAAGCAAAGAAGTCATATGGACATAGGGGGAAAGAGCATCCCAGGTAGAGAAGTCAGAGCTCGTAGGCCTTCAGATGAGCATGCTATTTGGTTCTTTATGAAGGATGGTAAGGAAGCCTTCATGACTAGGGCAGAACAGTGTGAGTGAAGGGGAGATTGGTTTGGGCAACTCTGTTCTTTAGAGCTGCTGTTTATTAAGAGGAAAGAGACTAGGAGTATCAGGTTCAAGAATAGAGGTGGAGAGGGGTGCCTGGGTGGCTCAGTTGGTTGAGCATCCAACTTCGGCTCAAGTCATGATCTCGCTGTCCATGAGTTCAATCCCGCATCGGGCTCTGTGCTGACAGCTCGGAGCCTTGAGCGTGTTTCGGATTCTGTGTCTCCCTCTCTCTCTGCCCCTCCCCCACTCGTGCTCTGTCTCTCACTCTGTCAAAAAAAATATATATATTTAAAAATTAAAAAAAAGAAGAAGAAAGGTGGGGATAGGGGTGGTTAGAAATCAGAAGTTTGGTTTTGAGAATATTCTGAGATACTGGAGAGTCATTCAGGTAAGACTTTGGATGAGTAGTTAGATCTGAGTTTAGAAAGGTCTAAGATGGAGATATGAAAGGAAATTGTTAGCATGTAGGTGGATGAGATTACCAAGCAAGTGAATGTAGATAGGGAAGAAAAGAAGTTCAAGTACTAAGCTCTGGGGTGCTTCATTATGTAAGGTAGTGGTTCTCAGGGGCACCTAGGTGACTTATTCAGTTACGTGTCCAATTCTTGATCTCAGCTCAGGTCTTGATCTCAGGGTCATGAGTTTGAACCCTATGTTGGGCTCCATGCTGGGTGTGGAGCCTACTTAGAAAAAATAAAATAAGGGGTGCCTGGATGGCTCAGTAGGTTAGGCGTCCAACTCTTGATTTTGCCTCAGGTCATGATCTTGCGGTTGGTGAGATCAAGCCCTGTGTCGAGCTCTACACTGACAGTGTGGAACTTGCTTGGGATTCTCACTCTTCCTCTCTCTCTCTCTCTCTGCCCCTACTCTGCACTCGCTCACACTGTCTCTCTCTCTCAAATAAACATTTTTTAAAAAATTTAAGTAGTGATTCTGAACTATTTTTCCCACCCCCACACTAAACTTTTAAGATGTTTTTTCCCCTAATTATTTTTCCATGAAATTTCAATACTGCAGATTCACTGTATGAGTGTATGTAGGTGCTTTATGTATAAAAAGATTATTTTGCCTTCAACTAACCATTTTTCACCTCTTCAGAGGCAATATTACAGCTGTCTAGATGGTGATTTAGAGGTTGTGAAAATGAGGAGGAACCAACAAAGTAAGTAACCAGAGAAGGAGCTGCCAGGGAGATAGAAGAACTGAGATAAAGTAGTGTCCTTTGAGCCAAGTGGAGAGAGAAAGGAGTGGTCAACTGGCAGACTGTGCTAATAGGTCAGGCAAGATGAAGACTGAAAATTCACTATTGAATTTGGTCACATGCAGATCTTCTGAGTGTTAACGTGAACTGTTAAAGTGTAATGGTATTCCTCTAGATTGTTGCATGCTCAAGAGAAGCGAGCAGAGAAAGCAGAGAGCACTTGTAAACAAGTCCTTCAAGATGTTTTGTGGTAAAGGGGAGGGGAAAATGGGACAGTAGCTAGAGAGAAAATGGGTCAAGCGAGGATGTTAGAAGATGGGATAGTACAGCATATGCAGCATATTTTTATGTTGATGGAAAGATCAAGTAAAGAGAAAGAAATGAGTCATTCTAAGGAAAGAGGAAACTGTTACTACATCTGTGAAAAGGTAAGGGGAGATGGGATCCAGATGCCAGTTGGAAGGGTTGGTCAAGGTTAATCACTTACTCATTTAGTATGAGTACAAAACTTATACTCTAAAAGCTAAGAAATCATTTCATATTAGTATGTATGTGAGAGGAGGACAGACTGTCTAGCAAAGGGTGCTGAGGATGTAACACTGAGTGGTAGATCCTTGCTTGTCTGCACTCTGGGGCACATTCTCCTCTGCTGCTGCCAGGATTTTGCTCCCTCCGTTGCCCTCTTAAATCTTCAGCTTCTCTGCAGGTTCATTCTTTTCAAAATATGCACATGTTATCTTCCATCTTTTAAAAATAACCCCTGTTGGGGCGGCTGGGTGGCTCAGTCGGTTAAGCATCCAACCTTGGTTTGGGCTCAGGTCATGATCTCATGGTTTTGTGAGTTTGGGCCCTGCCTTGGGCTCCGTGCTGACTGTGCAGATCCAGCTTGGGATTCTCTCTGTCCCTCTGTCTCTCTCTCTCCCTCTACCTCTTCCCCTCCCCCATTCACACTATCTCTTTCTCTTCCAAGTAAATAAACATAATTTTTTTTAATAAATGACTAAATATGAATAAAAATAACGCCTCTCTTAATTGTCTCCATTCTTAGCTACAGCTTCTCTTCAAAGCTGAAAAAGTAGTCTGTGTTCAGTAGCTCTTCTGTATTATCTCCCATTCCCTCTAGTTGAATCCAATAAAGTATAGATTCCACTCTTCACCTCTCCACACCCCTGTGGGAGAGAGAGAAATCCCTCACTGACCTGTCTGGGCTCATATCCTACTACTGTTATAGCTTTTGCATTTTGATTCCCAGCAATTAAAACACCTATAGTTCCCTAAACATGCAATTTTTTTTTTTAATTTTTTTTAACGTTTATTTATTTTTGAGACAGAGAGAGAGCATGAACAGGGGAGGAACAGAGAGAAAGGGAGACACAGAATCTGAAACAGGCTCCAGGCTCCAAGCTGTCAGCACAGAGCCCGACACGGGGCTTGAACTCATGGACCGTGAGATCATGACCGGAGCTGAAGTCGGACGCTTAACCAACCAAGCCACCCAGGCGTCCCTCTAAACATGCAATTTTGTTTGACATATCTGAACCCTTACCGTACCTAGAATCCTTCTTTCTGTCCCCAGCCTGTTTGACCTATCAAGTTCCTCTTTCTTTCCAGGGTCAGGTTAGGCATCGCTTAGTGTATCTTTCCTTGATATTCCCAAGGCAGATTTAGGAATCCTTTCTTTATGTTTAAATCAACACTTATATGCACCTTTAATGTTCCTTTAATGTGTATCACATTTTATTGCAATTCTCTTTTTTACTTTCTGTTTCACCCGTATAAGCCCTGAAGCTCCTTGAGGGCAAGAACCTTTTTTCCTTTGATCAAGTGCCTAACACATGCCTAGAACATAGTATGTGCTCCATAAATACTTGTTGACTGGTTGAAACTCTGCATATATAAAGCTTTGTAAAATACTTGAACACAGGTGATTTCTGTATTTAGCTTAAATCTTGAAAATAATGCAGAGTTGAAAATCTCTTCTACAAAGTATATTGTCATAAAAGGCACTATAAATATGGTTTTATATTCATGCTGTAACTTAGGGCACAAGAAATCCAGCACAATTATATATGATTTTTTGGGTTTGTTTTTTTTTCTGAGTGACAATGAGAAAAATAACCTGCCCATTGCATTCAGTCCATTTAGGAAAAGTAGGAAATCTTAGCTGAAAAAGTTTGGCAGATGTAGATGTTAGATACCTGCAATTTATTGCCATTTGTAGTAGATATTTTGGACTTTTTGGCACAGATGTTTTGCACAGAATTTTAAAATTATTCAGTGCTATCTTGTAAAGTGGTTCTTTGAGCCTCTTTCCTTTTTTGTATTTTTCAATACATGTCATTTCTACAGTTGTATAATTGGTTTTTTTTTTTTTTTCCTAACTTAGAAACACATGGAACAAACCATTGTCCTACTGATAAGTCATCTTTTAATTTGGCTACAGTTGTTGCTGAAACACTTGGACTTAGTGTTCAAGAAGAATCTGTAAGTAATTGTTTAGTTTGGTGAAAATATGAATTAATTGCTGTCCTTTAGTGTTGGTGTTTAGAGTATTAAGCAAAAGAAAAAGTATTTTATCCCAGGGTCATCAGATAAAGACCTAGAACAAAATTGATGTGGTTAGAAAGGCCTATTTATGGTCTCTACTCCAGCAGTCCCAGAAATCTGGAGTCTTTAGAATTCTTGGCATATAGGTTGTGGGTTGAGTCAAAATTTTAGGGAAGTGATGATGGCATAGAGGGTTTGGCCAACCCTTTCCTGTTTACTCTATCCTACCTACCCCTATCCTGTTCCATCTAACTGAAGTCTTAAACCTTAAGGTTGGTTTCAGAATTTATTGGAATTTTTCAATATCCTTTAAATTAGGGTTTGATTTGGAAAACAGGCTGAATTCTTCGGATTCATCTGATTCTATGCCACCTGATTCTTAGGGATTGGGTCAGAAATTGATCCCATGAATTAATTTTTGTTGTTTTAGTACTTCTTTATATCAGACATATTCACTTTGTTTCTTAATTGGTCCCTGAAAATAGAAAACTTAAAATTGCAGAATTTCAAGTTTTATTTATTTAAGTTTTATTTTGATACCACTTTAAAATAGTATTCCTTTGCTTTAGTCAGTAAATGTATATGTGCTCCTACAAAATTGTCTTGCTGTTAAAGTTTTAAAAATTGAATTGAGGGGCACCTGGGTGGCTCAGTCAGTTGAGCATCTGACTTCAGCTCAGGTCATGATTTCACAGTTCATGAGTTCAAGCCCCACGTCAGACTCTGGGCTGACGGAGCCTGGAGCCTGCTTTAGATTCTGTGTCTTCCTCCCTCTCTGCCTCTCCCTGCTGGCACTCTTTCTCTCTTAAAAATAAATAAACATTAAAAAATAAAATAAATAAAAATTGAGTTGATTTTTCATTATGTTTAGATTTTTTTTTCTTTCTAAGTTTTAAATCCCTCTTCAAGTGGTAATGGGTAATTTTTAACCTTTGAACTTTAAGTGTGTTTTAATGGTTTCTAATTCTTCCTACCCATAAATCTGACAAATAAATAGTTTCAGCACCAGATAAATTAAGGGAGCTGATCTCTAAAGACATGTTTCTTGAGGTATGATCCACAGGCCAATAACATCTGTATCACCTTAAAGTTTTATTAGATACAGAGAATCTCAGACCCCACCCAAGACCTAACTGCAAGTCAACTTGTTTTAACAAGATCCCGAGTTGACTTGAATGCATGTTAAAGTTTGAGAAGCACTGCTCTCTGAAGGAGTCTTTTAAATTCATCTTCTGTCAGTTTAAATAATTATCTTTATTCCTTTCCCCCCATCTAAATAACATTTTTTGGAAGTTTATGGAGTTTTACATATGAGTAATAGAATGTGCTTATGTAAAATATTGGGGCTTTTCTCTCTCTAAACTTATAAGTGCTTATTTTTTTTATTGTGGTGAAATGTGCATAACAATTCAGTGGCATTGAGTACTATACAGTATTACACAGTATTACTACATACTACCACATCTCTGGTTCCAAAAAATTCTCATCTTCCCCAAAATAAACCCTTTACCTGTTAAACATTCAATCCTCATTTCCGACTACCCACAACCCCTGGCAACCACCAGGCTGCTTTTTGTCCTTATGGATTTAGCTATTCTGGATAATTCATGTGAATGGAATTTTGCATTATGTGGGTTTTGAGTCTGGCTTCTTTCACTTAGCCTGTTTTTGAAGTTCATCCAAATGGCAGAATGTATCAACATTTCATTCCTTTTTAAGAATGAATAATCTTCCATTGTATTTATATACTTTATATTTTACTTTTGAAGGAATCTCAGGGTCCCATGAGCCCTCTTGGTGATGAACTCTATCATTGTCTAGAAGATCACAAGAAACAACCTTTTGAGGAATCTGTAAGAAACAATGAAGATACTTTAAGGTAATTTGGGGCACTTTAATAATAACTTGCAGACTATTGGTGAGATCTCATTACAGTTGAGTTCCATATAATTAATGATTTCTCTCTGTCAGCATATTGTATTAATTTTTATTTTAAAAATATTTTTCCCCAGTTCATGGTCAATTGAGGGCTTTTTGCATCACTGTAGAGAGAGGAATATTATTTTTGGGGTCTTTTTATACTTCTATCAAGCAGTAGTTCAGAGTCCAGCCTTGTTACTCTGCCTCTATAAAGACCCAGTCATCCCTTCTGTGTTTGTATTTCCAAAAAAATGTTATAAATGGATGTTATATAAAATGCATTTATAAACTTAGGTGAATTTTCAAGATTGTGTTGTGTCTCATATTTACTAATTTCAGAACATCCACTAACTTATCTTATCTATATTTGTGTAGTATTTTGCTTTTTTAAAAGTGCTTTCAGCAGTGGGGCACAGGGGCTGCATAGGTCAGTTGGTTGAGCATCAGACTCTTGATTTAGGCTCAGGTCATGATCTCATGGTTCGTGAGTTCAAGCCCCTCATCTGGCTCCATGCTGACAGTGTGGAGCCTGCTTGAGATCCTCTCTCTCCCCCACTCTTTCTCTGCCCCTTCCTCTCATTCTCTCTCTCTCTCTCTCTCATTTATTTATTTTTTTTTTAATTTTTTTTTTTCAACGTTTATTTATTTTTGGGACAGAGAGAGACAGAGCATGAACGGGGGAGGGGCAGAGAGAGAGGGAGACACAGAATCGGAAACAGGCTCCAGGCTCTGAGCCATCAGCCCAGAGCCTGACGTGGGCTCGAACTCCCGGACCGCGAGATCGTGACCTGGCTGAAGTCGGACGCTTAACCGACTGCGCCACCCAGGCGCCCCATCTCATTTATTTATTTTTGAGAGAGTGAGGAAGAGAGAGCAAGCGGGTAAAGAGAGAGGGAGAGAGAAAGAATCCTAAGCAGGCTCCACACTATCAGCACCAAGCCTGATGGAGGGCTTGAACCCCCAAACCACAAGGTAATGAGCTGAAATCGAGTTGGATGCTTAACTGACTAAGCCACTCAGGCACGTCTAAATAAATAAAGAGAGAGAGAGAAAGAAGAAAGAAAGAAAGACAACTTTAAAAAAAGGTGCTTTCGGTTTTAGATACATATATCACATTTAATTTGTCATCAAAGTAACTCATGAAAGTAGGTTTTTGATTACTCCCATTTTTAGTCAACAAAAACACAGCTCCCCAGAGGTTAAACGTCTTATTTAATACTACATAGCTGTTAATAACTAGAGCCAGAGCTCTTACCCATGCCACATCTTCTAACTGAAACCTAATACTCTTTCTACTACCATAACTGTCTCCTCTGCTAGAAGCAGGCTGGGTCTTAAGTTATGTTCAATTCTGTAGTATAAGATTTTTATTTTTTGAAGTTACTTATTATAAGATTGCATAACAACAAAAGAATTTAGGTCCCCAGTGAATTTATTAAGCTATGATTTTCGTATATAGTGAAATTGCTTAAATTACTAGGAAAAATATTTATGGACAGGAATATCAAGGTATTGAGATAAATTTACTGTATCGTTTTCCTCAGCTTTTTGTCAGTCAAATGAAGAGAAGCTGACAACTCTACCCTGTTTCAAATGTTGGTTAATTATTTGAGTCTAATACATGGCTAAGACCTCACTACTAATATTCTGTATTAGTGTAAGTTTTCTCATATGCTTGTCTTTTAACTTTTACCCTATTTCTTTTTACCACTCTTTATTTTTTCAGGTTTTCAGATTCTAATTCAAAGACTCCTCAGGAAGAGTTAACTACTCGGGTATCATCTCCTGTATTTGGAGCTACCTCTAATGTGAAACGCAGTTTAGGTTTGAATACAAGTTTGTCCCCTTCTCTCTTAGAGACTGGGAAAAAAAACCTTTTGAAAACAGCACCCTTCAACAACACTTCTAATTCTAGACTAGGAAAAACAACTTCAAAATCTGAAGATAGTGCCCTTTTCACACAGCATAATCTTGGGTCTGAAGTGAACAAGATCATTAGCCTGTCATCTTCAAATAAACAGATGCTTATAAATAAAAATATAAATGAACCCAAAAGTGAACAGGATAGTTTTGATCACATTAAAGATGCTGTCACTGATAAACATGCAGTGCCACTGAAATCACTGGGAGGCAGAACATCCAAAAGGAAGAAAATTGAGGAAGAAAGTGAAGATGAAGGAAGCTACCCTCAGGCCTCTTTTGATAAAGAAAATGCTTTTCCTTTTTTACTGGATAGTCATTCTTCCGTGAATGGAGACTATGTGATGGATAAACCTCTGGATCTGTCTGATCGATTTTCAGCTATTCAGCGTCAAGAGAAAAGCCAAGGAAGTGAGACCTCTAAAGTCAGATTTAGGCAAGTGACTCTCTATGAGGCCCTGAAGCCCATTCCCAAGGGCTCTTCCTCAAGCCGAAAGACCTTAAGTGGGAGCTGTATATTAACCAGAGATTCCCCAGAGGATCCCTGTTTACAGGCGTGCGTCCTCCAGTCCTTGGGTAAATCATCTCCAGATAATAAAACACCACTACAAATCAAGGAAGAAAATCCCATCTTTAAAATCCCTCTACGTCCGCATGAAAGTTTAGAGACAGACAATCTTTTTGATGATGTGAAGGTTAGTGTCAAATGTTCAAGTATTTTTATTAAAAGAGTTGTTTGTGATTTTATCTAGATGCTAATAATTCTTCCTGTTTTAGGGAGCTGATTCTCATGAGCCAGTAAAAATAGGCAGGTCAGTCCATGGAGCATGTGAACTTACATCTGTTCTTCAGTTAAATCCATGTAGAGTTGCTAAAACAAAGTCTGTACAAAACAGTCAAGGTATGTATACTGTAAATAATATTTTCAAAAAAAAAAAGTATTGGGGCATCTGGGTGGCTCAGTCGGTTAAGTGTCCGACTTTGGCTCAGGTCATGATCTCGCAGTTTGTGAGTTTGAGCCCTGCATCGGGCTCTGTGCTGACAGCTCAGAGCCTGGAGCCTGCTTGGGATTCTGTGTCTCCCTCTCTCTCTGCCCCTCCCCTGCTCCTGCTCTGTCTCTCTCTGTCTCAAAAATAAATTAAAAAACACTAAAAAAAAATTAAAAAAAAAAGTATTTCCATTCTTTTGTAATGACTTTGAGTGTTATAGTATATACATTCTTTGGATATATTGAATTGTTTGGGAGAAAATGTTATTTCTTCCTGCATATTTGTGTTTATGGGATGATTCTCATTGGTTTCATTTTACATACGATTTTCCTGCTCTCATGCTTTTTGAAAAAATGAATTGAGTAATTGTCTTTAATACCTACTTTTATATGTGATTTCGTGGATTTACCTCTTCCATGTTATTTCTTATTTTCTTTACAAAAGCTTTAAGAATTTTAAACTGTATGGAATTTTAAAATACATAAAGTAGAATTTTCATCATCCAAACTTTGTTCCTCACTCCATAGGTAGCCTGTCCATATGTATATATCTATTAATGTGGGGTTTTTTAAGCTTCTTATTAGAAAATCTTTTCTTTGCTTTTAATTAATAAGTATGTTAATTTTTTCATAATTTTGCTGTGTTTTTAAGGGAGTCTTTTTTTGTTTTTTGGCTACAAAATTTTTCTGTACTTCATATGCAGTATTTTTTCTTTTATTCTTCTTTGCAAAGTGTTTCCTTCATTCTGGGTTTATTTTCTTTTTTTCTTGAAGCACATTCTTTAGTTGTTCTTCCAACTAAAATGCTTTGTTTTTTCAGAAAGTTTCAGTTTCTATATGAAAAACCTTTTTTCACTCTCACTTCTGATTTTCTTTTACATTTTTGATTTTGGGTTTTTTGTTCATGGTTGCTCTAGGGATTATAGTATACCTGCGTAATCTTTCTCAATCTACTTAAAGTTAATTTTGCCACTTTGTGTTCCGTGGCTGTGCTTTATGTAGTTATCATGTATGCCCACATTCATTGAAAACTACACAGTGTTACAGTTTTAACTTTTAAAACAATTTTTGATACAAAAATCACTCATTCAAGTGTACAGTTCATTTATTGTATATCTTCACAGAGTTGTGCAGCTGTCATTGTAGTCTAAGTTTAGAACATTTTCATCACCTCAGAAAGAACACTACCCATTAAGTTAATATGCAAAATGTGTGAAGAACTCACACAGCTCAACACCAAAAAAAGCAAATAATTCAGTTTAAAAATGGGCAGAGAGGGGTGCCAGGGTGGCTCACTCGGTTGAGCATCCAACTCTTGATTTCAGCTCAGGTCATGATCGCAGGGTCGGGGGATCAAGCCCCACATCAGACTCTGCACCAAGTGTGGAGCCTGCTTGAGATTGTCTCTCTCTCTCTAAAATAAAAGGTGAGGGGCAGAGGACCTGAGTAGACAGCTTTTTCAAGAAGGCATATGGATCACCAACAGACCCATGAAAAGATGTTCAGTATCACTAACCATCAGGGAAATGCAAATTAAAACCACAATGAGATATCACTTTATACCTGTTAGAATGGCTAAAATAAAAAACATAAGAAATAACAAGTACTGGCAAAGACATGGAGCAAAAGGAACCCTCGTGCACTATTGGTAGGAATGCAAATTGGTACACTTTGTTTTGTTTTGTTTTTTTGTTGTTTTTTTTTAATTAGCACATCTTTTATTTGTAAAATAAAATGGAAAGGGCCTTTCACAAAAATTAACTACACATACTTTTCAGAAGGAAAACAAGAGCTCAAGGTAAAGATTACTTTTTCTAGCGAATTTCTTTATATATATATATACATATATATGTGCGTGTGTGTGTGTGTGTGTGTGTATATATATACATATGTATATATGTATATATATGTATATATATACATATGTATATATGTATATATATGTATACACACACACACACACACACACACACACAATTTATTGTCAAATTGGTTTCCATACCATACCCAGTGCTCATCCCAACAGGTGCCCTCCTCAATGCCCATCACCCACTTTCCCCTCTCCCCCACCCCCATCAACCCTCAGTTTGTTCTCAGTATTTAAGAGTCTCTTATGGTTTGCTTCCCTCCCTCTCTGTATCCTTTTTCCCCCCTTCCCCTCCCCCATGGTCTTCTGTTAAGTTTCTCAGGATCCACATATGAGTGAAAACATGGTATCTGTCTTTTTCTGCCTGACTTATTTCACTTAGCATAACACTCTCCAGTTCCATCCACATTGCTACAAAAGACCATATTTCATTCTTTCTCATTTCCAAGTAGTATTCCATTGTATATATAAACCACATCTTCTTTACCATTCGTCAGTTGATGGACATTTAGGCTCTTTCCATAATTGGGCTATTGTTGAAAGTGCTGCTATAAACATTGGGGTACAAGTGCCCCTATGCATCAGCACTCCTGTATCCCTTGGGTAAATTCCTAGCAGTGCTATTGCTGGGTCATAGGGTAGATCTATTTTTAATTTTTTGAGGAACCTCCACGCTGTTTTCCAGAGCGGCTTCACCAGTTTGCATTCCCGCCAACAGTGCAAGAGGGTTCCCTTTTCTCCACAGGTACAGCTATTTTGGAAAATGGTATGGAGGTTCCTCAAAAAATTAAAAATAGAATTACCATATGATCCAATATTTCCACTACTGGGTATTTATTTACTTAAAAGAAATAAAAATACTAATTCTAAAAGGTCTATGCACCCCTATGTTTATTATATTATTATTTACCATAGTCGATATGAAAGCAATCCAAGTATCCATAAATAATAGATAAAAAAGATGTGGTTATGTATGTACAGTAGAATATTATTCAGCCATAAAAAAGAACGAGATCTTGCCATTTGCAACAACATGGATGGACTTGGTATAATGCTAAGTGAAATAAGTCAGAGAAAGACAAATACCATATGATTTCTTATATGTAGAATTTAAGAAGTAAAACAAACAGAAGAGGCAAAACCAAAAGACTCTTAAACACAGAGATCAAACTGATGGTAGCCAGAGGGGAGGAGAGGGGTGGGGGATGAGTGAAATAGATGAAGGGGATTAAGAGTATGCTTATCTTATGAGCGCTGAGAAGTGTATAGAGTTGCGGAATCATATTGCACAGCTGAAACTAATGTAACAGTGTATGTTAATTATACTTAAGTTAAAAATTTTTTCTAAATAAAGAACAATACCCATTACCAATCATTCTGCATTCCTCCCCTTTTCCCCAATCCTAGGCAACCACTAATCTACCCTCTGTCTCTATAGATTTGCCTACTCTGGAGTTTTCATATAAATGGAATCATATAATATATGATCTTTTGTGACTTAATTTTACTTTCATTTTTTTCATTATTACAAATAATGCTGGTATGAGCATAGCTGTTGACTTACAGTTTTATGTAGATGTATCTTTTCATTTTTCTTGAGTTACATAGGAGAAGAATTGTTGGGCCATATGCTAACTCTGTTTAACCTTTTGAGGAACCATCTGCTTTCCAAAGTGGCTACTAGCACATGAGGTTCCCACTCTCCACATTCTCACCAATGCTTGTTATTATCCGTTTTTTTACTCTAGCCATCCTACTGCATGTGAAGTAGTATCTCATAGTGGTTATGATTTGCCTTTCCCTGCTGGCTAATGCTGTAGAACATCTTATCGTGTGCTTTTTGGTCATTTGTATATCTTCTTTGAAAGGATTGTCTGTTCAGATCCTTTGCTCATTTTCAATTGGAGTATTTTTCTTATTATTGAGTTGTAAGACTTCTTTATATTCTCTATGTCCTAGATAGTCTCTTTAGCAGATATATGATTTTCAAATCCTTTCTCCCACTTGTGGATCCCATAATGGTTTAAGAATTTTTAAAATCCATTTTTAATTCTATTTTTTTCTCCTTATTGAAGATGTACCCTTTGAAAATAACCAGTGGAGCATAGATCCAGGAGCAGACCTTTCTCAATATAAAATGGATATTACTGTAATAGATACAAAGGTAAGTTAGAAAATAAAACCAAAGCACATGTGGTTATTCTAGTAAGTTGTTAGTTACCTTCCTCTCCTAACTCACTCTGTGACCGTAACATAATCGATTACATACTGCTTAAAACCTGCATTTACTCATTCAGAAAACTAAGAAAAATGCTTTTTCTTCTAACTTTATGATGCTTTTGATAATAACTCTTTTGGCTTGTATTTAGGTTCTGTGTAGTTTAAGAAATTCTTTTTCACTTGGTAGCATATTCCTGAACTATTTCACTGCTGCTGCAGTATAAATTGTTCTTTGTGTACGCTGATGTTCGTTCCTGTGAGGCAGGCTGGAGAGGAAGGGAGGAGAGGTTCAGGGAGTTCAGTGGAGCGTACCTCTCCCTTCCCTTGGCAGCAGGCTTTCTTTTCATAGGCTTGAGAGAAGATGCTTGTACGTTGAAGCTAAAATACTTCACAGGCATATATGTATAAATCTATGTATATTCCTAAAGGGTAAAAATAAATATAACTTAATGCTGAAGTATACACTTAAAATATGGTTAAAATGGTCAATTTCATGGTGTGTATATTATACCAAAATTTTAAAAACATAAATATAAGGCCATGCAGGATAATTGTTAAAATTTTTGAATTTTTAAATATTTAGGATGGCAGTCAGTCACGATTAGCAGGAGGAGAGACAGTGGACACGGACTGCACATTGGTTAGTGAAACGGTGCTTCTAAAAATGAAGAAGCAAGAACAAAAGGGAGAGAAAAGTCCAAGTAAGATTTGATTTTTTTTTTAATTTAATAAAAATGTGGAGGGAAGTTTATAGTCATACCATTACATTGATGACCACAAGTGACCTCTTCACCATAAACCAGGTTTTTTTCATCTTTTAATAATATTAGATTTTTCTTAGTAAAGCTCACTTTCAGTATTTCAAGGGAAAAAAATCTTTAGCCAAAACATTTTTTTTTCCAGAAAAAATTTAAATTGTTTCCAAGGTTCAGCAAACCATAGTCAGCTGCCTGTTTTATAAATAAAGATTTATTGGAACACAGCCTCAGTTATTTTGTTTATGTATTGCCTATGGCTGCTTGCATGGTACCATAGCAGAGTAGAGTAGTAGCTGCAGACCTTATTGGGCCCTCAGGCCTAAAATATTTCCTGTCTGACCCTTTAAGAAAAAATTTGCTGATCTCTGGTAATTAGATCTATTTTGTAAAAGGGAATCTTGAGAGTCGTGTTTCAGAAATATGAATTTCCAGAGTAATTTATAGGGTAAAAAGGGGAGAGTCTACTGAGAAGTATTTGTATAGATTTGCAAATTAGCAGTTAACTAAGAATAATGGTGTATATACTGAGCTACTCTGCCATATTTTGCTTCTGCAGAAAAGGGGATTTGGCCAAATTAGGGGTCTACAGCCTTTTGTAAGAACTTAAGTCTTCATCTAGAGCCTTGATTTTCCAAAAGAGGTGGGAACAATGGAAGGATTTTGGTTGGCACCACCTTAGCAACACTCCTAACTACAGATGTGTATGGCATGAGAGCAACTAGACCAGGAATAGTGTCACTTACACCCTTATGTATTAAGGGGTTAGGACCTGCCACGGGGGATGCAGTGCCAAAAGCAAGGACACTCTCCAGTGATCAGCTGTTAGAAACTGAGGACATTCAGACTATATGTACATTCCCTATCTTCTTCTGAATATTCTTTAGTCTACCTGCCCAGGGCTGAAGCCAGTCTTGTCTTTGCTTTTTTTTTTTTGAAACACTTTATCTCTTGCTGCCCTAACTGCAGTAAGTGAGAAAAAATTGTAGTAGTCTGTGCCTTAATTCTTTGTTCTTTAGGAATGAGTAACTACATGACCAAATAGCTAGCTGCCTACATTGAGAGGACAGTACCTATAAACAGAAAAAAACCTTTAACAGTGATTCATTGTCCTTTTATAGTGAACGACACTAAGGTAACTTTCTTCTTCAGAAGGTACTTTGCTTTTAAGATTACTTTGTTCTGGTACCAGCTCCTAATATTATTGAAAAAAAAAGAAAAAAGGCAAAACTAAAATATGACTACTGTGGCTTCAAATGTATCGGGTCACTTCAAAGAATATGATAGTTTCCCAAATATGTTTGAAGCAAGAATCATGTGGAAGTAAGTTTAGAATTTGAACTAATGAGTGGAGATACTTTTGGCTACATAGATATTGTGCATACTATTGCTATATAATAAATCACTCTGATAACTTAGGGATTAAAACACAACAGTCATATTCTTAGCTTTCGTAGTTTCTGTGGTCCAGGAAAATTAATGAGGATATAATCTATAATCTATGTTTTCAAGTATTTCAAGTCAGAAATCAGACCAACAGGTATGGTTCAGTTAGTAGAGCATGCGACTTTCACTCTTAGGGTTGTGAGTTCAAGCCCCATGTTGTGCATGGAGCCCTACTTAAAAAAAAAAAAAAGTCAGACCACCAACATAAACTAGGGGGGGTGCCTGGCTGGCTCAGTCGGTAGAGCATGTGACTTTTAATCTCAGGGTTGTGAGTTTCAGCCACATGATGGATGTGGAGATTACTTACCAAGATTTTTAAACGTTAAAAAAAACCCATAAAGTAGTGACTTAACATTGTGATTTACTAGCAGTATATACAGAATACTTGGGATACCTAGCACACTGCCTGGCACGTAGAAGTTGCATATTACTTACAAATTTGATCCTCAATGTAAAAAAACAAATTGTTTACTCATTCAGTAAATACAGAGCTGCAGTTCTATAAAGGGAAGTGTTTCAGAAACTGGAAATAATGAATAAACAGAACAAAAGTACCTACTTCATGGAACATGCCTTCTAATTTAAGGGGAAACAATCAAATGTGGGGTATGATAGATGATAAGTTGTGGAGAAAGATAAAACAGGGTAAGGGTGCTGCAGCACCATGGATTAGGGAAGTTGTAGTTATTTTATAGAGAGTAATGTTGGCAGGCTTCTGCTCTATCATGTTTGTTGGCCAACTGGATCTATTTCTGTTTTTTAGTAAACTGCTGTTTTTCAAAATGTGATTATATAGTGAGAAATGTTGTTAGTACTCTGAAGATGAATTTAGCCCTTAGCATATCAAATAAGGAATTTGTTCCTTTTATTAATACTAAATTGCCAAGTGTTAATGGTGGCATAAAATTAAGCAGATGAGCAAGGTTGTATAGATTTGAATGTCCACTATTTATACATATCTTATTTATTAAGCTTCATATTTTTCATCATTCTGATGCATTTTCTATTCCTCACAGTTTTTTGATAGGACTTATTTTAGTGCAGTATGAATTATACATGGACTAATAGAAAAAAAATTTTTTTTTTTAACGTTTATTTATTTTTGAGACAGAGAGAGACAGAGCATGAACGGGGGAGGGTCAGAGAGAGGGAGACACAGAATCTGAAACAGGCTCCAGGCTCCGAGCTGTCAGCACAGAGCCCGACGCGGGGCTCGAACTCATGGACCATGAGATCATGACCTGAGCCGAAGTCGGCCACTTAACCAACTGAGCCACCCAGGCGCCCCTAGAAAAAGTTTTTTAATGTTTGTAATGACAACAACAAAAAGCATTCTCTGCGTATGAGCAAAGGACATTTAAAGCCCTAACATAAAGTCTTTGTAAATACAGTAACTACCTAGGCTTGGGGATTTATTGTTGCCTCGTGTACATCGGAGACCAGTTTATCTTGTGGCAGTTACTATAAGTTTCATATTGGTCTACGTGGAAAGCAAAAAGCTTGCTTGTTGCCCTAAGCCAAAGCTCTTTTACATAGATGGAGAAAGAAAAATGAATGATAGCTTGGAAGATATGTTTGATCGGACAACACATGAAGAATATGAATCCTGTTTGGCAGATAGCTTTCCCCAGGCAGCGGCTGAAGAAGAGGAATTGTCGACTACCACAAAGAAACCAAACAGTAAGGCTATTTTCTTTCTAATTATGGCTTCTCAATTATACTAAGTTCAGTAAATTAAGTCACCAAGCTTGATGAGGTAGGTAGGTATATATGTATGTATGTATGAGGTATGTATTAACAATTAAAATTAACAATTAAATTAATTAAAATTTCATATTTCTTTTTTTTTAATGTTTATTTATTTTTTGAGAGAGAGAGAGAAAGAACACAAGCAGAGGAGGGGCAGAGAGAGAGGGAGACACAGAATCTGAAGCAGGCTCCAGGTTCTGAGCTGTTAACACAGAGCCCGATGTGGGGCTCAAACCACGAGATCATGACCTAAGCTGAAGTTGGACGTTTAACTGATTGAGCCATCCAGGTGGCCCTAAAATTTCCTATTTCTTGTATAAGTTTCTTTTAGATAGTTTTCTTTTGAGATAGTTGCAGACCAATAAAAGTGTTAGAAAAAATACTTCAGAGGATTCCCTGTACCTTTCATTCAGTTTCCCCTTATGTTAACATATGACCATAAAGTATTCATCAAAACTAAGAAATTGATTGAATACTATGAATTTCTTTATATAACTTATGCATAATGTTTGTAAAAGTTTTGAAAAGGTTCTTTATTAAGTAATAAGTTAATCATTGTAATAGAGTGGAAGGAGAAAGTTTTACAGAAAATTCAGACTAACTTTGTTTGAATGCTTTACCTTCCCAGACAAAATAATGTAGCTACATGTATCAGTGTCTTTTTAGAATTCTTTTTTTTTTTAATGTTTATTTATTTTTGAGAGAGAGAGAGAGACATAGCATGAGTGGGGGAGGGGCAGAAAGAGAGAGAGAGAGAGAGAGAGAGAGAGAGAGGGAGGGAGAGGGAGGGAGACACAATCTGAAGCAGGCTCCAGGCTCTGAGCTGTCAGCACAGAGCCTGATGCGGGGCTCAAACTCACAGACCACGAGATCATGACCTGAGCCGAAGTCAGATGCTTAACTGACTGAGCCACCCAGGTGCCCCTTAAAACTCTTTTTATTAGGGATGCCTGGGTGGTTTAGTCGGTTGAGTATTTGATTCCTGAATTCAGCTCAGGTCATGATTTCAGGTCATGAGATAGAGCCCCGCGTTGGGCTCCATGCTAATAAGCATTGCCCCTGCTTAAGATTCTCTCTCCCTCTGCCCCTGCCCCATTCATGCTCTCGCTCTCTCTCTTAAAAAAAAAAAATTAAAGAAATTCTTTTCATCAGAAACAGTAGTTTATAATGTAGGATAGTAATCAAAAGAAGAATAAGTGAAACCCTTAAGCAGATAATCTGAATTGAAAGTTAAAATTCTTGCTAAATGTCTCATTTTCTTGTAAGTAAAAAAGAACTTTTAGTCTAGTGCAAAGGTTATAAATGAGAACACCTTCTGCTGTGTAGTCTGTCTTGATGATGTTTTCTTTGTGCTTCCATCAGTTTTAAAAAAATGCAGCCTAGGGGCGCCTGGGTGGCTCAGTCCCTTAAGCATCCCTTTGGCTCAGGTCATGATCTCATGGTTCATGTGAGTTTGAGCCCTGCATCAGGCTCTCTGCTGTCAGCTCAGAGCCCACTTCAGATCCTCTGTACAGGCACCACCACCAACCCCCGTCTAATTCACTCTCTCAAAAATAAGCAAACATTTTAGAAAAAAGAAGAAAAAAAGAAGCATTTCAAGCTCTGGCCTCTGGGGTTCGCAACCTTAAAAGGTCTTTCTTTCACAGATTGAAAGTTCATTTGTTTTACAAAACACAAAGTGACCACCACAGGATCACTTGAAATGAGAGGAATCAGAATCTTTGGATCACTGCAGAATGCCCCACAGGAAGGAAGCCCATAGCATCTCTGTATCATAAAGAATTCAGAGTTGACAAAACTCTATTTATTTTAAATGTAAATTGGATTGCATTATCTTCTCACTTTTAAAAACCTTCACTGAAAGGATATTTGGATGTCCAGTAAGCACATGTAAATGTCCTCAACATTATTGGACATGAGGGGCTGAGATACCACTGCACATCCACTGAAACGGTTTTAAAGTCTGATAATATCCAGCATTAGCAGAGGTGAAGAACAATTGGAACTCTCATACTTTGCTGGTGGGGATATAAAATTGTACTGTGGAAAAGAGTTCAACAAGATTTTTTTAACAGCTTTATTGAGGTTTGTCAGTTTCTTATAAAGTTATGTATACATTCGCCCTATGACCCAGCAATTCCACTGCCAGGTATATAGACAAGAAAAATGAAAACACATTCACAAAAGATTGTGTTCAGAAATGTTCATAGCAGTGCTATTTGTAGTAGCTCGAAACTGGAGACAACCCAGATGTCCATCAACAGATGATTATGAATTGTGGTAAACTCATATAATGGAATACTATCTGTCAACAAAAAGGAGGGTCCTATACTCAACAATGAATTGCCCAAACCTGTTGAGCTAAAAAAGTCCAAAAGATGGACAATAATACATACTATGTAATTCCATTAATACAGAGTTCTAAAACAGTTATAACTAAGCTGTGGTGGTAGAAATCATCCCTCCATAGTGGGGGAGGAGAAACATCAGAGAACATTCTTGTGCTTGAGAAGCAAAGGAATAGGAGGAAACTTCCAGGGGGGATGGAAGTTCTATGTACGCCTTGATTTAGGTGGTAGTTGCACTGGGGTGTATGTTTGTCAGAATTAATCCTAGTATACTTAAAATCAGTGTGTTGCCTGTAATAAAGTAGATTCTTTTCAAAAGTCTTCAGTGCACTCTATTGTATTCACAACAAAATTCAAACTCCTTTTGGCCTCCAGGGCCCATCATGATCTGGTACTTGCCCACCTCTTCAATCTCATCTTTCCTAACACTTACCTTTCTTTGCTAAATCTCAACCACACTGGCCTTTTATTAGTTCTTATAATATCCCATACTTTTTCCCATCGCAAGACGTTTACCTAGAATATTCTCCACTCCTGCTTCTTGTGGCTGACTTCTTTTTATTCATCAGTTACTACTTTCCATGTCCTTCCTCAGGTAAGCCTTAACTGTCTACTTAATGTCTGTTTCCCTCACTGTGGTATAAACTCCATGAGGACAAGAGACCTGGTTTCTCTTGTTGGACATTGCATGTCCAGAACTTAGAACAGTGCTTGGTAAATTTGGACTATTTGAATAGACCATAGCAGTTGGCTGTTTGGGTCCAGACAACTTGGGATTCAGGTCCATGAACTTTAGTTCTTATCTCCAATTTTCTGATAAAATTCTTTAACCTCTGTCTCCTACTTAATCTACCTCAAAGACACATTATAAAAATCAGGACTTAGGGCATCTGATTGGCTCAGTTGGTGGAACATGCAGCTTTTGATCTCAGGGTCATGAGTTTGAGCCCCGTGTTGGGCAAAGAGCTTATTTAAAAAAAAAAAAAATCAGCAGCACTAATAAGTGAAACATATGAAAAGCTGCCTTGTTATTGTGTTTGGTACCAAATGAAAATGAGCATCAAAGTAGTTCTTTTGAAGTCTAAAATACTTTTATATACAATCTACACGTGTGTACAGGTACTTGTATATATAGTTTTTAAGTCTAAAATAGTTTTATAGGTGCGAGTTTTTATCTGTAGTAATTCTGAGGTAAACAAGATAGTCAGCACCTCATCATTATGCAGATGAAAAAGAAACAAAAAATTAGTTACAGAAATTTAAACAAATTGCCCAGGAGCCTAGAGAAGGAAATTCAATTAGAATGGAAGTTTTGATATAGGTTATTTTTGTTCCAAAAAAGCTATTTCTCAGTTCTGCATTCAGTTTGTGTTATAATTAAATGCTTGATTCTTTTCCTTTATGTGTGTTTGTTTACAGCTCATGGTGATAAGCAAGATAAAGTCAAACAGAAAGCATTTGTGGAGCCATATTTTAAAGATGATGAAAGGTAAGTTCGTCCTGATTAATACCAGCAATGTGACGGGAAGTACAACGGTACTATCTTGGTCAGTGTACCTCTGAACTGTTAAGTTCTTACTTTGGTTAAAATAGAGCACATTTTATTCATTTTATGGTCATAAAAAAGAAGGACTTAAGCATAAAAATGACAAATACTACAAATAAAGAAATTTATATCACTATTTTTTTGACAAATGGTAATAGTTATTTTCTTTTTTATAACAAATATTTTAATTCTTATTCTGTTTTATTGTGGACTTTATTTGAACTCCAGCAATTTGTTAAATTATATGACTATTATTTAGTATAGGACTTTAGGTGACAGGCCTTAGGTTGTGCTTGAAAATTATTTCATGGGGATTTTTAAACCATAAAAGAAAAACTAAGCATCTTGATTTTGAACCATAATGCTACTTTGTGACTTTCATTCAAAGATGGCAAATTCTGTAATTTTTAATCATGTACCATTCATTCTAGAAGTGAATTTAGGCATAATAATTCAATTCAAAAGAATTTTTATGCCTTTTTTTCTTCAAGTTATGATGTTGGCAGATTGAATCCCTCAATAAGCAAAGTATATTTAAAAAAAAATTTTTTTTTCAACGTTTTATTTATTTTTGGGACAGAGAGAGACAGAGCATGAACGGGGGAGGGGCAGAGAGAGAGGGAGACACAGAATCGGAAACAGGCTCCAGGCTCCGAGCCATCACCCCAGAGCCTGACACGGGGCTCGAACTCACGGACCACGAGATCTTGACCTGGCTGAAGTCGGACGCTTAACCGACTGTGCCACCCAGGCGCCCCTGCAAAGTATATTTTATACTTTCATTTTTTAATGGTGTTTTTAAATGTTTATTTATTTATTTTGAGAGCAAGAGCAAGCACAAGCAGGGGAGGAGCAGAGAGAGAAGGAGAGAGAGAATCCCAGGCAGGATCTGTGCTGCCAGCGCATAACCCAACATGGGGCTTGAACTCCTGAACCGTGAGACTATGACCGAGCCAAAATCAAGAGCTGGATGCTCAACCGACTGAGCTACCCACGCACTCCATACTTTTTTTCTTAAGGTTTTTTTTTGTGTGTGTGTGTGAGTAATCTCTATACCTAATATGGGTCTCGATCAAACTCATGACCCCAAGATCAAGAGTTGCATGCTCCTCTGACTGAGCCAGCCAGGCGCCCCTGTATTTTGATTTCTGTTGAGAATTTTAGAGATCTGACAGGCTAAGATAAGTTTTTATTGATACCTGTAAGACTCTAACAGATAAGAGCTGTCGTTTTATTGCTAAATGCTGAATTCTTTTCCTTTATTTACCAGTTCTCCAAAGAAATAGTACCCTAGCATCCCAAATATGACTAGGGAGTTTTTATTTGTGGTGTCATTATGAACTCATGGATTTAAATATTTCATGTGTTTCAGTCTCTTACACTTATTTATACTCAGATTGTATTGCCACATCTTGGCCCCAGTCTCTTTGAGCACTACCCCAGTCTTTCCTAGCTTGCTTGCTTCTGGTATGATATATCGTGTTCTAGGCTCTCTTCCTAGAGAACCCTGGAATCTGCCATTTTTTCAGGAGCCCTGGTTTCTTTTAGTGAAAAACAAATTTAGTCTAACCACTAGTGTTGCTCATTGCTACAGTTAGTCATTGTTTGTAGATCTTTAGGTGGTGGACAGAATTAGGAATAAGGTTTTTGTTTCATTTTGTTTTTTTACGATAACTATACTTTTTCACACCAATAGCTCCATTTCAGGTTCAGAACTACAGGATTTTTATGTAATCTCTTCTTACATCTGTATCTACTTTCCCTTTCCTGAAAATTTCACTTTTCAGTGCTACCAACATAATTTCTTCTTTAACTTTATTCTTTAATATTTAGAGCAGTCTCAGAATAATATAAATAATCATCTATAATATGATTTATGAAAATGGCTTAACATGTCTTTGTGGGTTTTTTTGTTCTTAAGCTGTATCGTGTTATCTGCCATCTTTTCATACAATATAAATTCTAAAAATGAAAAAAATATGTCTATTATAAATGTCCAGTCACCATATTTTAAAGCCATTTGGAATAATTATTTTTTGTGTAGGTATACCACCAACTCATTGTCTAGGTTTGTTTTATTTTGCTTTTGAATTTTTTAGGAAGTATTTTTCTTTTTATTTTTAATTCTTTTTTTAAGTTATGTAAACTGTGTACACAGTATCAGACAAGGTATATTCAGATAAGTCTAGCTTCTAACATTGTCCCCTTTACCTGTTAGCTCCCTATCCCATTTGTTAAAAAATTATGGTTTTCAATCCATTTTAAAAAATAAAAGTAAATATCTATACAGAAATATATTATCATTCTCTTTCCCCTTAGACAAATGGTAGCATGCTATATATACTTTTCTCTATTCTGCTTTTGCTTTTTTCATTTAAGTATGTATCCTAGAAATCACTCATAATAGCATATAGTGGGAGCACCTGGGTGGCTCAGTCGGTTAAGCGCCCAACTTCGGCTCAGGTCATGATCTCACGGTTCTTGAATTCAAGCCCCACATCAGGCTCTGTGCTGACATCTCAGAACCTGGAGCCTGCTTTGGATTCTGTGTCTCCCTCCCTCTGCCCCTTCCCACTGACACTCTGTCTCTCAAAAATAAAACATTAAAATGAATAAATAAAAATAGCATATAGTGATATTCTTCATTTCTTTTTTTAGTTACTTTTTTTAGTATAATAGTACTTTATTGATGGTACCATAGTTGATTCCTTAGTAATGGGTATTTGGGGTGTTTACAGTTATGCTAACAGAATGCTGCATTGAATAACATTGTACATTCTCTTTTCATAATTTTGTGTGTCTTTGGGATAGACTCCTTGAAGTAGGATTGCAAAGGAAGAACTGTCATTTCAAATAAATATGAGTAGTTTTATTTATGCTGAAACCATTAGATAGCTGGAAATGCAGGAGGTGGGTGTGATGCATGGGTACGGTGAAAGTCTCGGAGTCAGCATCGTTTCTTTCCCCACAGACAATACTAGCAAACCCTGGGAAGGTGGGTTGTGTTGCATGAGGGACAAGAAGCTTAGTAATCTTTTAGGTGATGCTTTAAGGTCTGCTACAGATGCCAGTCTACTAGTAGATTCCCTGCAACATTATAACACACTATAGAAGCAGAATAGACAATACTCAGAGGAGAGGATCTGATATGGCCAGAAAGTACTCTACATAAGCTTTTAAAATTCCATAAGCTGTTTGAAAGAAAGCAATTCTTATCTGTCCTTTTCATTTACAGATTGCTCTAAGGTTGAGAGTTCTTGGGTTTAAGGACCCAAAGGACCGATAACCTCATACTTTGACATAGAGGGATTAAAGCTTTCTTTTGACGGAAAGTGCTTGCCAAGTAGAGGGGCTTAGGATCAAAATACCTCAAAGTGGGTATGTTACCAACAAGTCATTTTAGAAATTAGTTTTTGTGAGTCAGACTGTTTAAGCTCACTGGGGATGCCTTTAATATAAACAAATACATGTACCATCACTTGAGGCATCATTTACCTATTTTAGAAGTTTGGACTTTTCTATATTGGGCTTTAAAACTTAAAGCAGGATACAAGTATATTAAAAAGTTCTGTGCTAAAAAAAAAAATGTGCTTTTTCTTCCCAGAGCACTCCATACCTCATTAATACCTCAGTGGCTTTGACCTTTCCTAGGTTTCCAGTAGTTCTCAATAGGATCTGATCCATTTAAGGACAAGGGCAAATAATTGTTCCTAACATTTTGAAGAATCCAGGGTGAATGTAGGCAGCAAAATAAATTTTTGGAGAAAATGACAGATGACATGTAAACAGATGAATCTTTTTTTTGAGGGGAGTAGGTTAGCCCAGAAATACAGGTTCTTTAAGAAAACTGAGTTAACAGAGGTAGTTATTCTTTCTTGGTTATGTTATAGAATACCAGTTCCTGACTTTAATAATACAGTATTCCTTTTTAAATTAAGTTATTTTATGTATTATTTTCAGCCAATCAGACAAATTTTCAGGCAAAAATAGGAAGTAATAGTTCTATTTTTTCAGTTAGAGAACAATATACATAAAAATACCTGACAAGTAGTAGGCACCTAATAAGTATTTAATGAAGAATGCATGAAAAAATCATTTTCTAACATACTGAATAAACATTTCAAATAAAATGAGTGAATGTTTTGGGATTATTTCTCCTCTGGGCCTTCACCTTTGTTAATTAAAAATCTAAACCAAAGATCTTTGTAGTAACAAATGGATTAATTTTTAAATTTAATTCATTTTTCTCCCAGAGAGACTAGCTTACAAAATTTTCCTCATATTGAGGTAGTTCGGAAAAAAGAAGAGAGAAGAAAATTGCTTGGACACACATGTAAGGAATGTGAAATTGTAAGTATTAATGTAAAGACTGTCTGGCGGGTTTTTTTTTTCTTTACTATGGCTTTAAGATTATAAATGCATGATTTAAAAATCATAGATAAAAATCTAGAAGCCTAGTTTGAGCCAGGAATAGCAGGATAAATAATTAAAGAGCATACTCGTGACCTGAAAGATATAAATAGATGAAAATGAAAGCCCTCAACTTCTCTAAAATTTTCATCAAGTGAATCTGGAGCCTAAGCCCTAGTTCTTTTTTACCAGCTTAAGACATTTGTGCCATTTTTCTTTCCTGTGTTTATCTGCATTTGTTTTAATTTTTTCTCCTGGTGTTATGTTACAGCAAAGGCTCTTACATATAAACTATTTGGGGATATTTCTGATATTTTATTTAAAAAAAATTTTTTTTTACATTTATTTATATTTGAGAAACAGCACTAGTGGGGGAGGGGCAGAGAGAGAGAGGGAGACACAGAATCCGAAGCAGGCTCCAGCTGTCAGCACAGATCCCGACGCAGGATTCAAACTCACGAACCGTGAGATCATGACCTGAGCCAAAGTCAGACGCCCAACTGACTGAGCCACTCAGGCGCCCCTTGGTATTTTAGCAGGAAACTTTAACGTTTATTACTTACCCCAGCACTCTCAGGAAATGAGATATATTCATGTTTTTTTCTCAATAAGTGGTATGGCCATAAGCTCTTAACTTTTTCCCCAAATATTCCTTCTTAAACAAATTGTGATGAACAGGCTCTATTTCATCCTTATAGCACAAGTATGTTTTCCTCTTACACATTGTCTGTCTTGGACTATTGAAGTAGGTGGTACTAATCCTCCTGTCACCAGATATCTCTCAGGCAGGTTCTGTGTTTTCTTGAAACATGCTTCTTTAATTTCTTCCCTTGCTATCTGTTAGGTATTAGATGCCTGCCTCTAGCGATTTAGTTCCCCCTTTAAATTTTCTTTTTAACAGCTGTGGGCTAGAAAATTTGATAACCAAGCAGATTAAGGTTATATATGGATAGCTTGTAGTGCAGGTAAGCATTTGGTGAGAAATAGGCTCTAACTACCAGTGGGAGTGTAAATTGAGATCACTATTTTGGAAGGCAGTTTGGCAATGCAAGCAAAATCTATATCATGGGTTTTCATAACACAAATTGAACATATCATGATTTCTTAACTAAAGAACATGGTCTGTACTATGCAAATCCCCAATTTTTAGTTATAACCACAACTCTTACACTACCAGTTAGAAAAAAAGCTCTTGGGGGCGCCTGGGTGGCGCAGTCGGTTAAGCGTCCGACTTCAGCCAGGTCACAATCTCGTGGTCCGTGAGTTCGAGCCCCGCGTCAGGCTCTGGGCTGATGGCTCGGAGCCTGGAGCCTGCTTCCGATTCTGTGTCTCCCTCTCTCTCTGCCCCTCCCCCGTTCATGCTCTGTCTCTCTCTGTCCCAAAAATAAATAAACGTTGAAAGAAAAAAAGCTCTTGTGTTAGAAACACTGAATTTGCTTTCCTTCTTTCAGGAATCATTGCTTGTGCTGTTATTCAGTCTCTAAAAACTATTGTCTCATACATTTAATTCCAATTTTTTTCTTGTTTAAGATAGGAGATAAGTCTGTTCCCTGTTACTCTCTCATAACCAGGAGTCAAATTACCAGTCCTGTGTATTTAAATACTATCTATATGCATACGGTTCCTAAATGTGTCCCAGTGTGTCTTCCACCTGTGGAATATGTAATACACATGTGGAGGTATTATAATCATGTCAAGTTTCAGCCTGCCAAAAGCAAACCATTTCCACCTCTGATTCCCAAACCTCACTTGAGTCTCTTGTGTGTCCATTCTTCTAGCTGCTTAAACCAAAGCTCTTATAGTTACCCTCTGTTCTTTTCTTGCATTTCTCAGTAACAGATCTATCAGCAAATCCTATCAATTCTACCTTCAAAGTGTATTCCATTTCCACCCACTTACTGTCACCACTGCTAACCCCATGGACGAAGGCACCATTTCATCTCGCCTGGACTATTGAAATAACTTCTAAGTGCTTTTTCCTTGTGTTGTTTCGTTTTAACTAGTCAACAGTTTTTAGAAAGCAGTGTTAGATTCACAGCAAACTTGAGCAGAAAGTACAGAGAATTCCCATATACTTCTGTCCCCATTTTTCTTCTTTGTTCTTGTCTCTTCACAATGTTTCTTTCTTTTAAAGCAAGGTATTTTTGAGATGTTAATGATTTTATTGCCCCCAGTGGGGAAAATGCCTGGGATTAAAGGTCTTTTTTATGTCAGCACTAGGTGCTTCAGTTCCTGGCCTGTGTGCCAGAGAGGAGAGAGAATCAGGAATGTGGGGTGTCGGGGCAGGACAGGGCTGGGCCTGAGAGCATCAGCACAGGGTGGCTTGGATAGGACAGGCATCTCCTTAATTTCTGTCTTCCCAGTGTACTTTTAACACAACATTGAATGGTCTTTTCTTTTTTCCCTAGTGATCTTTTTAGAATAAAAATTAAATCTTGTCATTTCTCTACCTGAAATGCTTAAATGTCTTCCCACCTCACAAAGAACTAGATGGGATCCAGCATTCTTATCAAGGACAGCAAACTCTGGCACCCCACTTCTTCTCTGATTTTGGTCACCACCCTCCCAGTTGCTTGCTGTGTTATAGCTACACCAGCCTACTGGTGCTTTTGTGTATGTTTGTAATTTGGTGGCAATGTTTCTGTAAATTGATTGATAACCGTGATTCTCTAAGATCATCCCACCCCAGTGTCCAAGCTCAGGTAACAAAGGCTTGTCAGGGAGAAAGATGAAAAAGATAGTCCCCAAAATAATTGTTTCAGAAGTACTCAGAAGCCTTTAATTTGTGTAAAAGAAAAATGTATTTACAGTCTTTACTTCAGTCTTAAGTTCTAGTCCTGAGTCTGCCACTTTCAACAGATGATATCACCAGTAGAATCACCAATTTGGTTTTCAGTTTCTCAAGTATAAAGTGGGATTGGCTGGATTGTGTGATCCTGTCGTGTGTTCTATTACACTTTACACTACTGCTTTGTTTTTGAAAGACCTGTACGTTTTTTACATACAAGTTTTAACCTTGTTTTCATGAAGTTCAAGTTGTTTGGGTTGCAGTTGCAAGAAATAATTATGTCTTTGATCCTAATTGAAAAATATAGTTTAAGCAGGGAAGTCCTGAAGACTGCAACATTCAAAGCTGAACTTGTATTTGTAAAAACCTAAGTAAGAAAATTACTTCAAAACATACATGTTATATCCGAATAACAACTGAGAAAAGTGCCAAAGTGCAGTTTTGTTGCTGGCCTAACAAAGTTGACGTTGCACCATGTAGATCGGCTACGCCACGAAGCACACTGTAAAGTTAAGCTGGCGGGTTTTGTTTTTGGTTTTGTATTATAAGACTTTATTGATGAAAAAAGCATCATATTGGTTCACATTGTGATACAAGCTCCAAGCTCCTTTTCTCATTTGTGGAGCGAACATTTCACAGACCAGCATTAGTGCTATTAGTATTAATTACTAATACTGTCTTCAGTGAGTGTTGTTCCCTAGCATGCTGAATACTTTGACAGCTTTCTTAGCTTCTAGTTTATAATCAATAAGCATAATAGTCCATGTATTATTTCTAAGTGAAAAACTTACCAGTTTTTATTATCAGTATTATGCAGATATTCCAGCAGAAGAAAGAGAAAAGAAGCTGGCTTCCTGCTCAAGACACCGATTCCGCTACATTCCACCCAACACACCAGAGAATTTCTGGGAAGTTGGTTTTCCTTCCACTCAGACGTGTATGGAAAGAGGTGAGAATACAGGTTATAATATTTTGGAATTAGTTTTTTTGAAATAGTGTATATACCCAAGTCTAAACATTAGACTTTTTTCCCATGGTTTTCTTTACCTTCTGCTCAGGGGCTAGTTCTGTAACATAAAAACAAATTCCTAAGATAAAAGACTTAACTTTAACTTAAACTCTGAGTAATGCCACTGGAATCAGAGATTGTGTATAATCACTTTAATATAGTTGTATATTCTTTCTCCTGGTTTATCATTCAAATTTCAGAAAGTAAATTTCTCTTTTATCCTATCATCAAAATGACTTTTAATAAAATAATAACATTATAAAAGCTGCCAGCAAGGTATGGTTAAAAAGAGAATCTTGGGGCGCCTGGGTGGCTCAGTCGGTTAAGCGTCCGACTTTAGCTCAGGTCACAATATCGCGCTCCGTGAGTTCAAGCCCCGTGTTGGGCTCTGTGCTGATAGCTTGGAGCCTGGAGCCTGCTTCAGATTCTGTGTCTCCCTCTCTCTATCCTTCCCCTACTCGTGCTCTGTCTCTCAAAACTGAATAAACATTAAAAAAAAATTTTTTTTTAATCCGGCAACTTGAATTGTCCGAA
Source organism: Prionailurus bengalensis (assembly GCF_016509475.1). NCBI lineage: Eukaryota > Metazoa > Chordata > Mammalia > Carnivora > Felidae > Prionailurus > Prionailurus bengalensis. Next base: position 45,612,790 of record NC_057356.1, read on the forward strand.
GTTATTTTTAAAAATTACCTATAAGAAAAGAGAATCTTGGGGCGCCTGGGTGGCGCAGTCGGTTAAGCGTCCGACTTCAGCCAGGTCACGATCTTGCGGTCCGTGAGTTCGAGCCCCGCGTCGGGCTCTGGGCTGATGGCTCAGAGCCTGGAGCCTGTTTCCGATTCTGTGTCTCCCTCTCTCTCTGCCCCTCCGCCGTTCATGCTCTGTCTCTCTCTGTCCCAAAAATAAATAAACGTTGAAAAAAAAAATTTTTTTTAAAAAAAAAAAAGAAAAGAGAATCTTTTTAAAGTGACTAGTCTGAATTTTAGATTTTAAAACCTCACTTATCCAGGATGCTAGGTCTTTATAAACCACATCTGAGTGAAAAGGACCTTTGTTTGGAAGCTGCTGGAACTAATTCCTTCAAGTGTAGCATTTACATTTAATATGATTTGAGAATGTATACAGCTTTGAAGCCCCAGATATTTAGTGGTAAGATAGTTTTTCCATAAGATGCCAAGTCTCCTGTAGCTATTACCATATTTTCACTTTCCCCATTAACAAGCCAAATTAAGTTCCTTTTGACGGATGCCACTGCCTGGTCTTCACATAGAATTAAACAATCTGGATAGAGCCTGTTATTGTGTGCCTACCATGGCCTAAGAGGGTATAGCTGAGAGCATACCGCATGACTCAAGACACTAGGAGAATTAGGTAGTTCAAGAGTACTGGGGCACAGGCACATCATCTAAAGAAGTAGCTGCTGCAGAAAGTCTTTTTGATAAGCACCTGGAATTATCATAATAGCAGACTGTTCTTGTTTAGCTATTTGTTCCCATTTGCAACCTGTAGGAGGCAGACTAGGAAAGTACTTAAGAACTCTGGTTCTGGGGGTTAGACCAATCTTGGGCAAGGTCCCAGCTCTTCCCCGTCATAGCCTTGTGAACTTGAGCAAGTTCTTTAACTTCCTTGGGTCTCTATTACCTCATCTGTGAAGTAGGTACAGTGGAAGCTACTTCAAAGGGATGTGAGCATTAGCTGAGGTAATGTATATAATACGTTTGATAAATGTTTGCGGTTATTGTTACTATCAATGAGGAGACTGATGCTGAGTAGTGAAATCATGCATTAACATCACACAGCTAATAATCACAGGCTCATGTAAACTTAGAAGGCATTAAATAAGACAGTTTTAGTGAGTACATGCTGAAAGAGAAGCATGGTGCAAATACAGTCTTCTAAATTTGTCGTTTGTTTTTAAGGTTACATTAAGGAAGATCTTGATCCTTGTCCTCGTCCCAAAAGACGGCAGCCTTACAATGCAATGTTTTCTCCAAAAGGCAAGGAGCAGAAGACATAGATGTTGAAGCAAAAACAGGATGGAGGACAATGTTTCTTTTTAGTTATTTATAGTTAAAGTTGGGATTAAACATTGATTTTTTTTTGATCTTCTGTAAACTGACTTATAAATCGTTTTTCTATTGAAACTGTTTTTAAATGGCATTTACCCACCACACAAACAACTATTTAAAATGTGGATACGCTTATGTTATATTTTCTTGCTTTTGCATCTTTAAAACAATAAGGTGTTTTCATTTTGCACTCTAACTTAAGAGTTATTTACTTTATTTGGTAATACCTAATTACAGTTTTGAAAATACGATAGTTGTAGTCTCTGATTTGTTGCCTTTTAGGTCTTTTCACTCAACCTTCCCTTGATACTTACATTCAACAGTGGCTTTGTGCTAATCATTACAAATTTTCCTTCCCTTCATCAGTTGCTCCTCTGTAGGTCATTCCAGTATCTGACATTTAAGTCTTTAAAAAAAAAAAAAAAAGGCTAAATTTTAGTAGTCCTTTTAACTTTCCAGCTTCTTTCTTTTTTTGACTTAAAAATGAGCTCCTACTCCATAGTGAATTCTTTTAGAGACTCAACCACAAGTATCAACCTTTTTTCCTTTTTCATATATTATAAATTAGCACAGTCCTCTGATCTGATCATCCTATTCCAGGTCTTCACAGTCTCTTCATCATACTTTTCTAAAGTTTTCAAGCTGAATGTGTCAAGTTCTCTGCGCATGTGTTCTAGTTCAGTTGTATTTTTTTCTCTGGGTTGACTAATATTATTAACTTCCAATTTGGCAATAAAACAGATCTCTCGATTCAGCAAATTTCTGTTCCTCTAGGACCTAGTGTCTGAGTCATCAAAATGACAGACCACATCTGTGTCATCCACTGTTACTGGTGGCATTTTATCAGTGTCTTTTTTGAGTGTCTCTCTAATCCATATCTTGACAGTATTGCTCAAGCAGGAGTACATGAGACACTGAATGGAATGCCTCAATAAAATCTAACTGTGTAGATAAAACTCAGTTCCTAAAAATCTCTGCTTAATCTCATCTTCTTCATGTGTCAAGGTTCTCATGAACAAGTGACATCAATTTGTGTTCTCAGAGAGAGGATCACCAAAGAAATCACATATACTGAGTACCTACTATACATCAGACCCCTTATGTGCATGGTTTGGCTCTGAATGTGATGTGAATTTTTTTACAACCCTGTCCTAGCTTCTATTCAGCACTTGTCTTCCCTTCCCAAATGGTTTATCCTATGTTTGATTTTTGTTCTCTGCTGGCAGTGAACCAATCTCTCCAAAATAATAGCAACCATTCATTGGTAACTTGCTATATGCCAGAAGCTGTGTTATACTCTTCACATAGATTTTTCTCTTTTAATCCTCAAATAATCTTGTGAATTTATGTGTCAGCTTAACGTTAAGCTGCAAAAAAATGGACCCAAAAAACAAATTAAACAACAAGTGACTGATTTTATTTTTCTCGCATTAAAAAGTCTGGAGGTCAGCAGTCCAAGGCTGGTAATGCAGCCCCATGATGCCCTCATGGATCTGGATTCTTGTGGCTTTCATACTTTGTATGTGACCTTCATCCTTGTCACTATAAAATAGTTATGCCACCTCTAGCATCACGTCCATGTTCTAGACAGAAGGAAGGGAAAAGAAAGCATATGTCATTTGTTTTTGTCCCTCTTTAAAACGTTTTCCACTTAAATAAATAAACTTGAAAATAAAAGGGGACACCTGAATGGCTCAGTCAGTTGAGTGCCCAACTCTTGGTTTCAGCTCAGGTTGTGATCTCATGGTTTGTGAGTTCGAGCCCCACATCAGGCTCAGCACTGACAGTGCAGAGCCTGCCTGGGATTCTCTCTTTCTCCCTGTCTCTCAAAATAAATAAACTTAAAGAAAAATAAGAGCATGCAACTCTTGATCTCAAGGTTGTGGGTGTAGAGATCATTAAATAAACAAAGAAAGAAAGAAACAAACAAACTTAAAAGGGTTTCCAGAATTCCCTACCCGGTTACTTTCCCTATTTCTCAATGGCCAGAATTGTCACTTGGTTACCTCCAATAACTAAGAAATGAAATTAAAGCCCAAGATTGCCTAATTCCAGAATCAGAGTTTGTATCCACTATAGTATAGTGCTTCTAAAGGCCAGGAGTCTGAGAGACACCTGGATTTGAACAGGGTACCGTAGGCTGTGCAGTTAGAGCTCTATACCTCCAGTGGATTTTCCTTTTTATTTATTGTTTAAATATTTATTTTTATTTTGAGAGAGAGGAAGAGCGAAGGGGGGAGGGGCAGAGAGAGTGAGGGAGAGAGAATCCCAAGTAGGCTCCACACTGCCAGCACAGAACCCAACGCTGGGCTCAATCCCATGGATCATGAGATCATGACCTGAGCCGAAATCAAAAGTCAGATGCTTGACCGACTGAGCCATTTAGGACCCCTGGATTTTCCTTTTTAAAAGGCAGTTTAAGCAGAGACAGGAAGCAAGAGATTGTCTACCTGATAGTTTACAGTAATCCAACCATGTATAACCAGCATATTTCATTTCAGTCAACCTGTGAGGTTGAGTAAACTGAGTTCCCTATCCCATTTTATCTGTTATTGACCAGCTCTACCTATAAATGAAGTGATAAAACAGACACTTTTTAAAAACACTTGAGTTAGCATATGTGGAACTTGAGAAACTTAACAGAAGACCATGAGGCAAGGGAAGGGGAAAAAATGGTTTCAAACAGGGAGGCAAACCTACAAGAGACTCTTAAATACAGAGAACAAACTGAGGGTTAAGGGGCAGGGGAGGGGAAAATGGGTGATGGGCATTGAGGAGGGCATTTCTTGGGTTGAGCACTGGGTGTTGTATGTAAGGGATGAATCACGGGAATCTACCCCTGAAACCAAGAGCACTGTGTACACTGTATGTGAGCTAACTTGACAATAAGTTATAGTTTAAAAATAAAAATTTTAAAAATTAAAAAATAAATAACACTTGAGTTAGAAGGATGTATTTAAATGCAAAACTATTTCATGACACATAGTACATTCTCAGACTTAAAAAGATAACATAGGGTGCCTGGCTGGCTCTGTCAGTGGAGCATGAGACTCATGATATCAGAGTTGTGAGTTTGAGCCTCACATTGGGTGTAGAGAGTACTTAAAAATAATTTTTAAAAAACCTTTAAAAAGATGCTATGTATTTAAGAGGCCATTATTCATTTGTAAAGCAGTATACATGTTAGATAATATTTTAATAACAAATCTGCGTCAATCACTATATATAGTTTCAGGTTGGCTGTAAGCTTTTTTAAAAGATTTTATTTTGGGGGCACCTGGGTGGCTTAGTTGGTTAAGTGTCTGACTCTTGATTTCAGCTCAGGTCATGATCTCACAGTTAGTGAAATTGAGCCCTGTGTCGGGCTCCGTGCTGACAGTGCAGAGCCTGCTTGGGATTCTCTCTCCCTCTCTCTCTGCCCCTCCCATGCTCGTGTTCATTCTCTCTCAAAATAAATAAACATTTTTTTTTTAAATAAAAGATTTTTTTTAAGTAATCTTCACACTCAACATGGGGCTCAAGCTCATGACCCTGACATCAAAAGTCAGATGTTCCACCAACTGAGCCAGCCAAGCACCCCAAAGACCTCTGATTTTAAACTTTGAAAACATGCAAAACCTGTGCGTCAGCACTTAATGTAGGAGTAACACCTTTCCTGCCTTTGATAAGCGGGTATCCTGATGAAACCATGTGAAACCGAAGACTGTCAAAGGCAGTAGTTTGAATGAGTCAATCATGGGTACTCAAACATACATAGAAGGCCTATTGTCTTGGAGGAGCACAAAATGAAAAACATTTTCTAATGCCTTTCATTATCGTGAAAATTTTTCCCAAAGTCCAACAAGAAAGGCTGCTATTGGTAGGCTCAGAGTGTATTAGAAACTCAAGACAAACTGTGTCTAGCATCTGTGTTTAAAAATGCCTGGTGGGGTGCCTGGGTGGCCCAGTTGGTTAAGCGTCTGACTTGATTTTGGCTCAGGTTATGATCTCACTGTTGGTGAGATCGAGCCCTACATCGGGCTCTACGCTGGGTGTGGAGCCTGCTTAAGATTCTCTCTCTCCCTCTCCCTCAGCCCCTCCTGTACTTGCTGTCTCTATCCAAAAAAAAAAAAAAAATGCATGAAGGGGGTACCTCGCTGACTGAGTCAATAGAGAAGGCAATTCTTGATTTGGGGTTCAAGCCCTACATTGTGGGTAGAGTTTACTTCTTTTAAAAAAATTGTTTTTAGGGGCACCTGGGTGGCTCAGTCGGTTGGGCGTCCGACTTCGGCTCCGGTCATGATCTCGCGGTCTGTGAGTTTGAGTCCCACGTCGGGCTCTGTGCTGACAGCTCAGAGCCTGGAGCCTGTTTCAGATTCTGTGTCTCCCTCTCTCTCTGCCCCTCCCCCGTTCATGCTCTGTCTCTCTCTGTCTCAAAAATGAATAAATGTTAAAAAAAATTTTTTTTAATTGTTTTTAAATAAAAATGCATAGAGCACATTTCAAGCATTCAAATTTAATAAACCTCTTGGGCCCTCTAAAAGGAATAACTGAAAAACTGTGAAGATTCCTCCTCAGATTGTCTTCAATTCTTAATTAGTTACAAAAAGGGAATAGTCTTACATAAGCCAAATAACACTAATACATTTACTTAACAAATATTTATCTTTACCATGCACAATACTAAGTACAGTATCAGAATCTGGCAAAATTTTACAAATTTCCTCCAAAGGAGCCAACTTTTAAAGAAACACCAAAGAAACTTACTTTGTTCATCCTGACATATTAACATAACTGCATGGGATTTTTTTGAAAAATATTACTTCAGAAATAAGCATTTGAAATATATCTCAGGAGCACCTGGGTGGCTCAGTCGGTTAAGTGTCCAACTTCAGCTCCGGTAATGATCTCGTTCGTGGTCTGTGGGTTCGAGCTCCACATTGGGCTCTGTGCTGACAGCTCAGAGCCTGGAGCCTGCTTCAGATTCTGCCTCCCTCTCTCTCTGCCCCTCCCATGCTCCCGCTCTCTCTCTCTCTCAAAAATAAACATTTAAAAAAATTGAAATGCATCTCAAATTTTACCAGCTGTCTGTTCTCAGCAAGCCTAGCAGTTTAAGAGACATTTCAAAATCTTTCTCTGCTGAGTCGATGCTGTTACAAAGGTTCCTTAGGAAACTCCAGTGTCCTTACACTTGAGTTCTTGAGCACAAAGAATTAATGAAACAATTGTTTTTCACACCAGTAGAGGCCAGAAGAGAGCTGTTTTTGGAGAATAATCACTGGAAAGTAGGGGATGAACAGGAAGGACTATGATAAAGGAAAATTTCTAGGATGAATAGGATATGAATTGGGAAACTTTAGTACATAAATGAAGGCTCATTGGGCAAAAATGAACTTTCAACATAGCTATTGTTGGCATAAAACCAATTGGCAGAGGCAGTATATCATGGTCTTAAAAACATTACAAATATGTATTTGCCATATGCTAGGCATTTGGGGATATGAGGAGATATGTGAGATCTTGTTATTACCCAGTAGGACACCAGACATAAATGTGGAAAGATGCCTGAGAGATTGAAGAACCTTAGACTGAGTGCCAAAAAAGAAAAAAGAAAAACGGATCATTAGAACTCAGACTGCCTAAGGATAAATTAACCTAGAGAAGCAGCAAGGAAAAGATAATGCAATATAAGTTGGGAAATTCACCTGAATGTGTAAATACTAATATACTGAGTCAAAAGGGGCCTTGGAGAGAATTGGATTGTATCCCCTCCCTTTATAATGGGGAAATAGAAGCCCAAAGAGAATTAGTGACTTGCCAAGATCTCAGTGGGCTTGAAGTAGAATGTAGTTTGGGACTTCAGTATGGTGTTTTCCCCTTCCTAAGTGCTAGAGGCATACTTTCTAGATAAGTGTTACAGCTAGGGTGTAGAGCTATGCAGTATTACTAAAAGAGGCAGTACACTTTTTTTTTTTTTAAGATTTTATCCTTATGCAATCTCCACAACCCAAGATCAAGAGTTGCACACTCTACCAACTGAGCCAGTCAGCCACCCTGGCAGTACACTATGTCTTAAAGACAAGACTAAAGAGTTTAGACTTGAGTCTGCAGTCCTATGGTTTTCAAACCATTAGTAACATCCCTTTATTAAATCTTATATGTGGGGCACCTGGGTGGCTCAGTTGGATGACTGTCTGACTCTTGATTTCTGCTCAGGTCATGATTCCAGGGTCGTAGGATCAAGCCCCATATTGTACTCCAACACTGAGTGTGGACCCTGCCTAAGATTCTCTCTCCCACTGTCCCTCCCCAACCCTCAAATTAAAAAAAATTTCTTTTGAACTAAATCTTTTTTTTTTTTTTCAACATTTATTTATTTTTGGGACAGAGAGAGACAGAGCATGAACGGGGGAGGGGCAGAGAGAGAGGGAGACACAGAATCGGAAGCAGGCTCCAGGCTCCGAGCCATCAGCCCAGAGCCTGACGCGGGGCTCGAACTCACGGACCGCGAGATCGTGACCTGGCTGAAGTCGGACGCTTAACCGACTGCGCCACCCAGGCGCCCCATCTTTTGAACTAAATCTTACACAGATCCCCAATAAGCAATGATATTTTAAAGGCATAAGTTTATTTCAAGCATTCAAATTTAATAAACCTTTACTTATAAATTCAATCAGCAAGACTAGATAAATACAAAATTGTGAAATGAATTATGGATGACAGGGGACATCAGCCTCCATATCCATGATATTCCAGTCAAATGTTGGCCATAATGGCATAGTAGATATTTACCCAAAAGTAATTTATTAAATCATAGACAGGAGTATTTTATAGGGCTGCAACAGTTGGCTTGGAATGTCCTTTCTAATGCATTTCCCTACTATGTGTTACTGTCCACTGAAGCTCAGGAGCCCACGTTATCATCCAGTTGGAGATTTGTCTAAGAGATCTGCCTTTTGTTTTCTTTTCTTTTATTCTTTATTCACTTAGTCGCTCAGATAATCATTCATTTGTGCTTACTGACTCTGGGGCCTTTCAGTGTCCATTAAGATTTCCACCAAAGACTGGCAGAACAAATAAAAGATGAAATTCAGACCAACCATAGACCATCAGTCTATTTTGATAAGATATTTAGGAGAAAAAGCACACTCAAAATATGAAGGATAATATGGATTTCCAGTGATCCAGGCAATGGCCTACCAACTTAAGTCAATAGTTCTTGGGAAAATACAGATAGAGGCAAGCTAGAAAAAGCTCCTAAAATTAAAGTTATTCAGGTTTCCAGGTAGGATCCATGCAATAAAAATCATTCTTTAAATGCAGTAGAGATCTGTTGGAGCAACACCAGACAGGGATTCTTTTTCTCTTCTTTTTTTTTTTTTTAAGAGAGAGCACAAGCTGGGAAGAGGGGCAGAGGGAGAGACAGAGAGAGAGAGAGAGAGAGAGAGAGAGGAAGAGAGAGAGAGAGAGAGAGAGAGAGAGAGAGAGAGAGAGAGAGAATGTTAAGCAGACTCCATGCCAAACATGGAGCCCAATTCAGGGCTCAACCTCACAACCATGAGAACACGACCTGGGCCAAAATCAAGAGTCAGGTGCTTAACCAACTGAGCCACCCAGGTGCCCCCAAATAGAGATTCTAAGGCTAGAGGGAGGGGAGAAGCCTTGATGAGGCAAGCTGAATTCTGCTGACAGTGTTTTCATGGGGCGGGAGGCTGAGCGGTCAAGGCTTCACCTACCAGTGTTGCTACTGGGAATCTGAGAACCCAGCTGAACTGCTGGTCGTCTCACAAGGCTGCAGTGACAACACCGGAAACTTGGGCCTCGTTACAACTTTGCCCTTAAGATGTTTGTCAAATGTTGAAGTAAAACCTCTTCCGGGGAAAATGGTTAAAATGGTATATTTTATTTATACTTTACCACAGTGAAAAAATTTAAAAGACGGTTTTCAACAGATTCACTGTGCTAAGGAAACCAACAATAAAGTTCAAGATCTGCCATGAGAAGATGCCCAGTTAATGCCCCAGACTCTTCATTGAAAGACCAGGAGGGCTGTGATGTCAGAATGGGCTTAACAAGGGCAGGCTTTGCCTCGCCAGCCCACTTGCCCCCCACCCAGTCCTTGGTTGGGTGGTCAGTCCCCACCCTGCCTATCAGAGGAAAGTGTGACTCCTCTCTGAAGGAATATAACCTCGTATCTGGAGCCTCACAGTGTTCAACATTCAATTTAAAAAAATTCTAGACAAGCCAAAAGACAGTTTCAGTTATATATTCCATACATATGGAGGAGGGAGGAAAACAGACTCACAAGTGATCCAGATACTAGAGTTAATACACAAATACTTAAAGATCACTGATTACTATGCTTAAGAAAAGAAAATTTGAGAAAATTGATTTTTAGAGACTTTCACCAGAAAAATATAATATTTTAAAAATCCAAAGTAAATTCTAGAACTGAAACCTAGAATATCTGAAATTGATAACTCAATTGAAGGCTGTAGATAGAGCAGAAGACAAAATCAGTAAACTGGAATAGGGGTTAATAGAAAATATCCAAACTGAAGCAAAGAGATTAAAAAACAAGGAAGATAAAGCAAGGAGACTGAGAGACATGGGACACATTGAAGAATTCGAACGTACGTGTAATTGGACTCTCAGAGAATGGGCAGAAGCCATGGTACGACTCTGTTGAGCCTTTTTCAAAACAAACAAAAGACATCAACCCAAATTCAAGAGGCTCTTCAAACCCCAAGCAGCAGACACACAAATCAAACCACATCTGGCCACATAATGGTGAGATGCTAGAAGTCATGAGAAAAATCTTAAAAGCACACAGAAAAGGGAAAAATTCATTAACTTCAAATAACAATAAGATGGCTGATTTCTTAAACTGGGAGCCAGGTGACAGTGGGATGACAACTTTAAATTGCTGAAAAAAATAATTGATAACCTAGAATTCTGTGCTCAAAGTCTCTTTCAAAAGTGAAAGAAAAATATATTTTCAAAGAAAAGCTGAGAAAATTCATCACCAGCAGACTTGCAGTAAAATACTATCTTAAGTCCTTGAGGTCAAAGGAAACTAACTGCAAGCAAAAACATGGAAGTATAGGGAGGAATGAAGAACACTGGAAATAGTAAATATGGATGTAATATACTGATTGTCAGATATTTTATCAAGTGGATTCGATAGGAAGTTAGCATCAAGCTCAAGAAAATCACAGATACGGGCACCTGGCTGGCTCGGTCGGAAGCGTGCACAACTTTTGATCTTGAGGTTGTGAGTTCGAGCCCCATGTGAGGTGGAGAGATTACTTAAATAAAACTTTTTTTAAAAAAGAAATCAAAGGTAAAACAACAACAACAACAACAGCAAAATGCCCTGCTGAGTATGCATTTGGTGGACAGTTTCAAAGTATCACAGGGTAAAAAGTCAATGCTAGAAATGATCTAATCCAACCTTTCATCATAAATACATTTGGGGTATATGATTGTCTTTCTTTTCTACAGATGAAGAGGTAAACTTGAAATTTGGAGTTATAAATGACAGCTGCAATGTTATGCCAACTTGATTTAGCATAAAAGTTATTTCTGTATTTTGATTGTTCAACATCAAGATCATCTGGATCCACATAGGTAAGTTGTTGTCAATGGAAAACATTTTTAGCCTCCGTCTTGTATCATAGGACACTATTCTATTAAGACTAATACAGAGTCTTGAAGAAGAGTGATAAAGCAATTTCAAGACAAAGGTGAATCATTTACAATACCTAACAAGGGCTTATATTTCTTTTCATAAATATAACAAGCCACATAAGTAGCCAAAACTGTGTGCATTAATATTCACTTGTCTGGGTGCCTGGGTGGCTCAGGTCATGATCTCATGCTGACAGCATGGAGCCTGTTTGGGGTTCTCTCTCTCTCTCTCTCTGCCCCTCCCCTGCGCTTGTTCTCTCACTCTCTTTCTCTCTCAAAATTAAACATTTATAAAAAATACTCACTTGTCTGATGGATTATATTGATGACAGCAAATGGACCTGAGTCTCGCTTGCTATGTTTCTTTCTTTTTTTTTTTTTAATATTTATTTTTGGGAGATCGCAAGCAGGTGAGGGGCAGAGACATGGGGACTTAGGATCAGAAGCATGCTCTGCGCTGACAGGCTGACAGGATCGAGCCCAATGTGGGGTTCAAACTCACAAACAGTGAGATCATGACCTGAGTTAAAGTTGGACGCTCAACCAACTGAACCACTCAGGTGTCCCAACTATGTTACAATATATATAGTACAGCTGTGATGTGTAGTGTATTAGCTGCACAGTTTTCTGTGAGCAGACATAACCAGGCCAAATTTTTTTAAAGGCTTGTATAAACTTTCTAATTGATGCCACATTTGTTTTTAAAGAACATCTAATATATGCCCAGAGATAGGGGGGAAAGTTGTATTCTGAGTTGCCACAAAATTTGAGTTAATCTAGCAGTACAAGTTAACTCCAATGTTCTTCACTTTATTACACTTTTATGTATAACATGGCATATTTTTTTAAATTACAGGCTTTTAATAATTTTTTTTAATTTTTTTTTTTTTTTTTAGCGTTTATTTATTTTTGAGACAGAGAGAGACAAAGCATGAACGGGGGAGGGTCAGAGAGAGGGAGACACAGAATCTGAAACAGGCTCCAGGCTCTGAGCTGTCAGCACAGAGCCCGACGTGGGGCTCGAACTCACAGACCGCGAGATCATGACCTGCGCGAAGTCGGCCGCTTAACCGACTGAGCCACCCAGGCGCCCCGAGGCTTTTAATAATTTTAAAGGTGTTTTTAAAAATAAAATCAGAATTAAACACTTAGGAGCCTGAAATACCTGTGTTCTTTTTGAAAACCATTTCCACTTTAATAACACCTTTTAAAATATTAATTAATGAGGAACACCTGGCTATCTCAGTCGGTAGAGCATGCAACTCTTGACCTTGGGGTTGTGCGTGGAAGCCCCACACTGACCATGGAGCCTACTTTTTAAAAATAATTAATTACTTAATTAATTAATTATTAATTACTTAGGGGTATCTGGCTGGCTGGGTCACTGGAGTGTGCAACTCTTGATCTCAGAGTTGTAAGTTTGAGCCCCACATTGGATGTAGAGATTACTTAAAAATAAAATCTCTTTAAAAAATTAGTTAATTTAATAAAATGTTAATTAATTTAATCAACTAAAATAAGAATATCTGAAAGCAGAAATTCACACTGAAGAACTTATTACCAAGATGGTAAGGAAAATCACAATGCCTCCCCACTTTTTCTCAGAAGTCTAGACTTCATTTCACATTTGCTTGTACTCTGAAGAGACATTCATTCATTCATTCATTCATTCATTTTCTCATCCGTTTGACAAATATTTACAAAGTGTCCATGTCCTTGTCACTGTTGTAGGTGCTGGTGATTCAGCAGAGAGCAAGAGAGGACAAGTCCCTGCTCTCCGAGTTATATTCTATAACACGGCAGGGACTATTTTGATAGGAGCCTTCAGGGAAGCCCTCACAGTAAGGCGATCAGAATTAAGTAAGGAACTGAACCACAGGAATATCTGGGGGAAGAGTTTTCCAAATGGAACAGCAACAGAAGGGCTTTAAGGTAGGAGCCTGTAGTGTGCTGAGTCCTCACTACCTGGAGCAAAGCACCTGGGGGTATCTGGTGGGAAATGTGGTCACAAAGGAAGGCAAGGACAAGATGCTGCAGCGCTTTGTGCCCAGAAAGGACTGGATTTTCGTCTAAGTGAGATGACAAACCACTAGGGGAGGGGATGTGATTTGCCCTGGCCTGTTTAAAAGGATTATTCAAGCTGATGTGAGAAGAGGATGAGATCATAGGAGGCAAAAGTAGGAGTGGGGAGTCTTAGATTTTTGCACCGGGTGGTGAGAGGTGGTGGTTTATGAGGCCTCACAACGGAGTTGACCTAGGTGTCACCTGGTGACTTAAAAGGATGGAAGGGAAATGAGTCAAGGATAGCTCCAAAGTTTCTAATTTGTGCAGCTGGGTGAAAATGGAAAAGAAGCAGATATGGGATGGCGTGACAGGAAATTTGTCTTGCACAGGTTAACACTGAGATGCCCATCAGGCTTCCAAATAGAAGCATTAGGTAGCCAACCGAACATATGGCTCTGAACTTCAGACAAGAGTCTAAGGCAGGAGATAACAGTTTGGGGGCTTCTACCTCCAGGAGCTATTTAAAGCAATTGGCTTGCATGGAGTCACCAAGGTTTGGCTGTAGACAGAAGAGAAGAGTCTGGGAAGCTTATGTTAGATTGGGAGTGTACCCTCAGAAGAGTCTGGGTGGGGAACATTACCTGCAGAGGATTACCAGAGGCTTTTTCTAGTAACAGAGGTACTAGATTACAGGGCATGACGACAGGATGATCCCTTAGGGCAGGTGGATAATTATAATTATAGCCTCCTTGTCCCTACTTCTCAGGAAGTTTGTATTAGCTGGGGGGTAAGGAGGAGTGGGGGTGTGGGAGAGGAGGTGTTGGTAGTGGAGGGTGGTCTACCTGGGGCAGACTGAGATTCCCAACCATGAAGCATAAAAGCCTCACCAATAAAGGCTCAGAGTCCCTCCCCGAAAGACTAATGTCTGGCCTTTCTAGATCCCCATAGGCTGCACCAGAATGTAATGGACAGTAGGGGACCTGTACCTCAGCTACTGCTTCTGTGCCTGTGAAACACTTGCAAAAGGCCTATTTGAGTGTGATCGGGTGAGTCACCCTTGCTTGAGTGGCATGTGGTAAGTTGCAGTCAAGTACTGCTGATCTGGTAACCCTCTTTCTCCATTACATCAATGTGCATGTCTATCTTTATCCTAATCTAGTATGTGCTGACATTACTGTTTGACATTGCAGTTTGATGGCATTTCCTTTCCTTCCAATTTCCCAAACCTCATCGTGGGCCCCAAGTCCTGTCAGCTCACATGAGAGGGTTTGTTGACAAACATAGGATCCTCCCCCCCACCCCCCAGGGATCCTCAGACAAACCTGATGATGAAAAACAAAACAAAACAAAACCAATAATATGGCCAAGTAGCGGGGTCAGGATGGGAGACACTTAAGGCAAGCTCGGTGACTTTTTTTTTACACCCACACACAATAGCAGAAGAGGGATAAAGTCTTCCGGAATTGGATTAGACTTTGTTGGCAAAACTTGGAGTCATGCTTCCTGTTTTCTAATGCTTGCTCTTGAAACAGTTGCTTGAACAGTATTGAATTCTCTTTCTAAACAGGGCCTTTCTACACTCTCCACATGTCCCTGTAAGCAAGCACCCTCCCCTCCAGTCTCCAACACACCCTCTCTACAGAACCGCAGCTGCTCTGAGTGTGGGTCCAACCAATGACAATGGCACTGTGTTGAGGCCATCGGTGGTGCATCGCACTTCTGCACAAAGCCGCAGTAAGAGGAGGCAAGGGTTTACTCTTTCTGATCCCATTTTAAAACAACTTTGTGTATGGATTCATTAAACTCGCAAATGGTACAGCAGGAAAAATACTCAAAGCCCAACACAGTGCCTTAAACATAGAAGGCTTTCATATATGTTTCTTGAATGAATAAGTGATGAAGGAGTCTGAGAACCAGAAAAACTGGTGCTTGTCCAGGCTCTGCCAACACTTGGTTGTGTTACCTCCATGGTTTCTTTTTCTCTTTGGGCTTTAGGTTCCTCGTCTCTAAAGTGAGGATTGGACAATATGACCTTTGAAGTGCCACCTTGCTCCATCAGCTTCTCACAATTAGATAATTAGCACCTTTCAGGAGGCCAGACTGGAAGGGGTTAAAAGTATGGCCTTCAGGGGTGCCTGGGTGGCTCAGTGGGTTAAGCATCCGACTTGGGCTCAGGTTATGATCTTGCAGTCCGCGTGTTTGAGCCCCAGGTCGGGCTCTGTGCTGACAGCTCAGAGCCTGGAGCCTGCTTTGGACTGTGTCTCCCTCTCTCTCTGCGCCTCCCCCACTTGCTCGCGCGTGTACACTCTCTCTCTCAAAAATAAATAAACATTAAAAAATTTTTTAAAAAAGAAAAAAGCATGGCCTTCAGGGCCAGGCAAACCGGGACAGGATCCCTAGCTCCACCATTTAGAGTGTGACATGGCCAATGCACTCAAATTCTCCAAACTTTCTGCACTCCCGAGTAACAAAGTTATTATGAGCATCCAATGAGATGCTGCAGGAGTTTACTCTAGGGCCTGGTACACAGTGACTATTTGATCATTGAGAACTGTTACCATTATTGTCCGTATCGAAGACACAGTGGTGATGAATCAGAAAGAAAGCTCCTTGAGGCACCTGGGTGGCTCAGTCGGTTAAGCATCCCACTCTTGGTTTCCACTCAGATCGTGATCTCACGGTTTGTGAGTTCAAGCCCCACATTGTGCTTCACACTGACAGTGTGGAGCCTGCTCAGGATTCTCTCTCTCTCTGCCCCTCCCACTCTCACTCTGTCTTTCTCTCAAAATAAATAAATAAAAACTTAAAAAATATTTAAAAATAATAATGAAAGAAAACTTCTTGCACAAGTCCGAATTTGAGTTGGGCCTTGAAGACTAGTTAAGATATAGACAGACTGGGGGAGCAAGGTGGGAGAGGGAGTTGCACGAAGGAAAAGGGGTCATATGAGCAGAGGCCCGGAAGCAGTAAAGCAGGAGGGGTGTTGCAGGCTGTGGCGGGGGCTGCACCAGGCAGGAGCATCCAGTAGGGACGTCACAGCCCATGGGCACCCATTAAGTCAGGACCTCTATGTCAAATCCCATAAATGACACAAAAGCTCTAAGCCCCTGAAGCCTCCCTACTTTCTGAATGCTCAAACTCTGGAGGAGGGATACAAAGCAAGTATCACTTGGCCATTGAGTCATTTCAAACACTGCCATTTTTTAAAAGTGAGTTTATTTCATGGATATTAATTGGCCATTACTTATTTGCTCACAGTGAAGTCAGCAGAGACTACAGGTAGATGTGGAGCAGGCTCCCCACACCCGGATGAAAACTGAAAGACCAAATCAGTACTTCCAGAACACTCACAAAGGGATTTTCCAAAACGTGCGCAACCTGGTTTCAGATCTCAGGACTTGAGAGAGAAGTCAGTTTGACCCTCTATCAGATGCAGCACACAGAAGGCCGATGGCTCAGCTGGTGGGTATGCATTTCAGGTACAAGGTATCTGCTCGGCGGTGCTACCTACCCTCCCAACTCGCCTTGCTGGACACCCCATTTGTTCCAGACAAGAGAGGGAAGCCAGGTGAACCTGACACAGCTGCTGAATTATCCAGAGATGTTCCCTGGCATACCCCTTCTTCACTCTCCACATAGCAAACACGTGAAAGCCTCCTTAAACAGGAGAACAGGGCAGTGGGGAGTCATGGTGAGACTTTCCCCCCAAAATACTAAAACAAAAAACTAAAACATGACCACTTAGCAATATCCTAACATCAAGGGGGAACAATGTGGAAATGTGAGAAATATGATTGTTCACGAATTCAGCTGTGTAAACTAAGATGTATATCGTGGTTCTATTTGTCCTCTAACAATGTAAACATTGCATATTTTTTATTCATTAGAAACTGAAATGAAAAACCATAGCCTTCAGGGTGCTTGGGTGGCTCGGTTGGGTGTCTGACTTTTGGTTTTGGCTCAGGTCGTGGTCTCACAGCTTATGGGTTCGAGCCCCCTGTCAGGCTCCTCACTGATGGTGCAGAGCCTGCTTGGGATTCTCTCTCTCTGCCCCTCCCCCGCTCATGAGCATGCTTTCTCTCTCAAAATAAATTTAAAAAGTTAAAAAAAACTATAGCCTTCATCTCTCAAAGAGATAAACCACTGCTGTGTGGGTTTTGTCTCCCTCCTCTGTTTAATCATCCAATTCCTTTGACTTTGTCTCAGCTGAGTAGAGCCTGATGTAACTTCAGGGGCTCCAGAACCATTTGCCTGTGACCTAACCTGAAATGCTCCTCATCACAGAATTATTTCTTTATGTTAAGGCATTCTACAGAACTCCAGGACTCTCCTATTAAAATGTGAGCGTGCCAACCTACCACACCCAACACTTTAATGGTCATTCTCACTTGGGCACAGGTTCATTTCTCAGGTAACCAGTTGTGGTGTTGTTAAAGAAGAACAGGGTCTCGGGGAAGGGTTTCCTGAAAAGTGAAATGTTGAAGAAAGGAGAGAATAGTCCAAGGCACCAAGTACTTCCCATGGAGCAGATAGACCATGTGTTGACCAGGAAAGGCAACAGAGTGGAGTTTAGAGCACCTGAGAGTTTGTTCCTTTGCGTTCCTAAGTACCTGTACTAAGTACTTAGTACCTGTAGTGAGCAGAGCAATGATGGTGGCAGGCTTCCTCTGCAGAAGCTGGTTTTTAAGCTACACTGCATGACAGGGCCCCTTCAGTGGCCTTGGGCAGCAGGAAGCCCAGGACACCTGGGATGCTAGGAAGAAGTCAATAAAGAAATGGTTCCTAAGAGGAGGCAGAAGGGTACCACGGCAGTTCCTGTGCATTCCTGGTTTGGGTATCTTATCAAGATAGAATTTGTGCTTGTCTATGGGGAGTTTTGATAGATATGCCCCATCTGTCAGTGTTGCTGCATCAACCCTGGCAGGTTTGCTGCTAAAAAAGCAACATCTCAGTAGCTCAGCCTTTACTGGGAGTTTGTATGGTGTGACCCATAGCCCCAAGAGGGTCTCTTTGACATCATTTACTTAGTATTGTTACTTTCATAATAATATTAAGACTCATTTGCCTTTTCCTCTGTATTAACATTTTCACTGACAGAGCAAACAACTGTAGGTAAAACTGATGCTTAAGGCAACCATGCAGTAGTCATTGTATTCTTCACTGCTAGGCACTGACAAGGAAAAACAGCCATTGCCACCTAAGAATGTCCTTGCTGGGAGTGCCAGGCTGGCTAAGTCGGTGGAGCATGAGACTCTTGATCTCAGGGTTGTAGGTTTGAGCCCCATTTGGGTGTAGAGATTACTTAAAAATAATTTTTTTTTTCAACGTTTATTTATTTTTGGGGGGACAGAGAGAGACAGAGCATGAACAGGGGAGGGGCAGAGAGAGAGGGAGACACAGAATCGGAAACAGGCTCCAGGCTCTGAGCCATCAGCCCAGAGCCTGACGCGGGGCTCGAACTCACGGACCGCGAGATCGTGACCTGGCTGAAGTTGGACGCTTAACCGACTGCGCCACCCAGGCGCCCCTATTTGTTTAATGTTTATTTATTCTTGAGAGATACAGAGAGACAGAGCATGATCAGGGGAGGGGCAGAGAGAGAGGGAGACACAGAATCTGACACAGGCTCCAGGCTCTGAGCTGTCAGCCCAGAGCCTGACATGGGGCTCGAACCCACGAACCTCGAGATCATGAAGTGAGCCAAAGTCAGACGTCTAACCAACTGAGCCACCCAGGCGCCCCAAGATTACTTAAAAACAAATCTTTAACAGAGCACCTGGGTGGTTCAGTGGGTTGAGCATCTGACTTCAACTCAGGTCATGATCTCACAGCCCAAGGGTTCGAGCCCCACATCGGGCTTTGTGCTGACAGCTCAGAGCCTGGAGGCTGATTCAGATTCTGTGTGTGTGTGTCTCTCTCTCTGCCCCTCTCCCATTCACACCCTGTCTCTCTCTCTCTCTTGCAAAAGTAAATAAACACTAAAAAAATTATTAAAGAAATAAAATCTTAAAGAAAAAAGAATGTTCTTGCTGAAGCAGTAAAAAATAGTGTTAATTGTATTAAATGTCAACATCTTTAATATTCTGCATTGGGATGGTTGTCTTAAGGAAAAGTACTTGCTCAGTTGAGTTGCAAAGCTGAGGTATCGATTCTGCATGGAAATGTCATTTCAGAAAAAGGACTAGTAGAAATGATTATTAAGACTGGATTACTCGGGGCGCCTGGGTGGCGCAGTTGGTTAAGCGTCCGACTTCAGCCAGGTCACGATCTCGCGGTCCGTGAGTTCGAGCCCCGCGTCGGGCTCTGGGCTGATGGCTCGGAGCCTGGAGCCTGTTTCCGATTCTGTGTCTCCCTCTCTCTCTGACCCTCCCCCGTTCATGCTCTGTCTCTCTCTGTCCCAAAAATAAATAAAAAACGTTGAAAAAAATTAAAAAAAAAAAAAAAAAGACTGGATTATTTAGCAGACATTCTCTCTTAAATGAAGTAAGTAAGCCTGTCACTTCGGAAAACAACTGTCCGTATTTGTTGCCAATAGTAATATACAAGCTTTCAAGTCAAAATTAGAATTTTGGAAAACTTGTATCTGCTACTAAAAGACTTTTTTGATGAGATTGTTGATGGTACTAATGAATGTGATTTTTTACTATATACTGAAATGTGTCAACAACGAGGAGCTCCACATACCCCAGCAGAATCCATATTTTGATTGAACAAATTACTATTTGTTACAAATCAGGTATGGGGAAAAGATTCAAATTGCAAGATAGACCTATGAATTTTAATGCAAATTTTCATCGATATGGTTTCAGATTCTACATTGCAACTGACCTTTAAGAAAGTACCTCTTGTTGAATAGGGTTGATAGAGCATCAAAGACTAATACCCATTATCTGAAATTCTATATTATCTGAAAAATCTACAAAAAGACTCTGATACCTGATTTTCTTCCTACCCCTCAACCAAAACAACATATCACAAACAAATTAAATGTAGAAACAAACATGAAAATCCAACTGTCTTCTGTTGGATTGACATTAAAGAGATTTAAAATATCTCTTTTAAGTTTATTGTTTGAGATAATATATAATTATTTTTCATAAATATTTTATACTTTATATTAAAATATAACAGGATTATTTTTGTTATTTTTAGAGAGACTAATAAATAAATATTTAATTTTTTTTTCAACATTTATTTATTTATTTTTTTGGGACAGAGAGAGACAGAGCATGAACAGGGGAGGGGCAGAGAGAGAGGGAGACACAGAATCGGAAACAGGTTCCAGGCTCCGAGCCATCAGCCCAGAGCCTGACGCGGGGCTCGAACTCACGGACCGCGAGATCGTGACCTGGCTGAAGTCTGACGCTTAACCGACTGCGCCACCCAGGCGCCCCAATAAATAAATATTTAAAATATCTCACCTTGGGGTGCCTGGCTGGCTCAGTCAGTAGAACATGCCACACTTATCTCAGGGTGGTGAGTTTGATCCCCACATTAAATCTACAGATTTAATCTATCTACAGATAGATTACTTAAGAAAAATAAAATAGAATTTTTGGGGTGCCTATCTGGCTCAGACAGTAGAGCATGCAACTCTTGATCCAGAGTTGTGTGTTTGAGCTCCACCTTGGAGGTAGAGATTACTTAAAAACAAAATCTTAAAAAAAAAAAAAAAGCAAAAAATAAATAAAATAAAATATCTCACCCTTAATTTCTAACATGGTGAATAACAATCCATATAATCGACATTAAGCAAAGCTGTTTAGGGTCCTCAATTTTTTCAAAAGAATTTTTATTACTTTAATTTAAATACTTAAATTTAAATATTTAAATATTTTATTTAAATGTAAATATTTAATTTAAATTATATTATTTATTTTTGAGAGAAAGAGAGACAGAGTGCAAGCAGAGGAGGGGCCGCGAGAGAGGGACACACAGAACTCCAAGGAGGCTCCAGTCTCTGTGCTGTCAGCAGAGAGCCCGACACAGGGCTCAAACTCCCAAACGGCAAGATCGTGACCTGAGCCCAAGTCGGACACTTAACAAACTGAGCCACCCGGGAGCCCCTCAATAGTTTTTAAGTCAAAAGGGGTCCTGACACCAAAACATTTGACAATGGCCAGTATGGTACAGAAAGAATGCCCTTATCAACCCAGACCCCATTGCTGATACTAGCTATGTGACCAGAGGCAACTGGTTGGTCCTCAGTCTTTTTTTTTTAATTATCATTTTTTAATTTTTTATTTTTATATCCAAATTAGTTAGCATATAGTGCAACAATGATTTCAGGAGTAAATTCCTTAATATCCCTTACCCATTTAGCCCATCCCCCCTCCCACAACTCCTCTAGTAACCCTCTGTTTGTTCTCTATATTTAAGAGCCTCTTATGTTTTTATATTATTTTTGCTTCCCTTCCCTTGTGTTCATCTGTTCTGTGTCTTAAAGTCCTTATATAAGTGAAATCATATGCTATTTGCCTTTCTCTGACTAATTTCGCTTAGCATCATACCCTCTAGTACCATCCACATAGTTGCAAAAGGCAAGATTTCATTCTTTTTGATTGCCGAGTAATACTCCGTTGTATATATATACCACCTCTTCTTTATCCATTCATCCATCGATGGACATTTGGGCTCTTTCCATACTTTCACTATTGTTGATAGCACTGCTATAAACATTGGGGTGCATGTGCCCCTTTGAAACAGCATGCTTGTATGCCTTGGATAAATACCTAATGGTGCATTTGCTGGGTCATAGGGAAGTTTGATTTTTAATTTTTTGAGGAGCCTCCATACTGTTTTCGAGTGGCTGCACCAGTCTGCATTCGCACCAGCAGTGCAAAAGAGATCCTCTCTCTCTGCATCCTCGCCAACATCTGTTGTTGCCTGAGTTGTTGCTGTTAGCCATTCTGACAGGTGTGAGGTGGTATCTCACTGTGGTTTTGATTTGTATTCCCTGATGATGAGTGATGGTGAGCATCTTTTCATGTATCAGTTGGCCATCTGGATGTCTTCTTTGGAGAAGTGTCTATTCATGTCTTTTGCCCATTTCTTCACTGGATTATTTGTTTTTTGGATGTTGAGTTTGATAAGTTCTTTATAGATTTTGGATACTAACCCTTTATCTGATATGTCATTTGCAAATATCTTCTCCCATTCTGTCAGTTGCCTTTTGGTTTTGCTGATTGTTTCCTTCGCTATGCACAAACTTTTTATTTTGATGAGGTCCCGATAGTTCATTTTTGTTTTTGTTTCCCTTGCCTCTGGAGCCGTGTTGAGTAAGAAGTTGATGTGGCCAAGATCAAAGACATTTTTGCCTGCTTTCTACTCAAGGATTTTGATGGCTTCCTGTCTTACATTTAGGTCTTTCACCCATTTTGAGTTTATTTTTCTGTGTGGTGTAAGAAAGTGGTCCAGTTTCATTGTTCTGCATGTCACTGTCCAGTTTTCCCAGCATCACTTGCTGAAGAGATTGTATTCCATTGGCTATTCTTTCCTACTTTGTCAAAGATTAGTTGGCCATATGTTTGTGGGTCCATTTCTGGGTTCTCTATTCTGTTCCATTGATCTGAGTGTCTGTCTTGATGATTACAGCTTTGTAGTATAGCTTGAAGTCCAGAATTGTGATGCCTCCTGCTTTGGTTTTCTTTTTCAAGATTTCTTTGGCTATTCGGGGTCTTTTCTGATTCCATACAAATTTTAGTATTGTTTGTTCTAGCTCTGTGAAGAATGCTGTTGTTATTTTGATAGGGATTGCATTGAATATGTAGATTACTTTGGGTAGTATTAACATTTTAACAATATTTGTTCTTCCTATCCAGGAGCATAGAATCTTTTTCCTTTTTTGTGTGTGTCTCCTTCAATTTCTTTCATAAGCTTTCTATTGTTTTCAGTGTATAGATTTTTCAGCTCTTTGGTTAGATTTATTCCTAGGTATTTTATGGTTTTTGGTGCAATTGTAAATGGGATCTATTCCTTGATTTCTCTTTCTGTTGTTTCATTGTTGGTATATAGGAAGGCAACTGATTTTATATCCTGCAACTTTGCTGAATTCATGAATTCAGTTTTTTGGTGGAATCTTTTGGGTATTCCATATAGAGTATCATGTCATCTGTGAAGAGTGAAAGTTTGACCTCCTCCTGGCCGATTTGGATGCCTTTTATTTCTTTGTGTTGTCTGATTGCTGAGGTTAAGACTTCCAATACTGTGTTGAGTAACAGTGGTGAGAGTGGACATCCCTGTCTTGTTTCTGACCTTAGGGGGAAAGCTCTCAGTTTTCCCCATTGAGGATGATATTAGCGTTGGGTCGTTCATATATGGCTTTTATGATCTCGAGGTATGCTCCTTCTATCCCTACTTTCTTGAGAGTTTTTATCAAGAAAGGATGCTGTGTTTTGTCAAATGCTTTCTCTGCATCTATTGAGAGGATCATGTGGTTCTTGTCCTTTCTTTCATTGATGTGATAAATCACATTAATTGTTTTGCAGATATTGAACCAGCCCTGCATCCAAGGTGTAAATCCCACTTGGTCGTGGTGAATAATATTTTTAATGTATTGTTGGATCAGGTTGGCTAATATCTTGTTGAGGATTTTTGCATCCATGTTCATCAGGAAATTTGGTCTATAGTTCTCCTTTTTAGTGGGATCCTTGTCTGACTTTGGAACTAGGGTAATGATGGCTTCATAGAAAGAGTTTGGAAGTTTTCCTTCCATTTCTATTTTTTGGAACACACTCAAGAGAATAGGTATTAACTCTTCCTTAAATGTTTGGTAGAATTCCCCTGGAAATGCCATCTGGCCCTGAAATCTTGTTTTTGGGGAGATTTCTGATTACTAATTCGATTTCCTTACTGGTTATGGATCTGTTCAAATTTTCTATTTCTTCCTGTTTCAGTTTTGGTAGTTTATATGTTTCTAGGAATTTGTCCATTTCTTCCAGATTACCCATTTTATTGGCATATAATTGCTTATAATATTATCTCATTATTTTTTTTTTCTGCTTTGTTGGTTGTGATCTCTCATCTTTCATTCTTGATTTTATTTATTTGGGTCTTTTCCTTTTTCTTTTTGATCAGACTGGCTAGTGGTTTATCAATTTTGTTAATTCTTTCAAAGGACCAGCTTCTGGTTTCATTCATCTGTTCTACTGTGTTTTGGGTTTTGATAATATTAATTTCTGCTCTAATCTTTATTATTTCCTATCTTCATCTGGTTTGGGGTTTTATTTGCTGTTCTTTTTCCAGCTCTTTAAGGTGTAAGGTTAGGTTGTATATCTGAGACCTTTCTTCCTTCTTTAGGAAGGCATGGATTGCTAGATACTTTCCTCTTAGGTCTGCCTTTGTTGCATTCCAGAGGTTTGGGGCTGTGGTATTATCATTTTCATTGGCTTCCATGTACTTTTTAATTAACTCTTTAACTTCTTGATTAGCCCATTCATCCTTTATAGGATGTTCTTTAGTCTCCAAGTATTTGTTACCTTTCCAAATTTTTCTTGTGGTTGATTTTGAGTTTCATAGCGTTGTGGTCTGAAAATATGCACGGTATGATTTTGATCTTTTTGTACTTGTTGAGGGCTGATTTGTGTCCCAGTATGTGGTATATTCTGGAGAATGTTCCATGTGCACTGGAGAAGAATGTATATTTCTCTGCTTTAGGATGAAATGTTCTGAATATATGTGTTAAGCCCATCTGGTCCAGTGTGTCATTCAAAGCCATTGTCTCCTTGTGGATTTTCTGTTTAGATAATCTGTCAATTGCTGTTAGAGGGGTATTGAAGTCCCCTACTACTATGGTATTATTATCAATGAGTTTCTTTATGTTTGTGATTAATTGATTTTTATATTTGGGTACTCACACATTTGGCACATAAATGTTTACAATTGTTAGTTCTTCTTGGTGGATAGACCCCTTAATTATGATATAATGCCCTTCTTCATCTTTTGTTACAGTCTTTATTTTAAAGTCTAGATTGTCTGATATAAGTATAGTTACTCCAGCTTTCTTTTGTCAACCATTAGCATGATAGATGGTTCTCCATCCCCTTACTTTCAATCTGAAGGTGTCTTTAGGTCTAAAGTGGGTCTCTTGTAAACAGTTAATAGATGGATCTTGTTTCCTTATCCAATCTCTTATCCTATGTCTTTTGATTGGGGCATTTAGTCCATTAATGTTTAGAGTGAGTACTGAAAGATATGAATTTATTGCCATTATGTTGCTTGTAAGGTTGAAGTTTCTGGTGGTGTTCTCTGGTCCTTTCTAGTCTTTGTTGCTTTTGGTATGTATGTGTGTATGTATGTATGTATGTATGAATGTATGTATGTATTTATTTATTTATTTATTTTATTTTTATCTTTTCTCCCCTCAGAGAGTCCCCCTTAATATTTCTTACAGGGCTGGTTTAGTGGTCATAAACTCCTTTAATTTTTGTTTGTCTGGGAAACTTTTTATCTCTCCTTCTATTTTGAATGACAGCCTTGCTGGATAAAGAATTCTTAGCTGCATATTTTTCTGATTCAGCACATTGAATATATCCTGCCATTCCTTTCTGGCCTGCCAAGTTTCTATGGATAGATCTGCTGCAAACCTGATCTGTCTTCCCTTGTAAGGTAAGGGCTTTTTTTCTCTTACTGCTTTCATGATTATTTCCTTGCCTGAGTATTTTATGAATTTGACTACGATATGCCTTTTTGATGGTCAGTTTTTGTTGAATCAATGGGAGTCCTCTGTGCTTCCTGGATTTTGATGTCTGTGTCTTTTCCCAGGTTAGGAAAGTTTTTTGCTAAGATTTGCTCATATAACCCTTCTACCCCTTTTTTCTCTCTTCAAATTCTGGAACCCCTATGATCCTGGTGTTTTTCCTTTTTAATGAGTCACTGATTTCTCTAATTTTTAAATTGTGCTCTTTTGCTTTTGTCTCCCTCTTTTTTTCTGCTTCATTCTTCTCCATAAGTTTGTCCTCTATATCAGTGATTTTCTGCTCTGCCTCATCCATCCTTGCAGCCATGGTATCCATTCGAGATTGCAGTTCAGTGGTAGCATTTTTTATTTCATCCTGAATAGCTTTTACTTCTTTTGTCTCTGCAGAAAGGGATTCTAATCTATTTTTGACTCCAGCTAGTATTCTTATTTTTGTGATTCTAAATTCTAGTTCAGACATCTTGCTTGTATCTGTGTTGGTTAAGTCCCTGGTTGTCGTTTCTTCCTGCTCTTCTTTTGGGGTGAATTCTTTTGTTTAATCATTTTTAAGGGAGAAAAGGAATTAATGAGGTAAAAAAATTAAAATAAAAAATTAAAATTGAAAAAATAAAAACAACAACAACACACACACACACACACACACACACAAATCAGATAAATGAAGCTAGATCCTAGGTGTGTTTTGGTCTGAGGTTTGAAAGGGGCTTGATAGATTAGAGAAAAAAGGGGAAAGAAAAAAAAGGAAATTTTTTGAAATTTTGAAAAAATGAATACACTGAAATAGAATAAAATGAAATGATGGAAGTAAAACAGAATTTGAAAAAATTTACAAAAAAGAAAAAATATAGTAGAAAAAAATTAAAGAAAAATATTTTTAATAAAAATTGAAAATAAAAATAATTTTTTCTCTTTCTGTATTCAAGAAAAAGAAATGACAAGGAGATGAAAAAAAGAAAATTAAATAGATGGACGAGTGAACAGACTGAAATACTATTGAAATTACTTCGTTTTCCCCTAGAAGCCAATGAGGCGTTTTATAGTCTGTAAACTAAGCAGCCAGAGAAATTTGTGTTCCTGAAGAGCGAGGTTGGCCCAGTTGGGCGGAGCTTGGTGTAATGGCTCCATTCTCCACTAGATGGCGCTGCTTAGCTTATTGGGGTGGATTGTTGCGGTGCTTGTAGGTGCGTATGGGCATGCGCGAGGGCAGTGAAAATGGCGTCTAGTATAGGAACTCTGTTCTCCCGGATCAGCAATCACCCACCCGTCCTTTGTCTTCGGCTTCCATCCACTCCCCGCTTTTACACGGTCCGTGACCAAGCCCCAGGCAGCACCTCCCTCCTGAGTTTTGTCTCAGGTGCGGCTGTTTTTTCCCGACCCCTTATTTCTGAGGGACTGCAGCTTTGACCTGATCTGCCCATCTGCGGGAGGGTCTCACCGAGCAATGGCCGGGTGCCGACCGCTCCCAGGAATGCTCGCGGCCGTGCTGCTGCCAACGCCCAGAGACTGCTGCCGGGTGCCAGCCCGCCCTGGAAAAAGTTCGTGAGACAGTGTAGCAGCAGCGCCTCAGGGATTATGGAAAATCACAACACGCATCTGGCACCAGGCTTTACCTTTAATGACCTTGTTCCAGGACCAGCAAATGTGGTTGTTCTCCCAGGTCCACTGGGGCCTTGCCTTTGGGGGACCGACACAGCCTCCACCAGGTGTCCTCCCAGCAGGGGAACTGCCTCTCCTCATGTGGCCTGAAGAACCCCGGACCCCACTCTGCTCCTGAGGATTCGCCCTTCTCACCAGAGCACCACCAGGTATGGAGCTGCGGAGTTTCAGACCCTGCATTCCCCCTGTTTATAGTCTTAATGGAATTTGAACCCTCTCCTTTCTCCTTTCTCCCTTTTTAGTTCAGTCTCTGTGGCTGTTTACACTTTTCCACTTTCTCTCCAGCTGCTTTTCCTGTATTCTCCACTCCCCGTCTAGCTCTCTGCCCTCTGGCTTCTCTCTCCTCCAGTTCACCTCTCAGTTCACATACCTGCTGAGTTCTGTGCTTCAGGTTGTGCAGATTGTTGTGTTAATCCTCCAACCAGTTTTCTAGGTGTGCAGGGGGTTTAGTGTTGGTCTGGCTGTATTTCATGGATGTGAGACACACAAAAAACTTCCATGCTGTTCCGCCATCTTGGCTCCTCCCCTGGTGCTCAGTCTTTTTATAAATATAAGACAGTAAAATCAGTTCTTACTCATAGGTTTGTTAAGAACATGAAACAGGAGTGCCTGGGTGGGTGACTTGGTTGAGCATCCAACTGCAGCTCAAGTCATGATCTCACATTTCATGAGTTTGAGCCCCACATCAAGCTCACTGCTATTAGCACAGAGCCCTCATTTGATCCTCTGTCCACCCCACCCCACCCCTGCTCTATCCCTCCCCTGTTTGCTGTCTCTCAAAAGTAAATAAAACAATGCCCCCCCCCCCCATAAAAGAACATGAAACAAAGCAAAGTAATACCCCTGGGATCTGGCACATAGTATGAACTAAAAAGAAAAATTAAGAAAATTTAGTCTCTTTTCTATAAAAAGATTTTGTTTCCAAGATATGAAACTTCTCTATTAGTAGATCTAAAGTCATAATCTTTTTAATGCTATGTGGATCATCTCTTAGACAATTTCGAGATCTCTAAGAAAGGCTCTTCATATGAGATTTTAGGAGTTAGTGGGCAGTTAAGGGCTGAAAGTGTCAGGGTCATATTAGCTACAGATTAATTTATCAACATGCAGAGTACCTAATGTCTACTCTTTAATTAGTATGGGGAGGTGGGAGGGACAACTGTAAAGGAAAAGAATCTGTTTTAGGGAAAAAAAATACCTGAATCCATCTAAGCAGAAGTATAGTGAATAACATGATCTAAAGTAACGTGAATTTCTGAGAAACACGTGGCATCCCATAATAGAACTGAAAGTTTGGAGATGCCTGGCTGGCTCAGTCAGTAGAGCATGTGATTCTTGATCCCAAGGTTGTGAGTTCGATCCCTATGTTGGGTGTAGATATTATTTAAAAATAAAATCTTTTTTGGGGCGCCTGGATGGCTCAGTCAGCTGAGCGTCCGACTTCGGCTCAGGTCATGATCTCGGGGTCCGTGAGTTCGAGCCCCACGTCCGGCTCTGGGCTGACAGCTCAGAGTCTGGAGCCTGCTTCAGATATGTCTCTCTCTCTCTCTCTCTCTCTCTCTTTTCTCTCTCTCTCTCTCCCTCTCCCTCCCCCACTCATGCTCTCTCTCTCTCTCTCTGTCAAAAATAAATAAACACTAAAAAAAAAATTTTTTTTAATAAAATCTTTTTCTTTTTTTTTTAGGTTTATTTATTTATTTTGAAACAGAGAGAGCACAAGCAGGGGAGGGGCAGAGAGAGAGAGGGAGGGAAAGAATCCCACGCAAACTCCACACTAAAAGTGCAGGGCCTGAGATAGGGCTCCAACCCACAAACTGTGAGAACATTACCTGAGCCAAGATCAAGAGTTGGATGACGTTTAGCCAACTGAGCCACCCAGGCACCCCACCCCACCCCCCCACCAAAATAAAATCTTAAAAGAATTGAGAGTTTAGCCTCAAGTTTTCCCAGACTTACTCTTTTTAAGGAAAATGTTGTGCTTATGATTCATGTTTTTTAAGGAGATAATTGTAGATTCACATGCAGTTGTGAGAAAGAATACAGAGAGATCTTATGGACCCTTCACCCAGTTTCCCCCAATGGTAACACTTTGCAAAACTGTAGCACAATACCACAACCAGAATATAACCTTTGATACCAGCCATCTTACTCAGATTTCTCCAGTCTTATCTGTAAACATTCGTGTACATTGTGTACTTAGTTCTATACAATTTTATCACGTGTTCAAGTATCCACGGCAGTCACCTTGACAACCAATAATCTGTTTTCCATTTCTAAAGTTTTATTTCAAATGTGTTCGATAATTGGAAGCATATAAGATGTAACCTCTGGAATAGCCTTTTCCACTCAGTGTAATTTATCCAAATTGTTGCACGTATCAATAATTTCTTCCTTTTTATTGCCGAGGGGTGTTCCATGGTACAGTTTGTTTAACCTGTAGGAGGGCATCTGAGCTGTTTCCAGTCTGGGGCTATTACAAATAAAGCTGCTATGAGCATTCATGCACTGGTGTTTGTGTGAACACAAATTTTCATTTCTCTGGGAAATTGCCCAAGAGTGTCATTATTGGATCATATGATAATAGCATATTTAGTATTGTAAGAAACTGCCAAACTGCTTTCCAGACCAGCTGTGTCATTCTACGTTCTTAGCAGCAATGTATAAGGGATCCTTTTATCCACATCCTTGTTGGCATGTAGTGTTTATTTATTATTATTTTAATAATAGGCACTATTTTTTATTTTCATCATTCTGATCAGTATGTAGTGATATCTCATGGAGGTTTTCATTTGCATTCCTCTGAAGGCTAATGATGCTGAACATGTTTTCATGTGTTTATTTCCATCTGTATATGTCAGTGAAATGTCTCTGTATACATTTTGCCCATTTTCTAACTGGATTTTTTAATGGTTAAAAGTGGTTTACACTGAAATGGAAATCTGCTTACTTTTGTCAATAGGACATTCATCTGGCAGAATTTATTTAAATGGAAGTCAGTTTTACCTCCCAGCAATTTCAGAGGTGCTAAGTGTTGTTTATGGTTACCTAATGGGTACCAGTTTTTAAGATAGGATCAGAAAAAAATAAAGCAGGTGGACTCCCCAGATCCTTAGGATCTTCCCCCCTTCTGGGGGTAGTGCTTCACACACACACACACACACACACACACACACACACACACAACCTTTCCACAGGTCTGCTGGTTCATGTTTATTTCTTTCAACAAAAGGGTGTCAAGCCAGTATGAACTACTTCAGGTGAAGATATAGACTGAAGTGGCTTGTTTCAATTCAAATCATCTATCTGCCCCCGTTCCAGGGTGAGGACCTTGAGGGGCACCAGGGCCCAACTAAGTGGATGACTCAGAGATGATTACTGGCTCCCTCTGTAGAACCTGGGCCCAGACCATACTCTGCTTCCAGAAAGTCATGTGGCCAGCAGGTGTGCACAAGAGTCCAAAGGGAAGGGAAGCTAGATGCCTCTAAACTGGGAGTTTGGGGATAGGAATCAGAGAGCAGATGTATGGAGGAAGGCCGCTGCTTGGGCAGTACTATTCAGCCTTAGTCAGCAATCCCAGGCTTCCAGTCCTCTGCCCCAACCCACCTTATCAAAGCTTTGAACGTATCAGCACAGGCCAGCGCTCCACAACTTAGTAAGCTGTTCTAAGCCTGACAAAAGATGTTAAAAATATATCTGAAAGTGTTCATTTCAAGCTTTGATTCCACTGTCTGCACATCCTTTGATGTCACATAAAAACTTTCATTCCATTGACCTTGCCCTTCCCAACACAGCTCCGTTTGCTCAGAGAAACCTAAGACGTCTGTTTCCTCCTTCAGAAAAAAAAAAAAGAAAGAAAACTTTTTCCATTTCATTTTATATTTTCAGTTCCTTTTAGATGATAAGCTGACACTGAAGCACACTAATTGGTTATGTTATTTTTAAATGAATTTTTAATGGCAAATAATTTGTTCCATCTGGGAAAAGGCTGATGGCATTTTCAGCAACCAGGCACAAATCAAGATGGATTATTTCCAGCATTAAAAAAAAAAAAAAGTTTATTTAGATCCACATCATACTGGTGGTTCAGTGTCAGCGGCATTTCCTGATGCTGAAGAGGGGCGAAGCCCTTGGCTGCTTCCCTCATCCCTTGAGGTCACTCGCCTCTCACAATGTTAAAGACTTTTGCTCGCCCCCTTCCCCCACCCCTCCGTGGTTTCTGTCAACCAGTTTCTGGTGGTTGCCGGGCACTACTGTGCTTCACACAGTGGTGGTCATTTTCGCCGCACTTAACCCGACCATCGACCATTGGGAAAGGCATGAGGCGGTATCATGCGTCAGCAGCTGACCTTGGCTTGTCGGCGTGCTGTTCCCACAGCAAACAGCCTCTTATTTAAGAGGAGGGAGGAGAAGGAGCCATCAAGCATTTAGGGAAAGCAGGGGATAAGATAGTCCTGAGGCCCCATTTTGACCCATCCAACTCTCCCATCTGCCCTCTGGGAACTCCACAATTAAAGGCATCCATAAAAAGAAAGGAAAAAATAGTTCACTGTACACTCACATTCATAGCAGCGTTTTTCACAATAGCCAAAAGTGAAACAACTCAAAGGTCCGTGGATGGATGAATGGACAAACACAATGTGGCATATATGTACAATGAATAATTTTTTTCTTACGATGAATTATTATTCAGCCGTAAAACGGAAGAAAACTCAGGCACATGTTTCAACATGGATGAACCTTGCTAAGTGAAGTAAGCCAGACACAAAAGAGCAAATATTGTATGATTCTGCTTACCTAAGTTCCCCAGAGCAGTCAAACTGATAGCAGCAGAAAGTAGAATAGAGGTTCCCCAGGGGCTGGGAGCGGGGACTAGGGAATTGTTTAATGGGTATAGAGTTGCACTTTGGGATGATGACAAGTACTGGAGATGCACAGGGTGGGGGGAGGGAGAATGGCTGCACAGCGGTGGGAATGGATTTAATGTCATTGAATTACGCACTTAAACATGGTTAGGGGTGCCTGGTGGCTCGGTTGAGTGTCCAACTTTGGCTCACGTCATGATCTCATGGTTTGTGAGTTCATGCCCCGCGTTGGGCTCTGTGCTGACAGCTCAGAGCCTACAGCCTGCTTCAGATTCTGTGTCTCCCTCTCTCTTTCCCCTCCCCAGCTCATGCTCTCTCTCTCTCTCTCTCTCTCTCTCTCTCAAAAATAAATAAACATTAAAAAAATTCTTTAATGGTCAAAAATGGTAAGTTTATGTTTTGTATATTTTACCACAATAAAAAAAGGAAGGAAATATGTTTGTACTTTTCACTTTTTTTAAAGATAGAATTCTGGGTATCATTGCTAAGTGAAGCAATGAATGATTAGTGACCAAACTACCCACTGGAGTGCTGGTAAATGTGCATCAACCAACTTTCCAACAACAATAAAATATCCGTATGCAAATATGTGTACATAAGTTTATTTTTTTAAGTTTATTTATTTATTTTGAGAGAGAGAGAGAGAGAGAGATGCAGGAGGGGCAGAGAGAGAGAGGGAGAGAAAGAGAATCCCAAACAGGCTCTGTACTGTCAGCACGGATCCTGATGATGGGTTCAAACACACAAACCATCAGTTTATGACCTGAGCCGAGACCAAGAGTCAGGTGTTTAACCGACTGAACCACCCAGGCCCCGTGTACATAGTTTATTATAAATTTTACCAATATAATGGATGTGGATCACATAATCTACAAATAGTAAAATATACAAACTCTTGGATCCTGATGATGGGTTCAAACACACAAACCATCAGTTTATGACCTGAGCCGAGACCAAGAGTCAGGTGTTTAACCGACTGAACCACCCAGGCCCCGTGTACATAGTTTATTATAAATTTTACCAATATAATGGATGTGGATCACATAATCTACAAATAGTAAAATATACAAACTCTTATATATCCATTATTTGTCAATAAAACTGAAAAAATATATATAAACTTTTTATTTAAAATTCCACATAGGCAATTGATTGTCACAGAATGATTTCATTCACTTTTGCTGAACACTTGTATTCACAGTCAACAATGGCTGAAGTTGATGAAAAATACAATTCTGATATGAATCTTGGTTGATATGTTAATTTAATGAGTAAGACAAAAATGGGACAGTAAAGACATACGTGGGACCATCACTCATCAATGATGTAAGCAAATATTTTGATGAATTGGATGATAGTTTTTATAATATGTCTTTTTGTGTGTTTGTTTTCTTAAGTAGGCTCCACACCCTGAGGCTTGAACCCCGAAATCAAGAGTCACATGCTCTACTGCCTGAGCCAGCCAGGCACCCCTTCCCTCTCTCCTTGATCTAGCATAGCAGGGACTTATGTTTGAAAGGGGGCCTTAGGATCCTATATCTATCAAAGAAGTATGGGGAGGGGCGCGTGGGCGGCTCAGTTGGTTAAGTATCCAACTTTGGCTCAGGTCATGATCTCACAGTTCATGAGTTCAAGCCCTACATTGGGCTCTGTGTTGATATCTCGGAGCCTGGAGCCTGCTTTGGAATCTATGTCTCCCTTTCTCTCTGCCCCTCCCCTGCTCATACTCTATCTCCCTCTTTCTCAAAAATAAACATTAAAAAAATTTTTTGTTTTTTTTAAAGAAGTATAGGGATTTAAGTTTAAAAAGAAAAAAAGAAGAAGCATGGGGAAACCTACCACAGGCTCAGCCTTCTGGGCATTTTCTTTCTAGTCTTTCGATGCTCGGTACAGCCATTAAATGAACTCAACAATCAGAAAAAAGGGGAAACTCTACAGGATGTATCTTAAGTGAGAATTGGGGAGCTGTCCATTAAATGGGATTTCATTAGTGAGAAAAGCATGCCACAGGAGATACTGGTGGGAAAACTTAATAAGCACTATGATAGAATGAGGCAATAAAAATAGTGCAAATTTCTAGAGGCCTGATTAAGAAAATATTTTTATTTATTTATTTTGTAAAGTAAACTCTACCCCTATCCTGGGGCTGGTGCTCATGACCCCGAGATCAAGAATCAAATGTCCTACCAACTGAGCCCACCGGGTGCCCCAGAAAATATTTTTTAAAAACCACAAAACACAACTCAGTGACATCTGGTCATCAAATATCATGTAATTCATCAAGACTTTTAAAGAGGAAAAAAAACTGTTACTGACTTATTATAAAAGAAAATAGTTCTCATAGACCCTCCATATTGCCTTTAAATGACTTTCATTATATCTTTTAAAGAGTACAAACATAAACGAGGCATAAAGCCCTATGCATATAACCCTCATATAATTGTAAAAATAAATGTACTACAATACAAAAGAAACCACAAAAACCAACAATATTTTCATGAGCAACATTAATTTAATGTGATGAATGATGTTCTTAAAAACGAGTTGCCACTGTTGGGTTATAATTGGTTTGTTGAAAAAAAATAAATGAATCAATCAGTGAATAAATCTTGACTTCCTCGGTACCAGTAGCAGGCAAACTACTGGTACCGATCAGTATACCATCCCCCATCCGGTGCAAGGGCATCCCATCCGCCCATCCCCCACCGACTCTTCACTGCCACGTAAACATTCGGGAGTGGAAAGCACTTAGCTCTCATATCAGGAGAGATATTTTCCCACATTTGGCACTATTAATAAACAAACAAAAGAACAAAAAGCAAGGAAAGCATATGCACCACATCGTTCATAAATGCGTTTGGTATTTCATTTCACAGTATTCAAGGTTGCCTGGGGAAAAGATTTTACTTGTTTTATTTTCCTATAACTCATTTTATATTGCTTGAGACCCCATTCCTGCTCAGCAATGAGAAATTCCTTACCACAGGGAAGGAAGTTTCTGCCCCTCCACAGGGAAGATAGTTTCTGACTGTCTTCCTGGAAAGGAACCTTTCATTCCCATTCCCCTACAGGCAGCAGGTAGCACTGTTCAGCATCACCATAGACAGAATCCACCCTGGGACTCTGTAGTAGGGGCAGTGCTGATGTCAGCTCGCACTCCACTTTCTATTCTCTTTCTATCTCTATCTCTTTTCTGCAAGGCCCGTTTCCCCTCAGAAGGCCTGGGACTGTGATAGGCTTTCTCGCTGGCCTGGGACTGCCCTTGCACCCTGACACACCGCCACCACCACCCCACCCCATCACCACCCCTCCCCACACTCCCCCCCCCAGCCCCATTTTGCCCTCAGGTTTCCCTGCCTGCAGAGCTCTGTGCTCCCCCCCACCCAGTTCCTTCACTCAACACACGCGATGAACCATAACCAGTTTCTTATCTCAATGTGAGGGCTCTGTTCTCTGTTTTCCAAGCGTTTGGTTGGTTATCTGGAAAGGGACGGGATGGGGTGGGAGGAGGTGCCACTGAAACCAGGGGTTTAGCATTTATGTTAAGTATTGGCATGACTTTGTGTTAAGTATTAGCACTATAGCAAATTCCAGCAAATTCTGTGGACCTTCAAGGGAAGCAGATTTTGCCATCCCCAGATATGCCTCTTTGGCATATTGATTGTCTTAAGCTGATTATTTTTTAAGAAACTGCAAACACAGGTAAAGCTGTGAAAACTGAGAAGTTTCTCTTTTGTAAGAAATATTTACATTAACAAGAGAAATCTCCATTTGTAAGGAGATCTCCATGTACCTGGAAGAGGAGAATGTCTGAATCTCTAGAGGGGCAACTGGGTGGCTCAGTTGGTTGAGTGTCTGACTCTTGGTTTCTGGTCAGGTCATGATCTCATGCTTCGTGGGTTTGAGCCGCGCTTGGAGCTTGCTTGGGATTCTCTCTCTCTCTCTCTCTCTCTCTCTCTCTCTCTCTCTCTCTCTCTCTCAATAAACAAACAAACATTATAAATAAAATAAAATAAAATATATCTCTAGAAATCTGTTACCAATGGAGAAGGCAAGGACTTAAATCTGTATAACAACCTTACCTTTGTTTATTGTGCTTCTCCTTGTCACTTCCCATAACTGACTCCCCACCCTCAACATTTTTTGTCTTAAGCTGAAGATGGTATTTAAGGTTATTTGCTTTGGCCATTTCAGGGAGTTACTCAGTTTTCTGAGGCCCCTCCCATGTACAGCAGGTGTACCTGTTACTAAACTATCATTTGTTTTTCTCCTGTTACTCTGTCTTATGTCAATTTAATTATTAGACCAACCAAAGAGCCTAGAAGGGAAGAAGTAAAACTTTTCCACCCCTACAGCTCCCTGACAAACCAGCACTATGACTACTCCCTGAGCACACACAGTGATTGTTTCATGGCAGCAGATGCAGCTCAGGGGAAACTCACTGATAGGAACTATTAATCACAATTGAAGCTAACAAGAATCAACATAGATCGGATAAGATCAGCCATCTGCAGAGGGATAGCACTTCAAACAGAGTTGTAGACATGAGCCAGTAGCTCTGCCAAATATAATCAGGAGACAAGAGCTCCTCTCGAGTCAATCAAGAGACCAGAGGGCCACTATAGTATGGGCCATTGCATCCTTAGGACTGGAATTTTTTTGTAAATAACCTATTTTATCACATTGTGACTGACGTCCTAATAGGAGGATGGTGTTCTGTATGGATGCTAGAATCTAGGGGAGGGAGCCAAAGAGTAAATATTTGTCAGTGTTTATCCTACGCTATAAATACTATGTATTTTACAGGTCACTGAAAAAAACAAACGCCCAACACTTACAGGACACTTGCCATGTGTGCCAGGTCAGGGGTAAGTAAGCTTTAAATCCACTCTCAGTTAATCCTGACAAACACATAATGAGGTAGGTTTATCCATCAGTCTTTTGTGAGTCTGATTACTGGGAATCAGTCTCCCAAGCCTGATTTGCTCTGAGGGATCTGATGATACTGGAGAGCTGAACTTGCAAAGCCAAGAGGTTGGAACATAGTGACCCCGCCAACATACAACTTCTCCGAGGGTGCCAGGCCGAAACAGATGGCTGGACTCTCTTCAGTCGTCTTGATTACAAAAGAGATCATCTGTTCCAGCCCTTGGTTGACCCGGGCAGCTTATCAAAGTCATGTTTTTGTTGCAAGATGCTAGACTCCAAATATGCAAAACCCGGATTGGAACAGAGACATGATGTGGAGTTCAAATGGACCAGTCTCTGCAGAAACTGGAACTGTTTTCATCACGCATGCCTTTACTCCAAGGCCTCGTAAATAGAAACAAGAATGCGTTCCACTAAAGACAGGTGACGTGTCTGGAATAGCTTGTAGGGGCAAAAGTGGGCACACAGTTGGGGAATGCACTGGCAAGGATTCCAACTGCCAGGAAAGAAGAGGAACCCTCGCTCCCAAAAAAGGCATCTTAAGAGAAAATTTAAAACTTGGATCATTGACATGATAGTCTTATTACAACATGTAAATATCTAAAAGGAGGGAATTATAATTATTCTGACATTATACAGTCTGAGCTGATGACTCCAAGTGATTGCCCCTTGGCGCGGGGAACACCCATCTGCTGCCCTTGCATAATCTAAACCAGCAGGGCTGGGGAAGACTGGCCTGTTGTTTATTGCACCGAGATGAAAGTGGCTAAGTGTGTCTGGTTTGGTAATTAGACCCTTTATTACAGCTCTCAAAAGAAAGCCAGGCCCAGCAAGTTTTTTTTTTTTTTCCCCAGCAACTTTCTTTGTAGCAAAATATTCCTACCTTCTTCCAGACATGGATACTGATCTAAGAGGTATATGTTTATCCTAACAAAAGTATAAAATATGCATATGTATATGTAGAAAATATGTATAAAGTAATGTATTGAAGATCAGAGAAAACTTATAAAACAGTATGGACTCATGATCTGAAAGACCGTGAGACAGGCTTCAAATATGTACACATGGATGTATGAATGGAGGCCCAGGATATTGCATCAATATGGACTCCAAGGAGATGTGGACAGAAAGGAAAAGGAAATTTTGTAATATACTTTTAAATATATTTAATATTTTGTAAAATGCATATACATATTTATGTTTTATTTATACATATATATATTTTTAAAATACTGATTTTACATATTACATATGTAATATATTCTTTATATATTATATGTAATATATTCATATTATATTTATACATATTTATTTTTTAATACTCCTTTTTCTTCCAATCCATGTCTCCTTAAATCCATGCTGATGCAATATGCTGAGGTCCCTATTCATTCACATCCCCGCCTTCTCCTATTCTTCCACAATCAGATAAGGGAGATAAGATTGAGAACAATGAGCATAGTATTTGTGGTATTTTAGTTTAAGGATGTGGGGGAGTGGTACAAAAGGGCAGCTGTTTCCAAGACTGTGTCTCCACACGTGGGGACAGAACAGTTCCAATGATTCCAGCTGTCTTTTTTAATTTTAATTTTAATTTTAATTTTTTTTTAAGTGAACTCTACCCCAACGTGGGGCTTAAACTCTTGACTCAAGAGTCAAGACGTGGGGCTTGAACTCTCGACGTCAAGAGTCATATGCTCTACTGACTGAACCAGCCAAGTACCCCCTCAACCAACTCTTTCAGTCAAACCAAGCACAGTGATCTGTCTGCAACCCTGTGCAATCAGAACTTCTAATCCTCACATCTCTCCATGGCTGTGTGGACATAAAACATCAATCAGTCTGACCAAAAGCTACAGGCTGAATAATCTGCAGAATTTTCCTACTTCAGTTCTTTAAAGAGACAGTTTCAGAAGGCAATGATAAATTGAATGAAAGTGTGAGTAAGCCTGTGGACGAGTAAAAATAATTTATAGGCAGAATATGTCCTTTAAAATTTTACAATTTTTTTTGGCCAATTATTAAAGTAATATAGTTCATTGTAGGAAATACAGCAGAGCATAAAGAAAAAAAAAAAAAGAATCACCTCCCACCATGGCTGTGAACAACTTTTTCAACCTAAGTAGTGGAGCTAAATGAACCTTCCACGATCAACAAATGTCCTCAAGTGTTTTGGTGTCTGCCTCTCATTTTAAGAATTCTCATCCATACCCCCAAAGCCAATGACACTTCCCAGGCCAGCCTTGGTCTTGGACAGAATTGGGAGGCCCTATAAAGTGAGCGTTCAGGGTCCCCAAGTAGGCTGCTGCCCAGAAATACTGTTCTAATCTGCTCCCCAGAACCAGAACTCAGGAAAACACCCCTTATTTCACAGTGAAAATTGGCTAAATGTGAATACCCA
This sequence comes from Prionailurus bengalensis, assembly GCF_016509475.1. Classification (NCBI taxonomy): domain Eukaryota; kingdom Metazoa; phylum Chordata; class Mammalia; order Carnivora; family Felidae; genus Prionailurus; species Prionailurus bengalensis. Next base: position 45,652,399 of record NC_057356.1, read on the forward strand.
TTGCCTTAAACTCATTCACAGTAAAATGTAAATAAGATGGGTTGATGTTTCTACAAAGAAAAGAGGGACATCCCAGAACTCCAGACATCTGTGGTAGGAAGCAGGGTGCCATGAAAAACCATCCTCATTCAGGAATGAGCCATTCTAATGTCAGGCAGTCCTTCTTGTTAGTGACTTTTTTTTTTTTTTTTTAAATAGGCTTTATGCCCAGCACAGAGCCCATCGCAGAGCTGGACCTCAGGACCCTGAGATCAAGACTTGAGTTGAGATCAAGGGTCAGACGCTCAACCGACTGAGCCACTCAGGTGCCCCTTGATAGTGACTCTTTTAAAGCCTAAACCAGCCCTATCATAACTTTAAACATGGCTATTCTTTGAGCAAAAGCCACCTAAGGGCACTTGTCCTCCACTGAAATGGCGCTATGGCACCTCTGTCACCTGGAAAAGCTGGTCTGGCACATAAAAGTCAAATCACAGACATCCTTTCGTGTCTACCTCCCCCCTTTGGAAAATAGCCTCTTTCTCTCACATCTCCTGTTAAAATTAATTTAAAGTAGCAGTGAGCCTATCAGGCCAAGTTGTCCAGTTTCACATGAGAAATTTCTCATCGTTCCCCAGCACACAATCTTTCATGGCTTGTCTCCATGTCTGAATTAGACATGGCTCTGAGGTCACTGAACCTCAAATTGATGAAACCCCTTGAATTGGCTTGGACAAAGAGTCATCCTGTGTATTTGTTAAATAAAATTATCTAGTGTCTTTCAGATTCTTTTACAATGAACTAATTCCCTTGTTTCTTGGGAATTCTTTGATATTCCAAAAGCTTCTGGCACATTTTACATGAGACTTTTCTAGGTTCTTCTTCCTTAGAAACAGGAAGTTGACAAAAAGCTCCAAACATTTATTTTAGTTCCCAAAATTGGGATGGATGTCCAGAGGGTTCTAAAAATAGTAAACAGCCCTTCAACATTGAATTTTGTCTTTACCAAAATATTCAATCGATCTAAATTTAGTCTGAAATCTATCCAAGACCCACCTGGTTAGGTTTGGAGACATCTTGACACTCACTAATATTCTTGGGTCTGAAAATATTACACCTGGAAAATTGCTTTATTGCCATCCCGTGACAAGATAAATGGTTATAATAACAACAAACATCGTTGGCGAGGACAGCTTCTTTTCATTGAACCATTCATTCTATTCTCTCTTTCATAACAGGAATTGGTGTTTCTAATCTAGGGACCACATCTACCTTGTTGCTGTTTCTTTTTTAATAATACATTAGGTGAAATCTTTATAAAATTAGTGTTTTAAAGTGAACCGTTTCAAAGTGAACAATTCAGAGGCATTTGTTCTATTCACAGTGTTGTGCAACCAGCATCTCTATCTGGTTCCCAACATTTCCAGCATTCCAGAGGAAAACCCTGTGCACATTAAGCAATTTCTCCCCGTTCCCTCCTCCCCAACCCCCAGCCCCTGGCAACTACCCGCCTGTGTTCTGTCACTATGGATTTATCTATTTGGGATCTTTCATATAAATAAAACCGTACAATATGTAGATTTTTGTCTGGCCTCTTTCACTTAACATACTGGTTTGGAGGTTCATCCACAGCGTAGCGTATGAGAGTGCTTCATTCCTTTTTGTGGCTGGATAATTGTCTATTGTGTGTGCATATAACGATTTATTTATCCATTGATGGATATTTGGGCTATTATTACCTTTTAGCTATTATGAATAGTCCTGCTGTAAACATGTTTGTACATGTACTTGGTCAAGTTCCTGTTTCAATTATTTGGAGTATAGACCTAAAAGTAAAAATTGCTGGGTCATATGGTAATTCTATGTTTAACTTTTTGAAGAACTGGTCAAACTGCCTTCCACAGTGGCTGTACCATTTTACATTCCTATTAGAAATGTATGAGGGTCCAATTTCTCCACATCCTTGCCAACACTTTTTTTTTCCTTTAAAAAATTATGGTTATATGAGGCACCTGGCTGGTTCAGTGGGTACAGCATGCAACTCCTGATCTCAGGGTTGTGGGTTCGAGCCCCACACTGGGTGTGGAGATTACTTAAAAATAAAATCTTCTAAAAATAATAAATAAAATTATTATTATAGCTATCCTAGTGTCATTGCCTGTTTTTTTTAATAAAGTTTTATTGGAACATAGCCATGTCCATTCATTTACATGTCTATGGTGCTATAATGGCAGAGACTATATAGACTATAAATCTGAGATATTTACCATATGGCCCTTTAAGAAAAAGTTTGCTGGGGTACCTGCGTGGCTCAGTTGGTTAAGCGTCCGACTTCAGCTCAGGTCATGATCTCAGGTCGTGATCTTCATGAGTGCAAGCCCCACATCAAGATTTCTACTGTCAGCACAGAGCCCACTTCAGATCATCTTTCCCCACTCTCTCTCTGCCCCTCCCCCTCTCATCGCGCCCCCCCTTTTTCCTCTTCCCTTTCTCAAAATAAATAAACTTAAAAAAAAATTGGCCCAACGCATTTAAGAAAAAAAAAGGAAAAGGTCGCTGTACTCTATTTTGGAAGATTAGCCCTTTTTAATTTGTCATTTTACTTGACAGCTCCCCAAAATAAGACCAAATAATATTGTGAGCTTAAATGAATTATCTTATTTTTAGTCTTAAATTTCTTTATGTGTAAAAAGAGACAGTAGGGCTTATCGATTTCTTTATGTGTAAAAAGATACAGTAGGGCTTTGGAACTTTATAATAATCTGAAAAACTATGATATTTCCAAGATGGCCAATTAGTTTGCAGTTTATACTTAATGTAGTCTGTAACTTCTTCGGCTTTCTTCTGGCTTAAAGTAATGGATTCCTCCATCATTCTCTTTGATCTATTCATCATACAAGCATAGAACAGTGGCCAATTCCCAGCTCATGCTGTTCTTTCTCTGCACCAAGTTGCAATGATTTGGTAGGATTGTCTAGGAAGGTAAGAACAAACGAGCAAGTGGGAATTCCTGGCTTCCCTAGAGAGGAGAAAAGAAACCCTGTCAAAACCAAATGTCATCATTAATGGTTCTTGAATACACAGCTGTGCCCAGTTTAAGACTAAGCAGACTTTCTGCTGCTCCTTAACCTGGGGTGGGGAACCAGGAAGGAAATGAAGAGAAAGAGATGGAGTGAGGGAGAGAGAGAGAGAACAGACTATTTCATGGTACGTCACTAGAGAAATGCTGACATTGGACAGCCTATCAGTAACCTGTTTATCCCCTTAGAAGGCTGCAAGGATGAGCCAGATACTTAGCAGGATCCTCGATCTGAACAGCTCTGCCAAGAGTTGGGTGTGGATGAGCCCCTAAAAATACTGTAGTCCAGCCCCTCACTTTGAGATGAAATGAAATGAAGCTGAAATGAAAGCCGAAAGGGGCTTTGAAATGAAGACAAGTGAGGTGCCTGGCCCATATTCACTGGGGGAATTGGCTGCAGATCATGAATAAGCCCGGATGCTTCCATCCGGGGGAAAGGAGGTACCAGCGCAGACAGCAAAGCAGATGTTTTGTAACTCATCGGATGAAATGTACATGTAGGGCAGTCAGGAAAAAAGGGGGGATGTAAGTAAATGTCGCCTGCTGCGGTCAGGAAGGACACACCTGGTCCTTAGGGAGCTGGATGACATACCTGGGCATTTCTCAGCATCGTGTCTCTAAGATGGTTGGAATGGAGCCAGGCCATGAACAGAGAACGCTGTGTTAGGCTTCACCCATCAACAAGCAGGGGTGTAATTGGTGAACAGACTATAAACACTGTGGAGAGGGCTCAGAGGGTGTGTGTCCATCCCTCCACACAAGGAACCAGGTGTTCTCCACCAAGCGCAGAGGATGCCCCAGTTTGGCCTGGTCTGACTCAGTTGAACCGACTTTGTCATCAGCAAGTCCTGTGCATGTATCCCCTGTGGTCCTGCCAGTGCCAGAGTCGAGGTGGCCGCTACTTGATATGAAGTCTTTTTATTATTGTGGAACAGCTTCTAGTTCTGAAATTGCTCAAAGGTCATTTTCTCCCCAGCTCTACTGAAATATGATTGACAAGAATTGTATATACTTAGGTTGTATAACATGATTTTTTTTTAACTGTGTGTGATGTGGTTTAATAGGTGTGTCCATTGTGAAACGATTATCACAGTGAAGTTACTGAGCACATCCACACCTCAAATAGTTACCCTTTTTTTCCCCCAAACTTCATTTTTTAAATCCAGGACCACCTGCTCCCTGAATCTCCTTCTAGTCCCATCCTGCTTCCTCCCCACACTTTTACACAGGCTGTTTCCTCTGCTGGAAGGTACAGGTTCTATATTTCAGTCAACTTCTACAAATCTCTCAAGACTCAACTCGGATACCGCCTCCTCCAGGAAGTCTTCCCTGACCCCATCATTTTCCTATCTCGTTTTTACCATTGCATGGATCATACCCTAACATGCTTTCCCGTTTATCTGTCCTCCTTCTCAGTGAGTCTGCAAGCCTCTGAAGGACAGGTGCTGGCTCTTCTACTTCTGCCTGCCTTACATCTAGTTCCCTACCGTTTGCAGCAGGCACTCAATGGCCGAAGGGATGAAGGGATGAATGATTCCAGCGGCCATCTCTCCCTCTGAGCACCCTCCCTGCTTAGGCTCTGAGATGGGACTTCCCTTATGGGTGCTTTTTGGAAGAGAGCAGACTTTTGTCCCCATTACCCTGTTGGGTTGTGAGCCAAAGCTCACATGTGTCCTAATGTGACCTTTCCTACCTCCATTAAATGGTCACCACCAGCGCAATCTCTCCACTAGAAACCTGAGTATGATTCTTGGCCTGAGTTTTCATACTCGCCTCAATAACTTCTCTTCAATTCTCTCTCTGTCACCCACAGCAGAGGAGACCGGGCCGCTAGAGACAAACTGGGGAGACAGCCTCCTGACTACACCTCTTCCATAAATCTGTCACCCACACTGCAGCATCTTGAACACAACTCCAGACCCGATCCAGCCACACAGCTCCCCTCCTTAAAGTCTCCTTGGCTCCTGGGCCCTCGGGGTTGTCTGGGCCCCTGAGTGGGGCACACAGGCCCTTCCACAGCTGCCATCCTCCCCAGGCGCCCTATGCTATCTGCCCACCAGAAGTCCCCTGCTCCTTCCTGACCCTGGGCCTTGTATCTGTGGTTGTCTCTATTTTGCCCTTCTTTGAGTCCCTCAGACTTCTCCCCAGCTCAAAAATCGCCTTCTCTGCGGAGCTTTCTCTTGGAGACTGAGCCACCCCCCTCTCCCTCCTACCTCCCACCAGTCTGGCCCCCCTGGGAGCACCTCCACCTGGCTGTATCCCAGTAGGATGGCCTTCTCCCCAGTTACATGTGAACTCCCCAAGGGAGGGCCTGTCTGCGCTTTTCTCACCTCCCTGACAGCTAACACACTAATTAGCAAGAGAATTGCCATTTACAAGAATGTCTAAGCCAACTGGGTCTTTTGGTCTTCATGAAGCAGGGAGGTTAAGGAGCAGAGGGGGCAGGATGTGCAGAGGGAGGGGCAGTCAGGCATGTGTTCTTCTTGGCTGGGAGCCAAAGACAAACATACCCAATACCTGCCTTATACCAGCTGAGGGTCAGCTATGTATCTGCTAATTATGCATGCAAAACATCCTCATATCAGGCCCATCCAGTCCTGGCATTGGTCATGTTAGCCGAGAGGGCTGAGTGGGGTGAGCGGGAGGTTTGGATGATAGTGGCAGCTGGAGGGGAGGGGAGGGCAGCAGCTGGTGATGAAGAGGCACCCTGGCAGCACTTGGTGCTGGCCCTGCTCTGGTGCCCTGCAGCTGTCACCAAGCAGGAGACAACTGTCATTCTGGTGGATGTGTTAGTATCCCTTTCCTGGCTAACCTCTGGGGAGCATTATGGTGTAAAGGAAGGGACAGGATTCAGGACTGTGGAGACCTGGGCTCCAATTCCAGGTCAGCCACTGGTAGCTGTGTGATCTCAAGCAAGTTACTTTTTTTTTTGTTTTAATATGAAATTTATTGTCAAATTGGTTTCCATACAACACCCAGTTCAAGCAAGTTACTTAACCTCTCTGATCTTCAGACTCCTCTTCTAAAAAATAGAAATTAAAAAAACAAAACAAAACACCTTACTTCTCAGGATTATTCATTCCTAGAGAAAATATTTTTTGAGTCCTCATGTGATTCACCTCTTATTTAGTGAATAGGAATACATAATTATTTAAATATTAGTTTCTTTCCTTTCTGCTATTTATTCCCTAGTCAAAGCCCACAATCCTTAGACAAATCACCTCCATTCTTTCTCTCCAGTGCACACAATATTTCCTCCAAGGTAAGATCATCTAATAGTAATAGTAACATTTAACATTTGTCAGGTACTTACTGCATGCTGGGCACTATTTGACGTACTTCGATATATTTACTAATTTAATGCTCATAACACAGTGAGATTGGGGTTTTACAAGTAAGGGAAAGGAGGCATGGAGAGCTAAGGAATTTGTCAAGGTCATTCAGCTTTCAGATGATGAAGCTGGGATTTGAACCTGGGCACCCCAGTTCCAGCCCATAGTCTGAGCCAGTGTGTTAGAGATCACACAGTTCAGCCCCTCTGGATGATACCGTGTCTGCATAGCCGTCTCTCTCCCCAGTCCCTCCTCTGCTCAGCTGAAGAAAGTGAAGGTCACTTTGAGCTTTGTGCAGGATTTGGTGACATGCTTAAAGTTATACAACTACTTGTGTCATTTGTCCTGAGTCCCATTCCTGTGCCCTTCCCATGACATTAGGCAACACTACACAATCTATGTGAAGGCAAATGGCTGAAATTAATTACTATTTTGAGGAAATCATTTATGACTTTATCCTGCTAGTTGTAACAATCATTCAAAGGTATCAGATCTGATGGTAAAAAAATATATGTATTCCCATTAGATACCATGATGTTTGTTTTCATTAAGACCAATCTGAAATGCATTCTTTGTTTTTGCTGGTGTTTCAGTTTCTATCCCCATAAATATTTGTGCTGTTGTCTTAGTTTCAGTTAGTTTTTGCTGTTTTCCTTGGACTGGGTTTTTCTGAAGGGATGGGGGTGCAGTATTTACAGTCATCTTCAAAACTTTGTATCCCCAAAGCACGGTAGCCATAGCTCAGAGATGACATCGATGTACAGTCAAAACAAGCCTGGGGGGCTTCGTGAGCTCAGCAGTGCTGTGTCTCAGCAGCGGGGTGACCCTGAATCTCAAGACACCCGGAGGCAGCCTCACCAAGGAACACTGAAAACAAGCCCTCCGTGGAATCTTTGTGAACTTTGCTCCTGAGCTGCCTGAGGTCATCATAATCCAAAACCTAAGTCTAGGAGAGAATGCTTTCTTGTGTCAAAGGGGTCCACAACCCAGGAGATAAGAGGCGGTAGGCGGCATGGAGAAATTGGGACTTGTGTTTGCAGAGGGTGGTGTGGGCGATGAGACATTGTAGGAAGAAAACTACCTGCAGATAAAAGAATTTCCCAGCTCACTGTGTGAGTGGACAAATTCCCCTGAGTTTTGATTTCCTCATCTGTAAAATGGGAATAGTACTTGTCTTGCTTATTCCCCAGGGACCAAATGAGGAAATTAAGTAAATAAGATCAATTTGAAACCTGTAAAGTGCTCTAGAAATGTGATGAATTATATTATTGCTATTCTGTAATGTTTAGTTAAGGTTTTTTAAAAATATTTTTATTTATTTTTGAGAGAGAGAGAGAAAGAGCACGAGTGGGGGAGGGGTAGAAACAGACGGAGACACAGAATCCGAAGCAGGCTCCAGGCTCTGAGCTGTCAGCACAGAGCCTGATGGGGCTCGAACCCACGGACCATGAGATCATGACCTGAGCCGAAGTCGGACACTTAACTGACTGAACCACCCAGGTGCCCTTCTGTAATGTTTGTAACAAAAGAAGTGGAATTTCCCCCAGAACAACATATATAATATAAAACAGTGATTTCCACTAAAATGCACCAGAGAAACAATGATACAATTCATTATGACAAAACATCTATTGCATTTTTAAACCCAGCAAAAGAGAGCTTTGCCAACATACTAACAAAACAACAAAACACGACAAGCTAGTGCTTGTTTTGTTAGTATGTTTGCCATGGAACTTCCCATGGGCACCAGCCCTAAGTGTTGCAGACACATGGAGGAGGGTGAGGCCAGTGAAATGTGCACCCTGGAAGAGCCAAGTTCTCTATGTCACAAGGGGGGACCAGGCATAGTCACTGGGGCTTTCACCCTAGGGTAAGGGGAGCTCAATGCCAAGGCAAATGTTAAAGCCTTCTATGGACTAAATTTTCTCCCCCAGATGTATATGTTGAAGACCCAACCTGCCATGTGGCAGTATTTGGAAATAAGGCCTTTGGGAGGTAATTAAGGTTAAATGAGGACATAAGGATGGAGTCCTAATCCACTAGGACTGGCGGCTTTATAAAAGGAGAGCGCTTCCTCTCCTTCCCCTCCCCCTCCCTCAGAGGAAAGGCCACTCGAGGACAAAGCAGCCATCTGCAAACAGGGAAGAGAGCTGTCACTAGAAACCGAACCCTGCTGGAACTTTGATCTGGACTTCCAGCCCCCAGAACTGTAAGAAAATAAATCTCACCCAGTCTGTGATGTTCTGTTATGGCAGCCCCAGAAGACTAAGGCACTGACAGTGTCTTCATTTTTGTTTTATAACTCAAAAGAAAATCAAGTTTTCTTTCAAATATATTAATCTCGGTGTGCCTGGGTGGCTCAGTTGGTTAAGTGTCCGACTCTTGATTCTGGCTTAGGTCACAATCTCACGGTCATGAGATTGAGCCCCGAGTTGGTCTTCACACTGAGCATGGATTCTGCTTGGGATTCTCTCTCTCTCTCTCTCTCTCTCTCTCTCTCTCTCTCGGTCTCTCCCCTCCCCCCACCCCCACCACTCATACTATCTTTCCCTCTCAAAATAAACTTTAAAACATATATATATTAATCTCTGCAACTTCTACCTATACACCCAATAAAAACAAGAAAGTTACAATTCCAATGGAAAAGTCTTGGGGCACCAGGGTGGCTCAGTTGGCGAAGGCTCCAACTTCAGCTCAGGTCATGATCTCACAGTCCGTAGGTTTGAGGCCCGCGTTGGGCTCTATGCTCTGGATTCTGTGTCTCCCTCTCTCTCTGCCCCTCCCCCACTCGCACTTTGTCTCTGTCTCTCTCTCTCTCTCAAAAATAAAGTAAACATTAAAATATTTAAAAAGAAAAGAAAAGAAAAGAAAAGAAAAGAAAAGAAAAGAAAAGAAAAGAAAAGAAAAGAAAAGAAAAGTCTTACTGGGTACCCTTTCGCCTCAGGGAGGTCACCTAGAGAAAAAGTGGATTTCATTGTAGTCTGTCTGCCCATTCTCCTCGGAATCAATCTGCTCTTTCAAAAGTTCACAAAACCAGGGGGCGCCTGGGTGGCTCACTCAGTTGGTTAAGTGTCTGACTTCTGCTCAGGTCATGATCTCACCGTTCTCAAGTTCGAGCCCTGCGTCAGGCTCTGTGCTGACAGCTCAGAGCCTGGAGCCTGCTTTGGATTCTGTGTCTCCCTGTCTCTCTGCCTCTTCTCTGCTCATGCTGTCTGTCTGTCTCTATCTCTCAAAAACAAGTAAACATTTAAAAATTTTAAAAATAAAAGTTCACAAAATCAGGAAATGCCAAGGTTGCAGAGGATCTTAAGTGTTACCGGTCGAGTCGTGCACGAAAGTTTCCATTTCATTCCCAGAGTGAACAGACTGAAAATTCGCACATTGGATTTGGACTACTTCAGGTCATATCCTGGCTCTCTATCCCAGTCTTCTCATCTGTAAATGGGAATAATAGAATAATAGCATCATCTACCTCGGGCCAGCTGTAGAGAAGAAATGAAATACGTAGCCCAGAGTAGCGTCCAGCACCCCATACGTGCCCAGTTAACGTTAACTACTACGATCAGTCTTAGAACAGTCAGACAGAGAATACAAAATACTCCGCAACGGAGCTAAGGCTACAGACCGACCTCCCATTGGCGAGTCAGTGTGTCCTCTACGCCTGCCAATTAGTTATCTATGGATCTGTCAAGCCAATTAACTGAGTATCATAATAAGCGGAGGAAAATATTAGAAGAGAAGGACAATAGAATTAATTAAATGAAATCCAATTCAGGAAATCCTTTCGCTCAAGACAAGTGAGGCCATTGTCTACATGACACAGAAAGGTACTCTTTGTACAGATGGCTCACTGCTCCACACGATGAGCCTGGCACCCCTGCTCGATTAGCGTGCAAAGGGATGTCAACAGAGAGGCTTACACAGTGCAGACCCCTTCCCAACATGGAGAATGGGTGGCCCTGGAGGACACATAGGGCACCTTAAGTCATAGGACAAAAATACGGCCCAGATTCCTGCAGCAAACATCTGCATGAATTTTTAAGACAAAATTTAATACCTTGAAGAACTTTCAGGCACGCCATATTCTGTCTCTGGCTGTGCCTCCAGTTCCACGGGGACTGCGAACTCTGCTCGGCCAGGGAGCTCTGGGGCAGGGGGAAGAGCCCCAGCCTTGGACGAAGCTTCGTGCCTGCCACTTGTACCTGGGCTATCCCAGCAGCCTCCCAGCTGCTTTCTTCTCTCCCACAGAGTGATCTTTGTCAAACTGGACAGGCTCAGCCCATCCTCCCTGAGGAAACACCGTCCACACCTCCGTCTGGCCAGTGGAATGAAGTCCGTGTTTGTTTAACTTGGCACAAGGCCTCACAGCCTAACTCCCCACAACCCTTAATTTAATTTAATTTAATTTTAAGTTTATTTATTTTGAGAGAGAGCAAGAGAGAGAATCCCAAGTAGGTTCCTCAGTGTCAGCACAGAGCCCAACGTGGGGCTCGAACTCACAAACCGTGAAATCCTGACCTGAGCCCGAAATCAAGAGTGGGATGCTTAACTAACTGAGCCACCCAGGCGCCCCTCCCCACAGCCTTTTAAGCCTTTGCTATCCCTTGCTGATATCCTGTGGCTGCCCTCACACCTCTCTCCCTCCACACCTCAGCCCCCTGTTCTCTATCAGTCTTTCCCTCTCCTTCCTGGGCTGTCCCACCTGCAAAACCTTGGCTGTCTGAGATTGCATTCGAAATCCCTCCAGTGCAAAGCTCTCCAGCCCCTTACCCCCAAAGCCCTGGTGCCCAGAACCCAAAGCTGAATACCATCAGCACTTCACTACCAGTATTCACTGGCTGTTCAAATTAGTATGTAACTGGTTGTCCGTAGGCGCTGACTACAATTTTGTTCCCATTCGCTTTTCTAGTTTGCAGAGAAAGTTTCCGGACGAAGTTCGAACTGCTCTTTTGAAATGAAATCTCAGCAGATTTCATCTCCAAACAGAATTAAAACAGGAAGTGAAATTCTAAAGCACGCTCCACTGTGACAAAAGTTACATTACGAAACCCAAGTGTCCTCATCTGTTAGGTGGCTCCAGTGTCCTCAGGGGCAGAAGGACTTTCCGGGGCTCCCACAGTTGAGATTCCTCGGAAATTCACTGAAAGAGGTTCTCACTGCGTTTACTTCTCTCCAAAACGTGTGAGGGTTTTGAATGCCAAGAAAGCCCCTGTGACTCTAAGTCAGATCCTGGGAAGAAGGAGCTGCAGGGAGCCAGGCTGGAGGCCAGCAGCAGCTTAGAAGACACAAAAGTGTTTCCTTTATTTAACAAAAAAATAAATAAAAAACCTTTCGTGGAGGAAGTTTTGTGTCCCCAGGCAAGTTCCGACTTCACTAAGCCAGCTGAGCTAAGCTCTGCCAGCCTCTTCCAGAATGAGGGAGAAGAGAGGTGCCTGTGGTGCACACCAGGGACGAGTGAACCAACAGTGAATTCTGCTCCTTTTATAAATAACAAACCAAGCGCTCCTCACTCTTATCCCAAAGAATCCATCAAAACCAACCTTGCTGTGAGGACATCACCAGTTCTCAAATGCCTCTGGTTTTGTCTGATCGTGTTCATGTCTTTATTTTCTTGTTGTTTTGTTCTTCCCACAATGGGAAGTAAACAAGCATCAATAAACAAATGAACAAAGACAAAGAAAGCAACGGCCATGCTGGGAACACAGGCGTGTGCCCCAGCCGGCAAGCAGGGAAAGGCTGAGACTGACGGAGGATGCTTTCTTCCGAGTATGCTAATATTTTGTGCCGCCCCAATCTCCGCAACAGCCCCTTCATTTTATTGTTATTGTTTGTTTTGTCATCCATCCATTCATCTAACAATTATTGAGCTTTATTGCATTGAGAGTCACCCATTAACACAACATTAGTGGTTCTTAAACTGTAGTGCTTCAGTCACCCCATGACTTACTAAAATGCAGACACGGGACCAGAATCCCTGACTTGTGTAGCAAGGGGTGGGGCGCTGGAAATTGCATTTCTTAAAAATTTCCAGAAGCTGCAAATGTTACTAACCCTAGGAGCACAGTCTGAGAAGCCCTGCATGAATACATTTGCCACCAAATCCCTAAAAGGCCCAGAACTTAGTTGATGCTCAATAATTACCCACTAAACTGAATTGAAGCCACTTTGAAACAATCCTGGATTCTCTGAGATAACAGACTGGTTTGTGCAAATACTTACACGTTTTCCCTGCTGAGGCAGACGCAACTGTGCAAGAACAACTTTACAGAGCACGGTGCCCTCATTTGTACACCAAATATTAGGTTGGGAACCGAGTAATTTGCAGCTGACTTAGTAGTGAGTTGACACGGTTGTAGACATCCTGGGAATTATTAAGAAAAACAGGAAAATTACTTTACCATTTTTAGCACCTGCCCCTGCAGGCACTTCCTTCTTTTCCTTCACCCTTCCTCCTCACCCCCCTTCTCCATCCTCCCCACTTCCACCTTCCCCCTCCTCACCTTCCCCTTTTCATCTTTCTCCCTTCTCTACCCTACCCTCTTCTCCACTCTCCCCCCTTCTGCATCCTGCTCCCTTTTCTCCACCCTCCTCCCCTTCTCCATCTCCCCCCATTCTCCATCCTCTCTCACTTTTCCACCCTGCCGCCTTCTCCACCCTCCCCCCTGCTCCTCCATCTCTACAAGGCTATCGGTGAATACTTGTACAAATACTTTGAGTTCTTTGGAAGAGAGAAACTGTATTGTTGCCAAATGAAATAAATAATTTCTCTCTGTTCTTCTTTAAGAAGGTACACAGGGCAATATTATCAACCAAAAAAAGAACCCCCAAAACATGTCTTCTTTATACTATCTTGTATCAAACTTTAGGGTAAACAGCCTCATTTTTTTTATGACCTTGAAGTCTGTAGTCAAAGGTGATTTGTGGATTGGGTGTACCAGTTGGCTATTTTATATAATACCTTTAAATTTATAATGATGGCTTGTTTTTTATAGTGCCATATCAAATATCCTCCTGGGTTCTTGAGTTTCTCTCACTATTATCAAATTATTTTATTGCTACTCACCAAGTGGCAAACCTGAAGAACCATAAATTGTGTGGGCTTATAATTCAGCTTTTGTCCCCTCTTGGCTATCTTGCAGAAAGAGAAAGTAACTTTATAATTCTTATAATTTAAAAAATACGTATCAGCTAAAAAGTTATTTGTATCTCAGATTACCATTCCAGGTAAAAATTTAATGTGCATTTCAAATGCTGCGTGTCTTTCATACATCAGTGTGGTTCTTTTTTTAGTGTTTTCATAACTTTTTAAAAAATGTTTATTTATTTTTGAGAGAGAGACAGAGCACATGCACATGAGCAGGAGAAGGATAGGGAGAGGGGGACAGAGGATCCAAAGTGGGCTCTGTGTCAACAGCAGAGAGCCTGATGCAAGGCTCAAACCCACAAACTGTGAGATTACAATCTAAGCTGAAGTTGAATGTTTAACCGACTGAGCCACCCAGGCGTCCCTGTTTTGGTAACTTTTGCAAAGCTTTCTTTTTATTAATTTTTAGAAGATGAACACTATATATAAACATGTTGGGGGGTGGGAGGTGTAAAGGCACCTAATGAAATGTCTAATAGCAAATTTTTATACCTCTGTATGAGAGTCACAAATAACATTTTTAACTACAGGAGCTCTAAATTTTAACCTTATCTTTGGCTATGTATATAAGGAGAGGTTGACACTATAAACTGACCCTGTCCTGCCTCTTGTTAAACAGCACAAATAATCCAAGGATGACCATCGACCCCTGAGAGGCTTAGTGGAAAAGATGCAGGCTTCCTCTGCTTCCCAATACATAACATCTGAACCCAAATCAGAATGGCGCATATGAAAGCCACAGATGTTATCAGCTCTAGGGTCCCTACAGACTTGCATGATAGTGGTGAATGAGAGAAGATTCTAGAAAATTATACGATATCCCAAGCATCTCTGTTTTTTTTTTTTTTCCAACGTTTATTTATTTTTGGGACAGAGAGAGACAGAGCATGAACGGGGGAGGGGCAGAGAGAGGGAGACACAGTATCGGAAACAGGCTCCAGGCTCTGAGCCATCAGCCCAGAGCCTGACGCGGGGCTCGAACTCACGGACCGCGAGATCGTGACCTGGCTGAAGTTGGACGCTCAACCGACTGCGCCACCCAGGCGCCCCACATCTCTGTTGTTTTTAAGGATAAATGCTAAAAGGAGATGATAGTTGTATAGATGATAGATATATAGCATCTATCATTTATTCAGCCCTTATTGAATGATAGGTGCTGGGCCAGTTGCTAAATCTTTTTTTTTAATGGACATATAATTCACATACCATAAAATTGACCCTCTAAAATCGTACAATTCAGTGGGCTTTAGTATATTCACAAGGTTGTGTGACCATCACCATTATCTAATTCCAGAATATTTTCATCACCCCCACTAGATAAAAGTATTATAAAGGCAATTTTCTGTGCAACAAGATAAAGATAATTTTGGTTTCTTAGCAGTGGTTTAAGAATTCCTTACAGGAAGAAGCTTGCTTTTGCTGAGAAGGTGCTTTGATAAGGCCAAGCCCAGAGCAAGGGGAATGTGACTGAATGGCAGAAGAAGGACTCACTTTGGCCTCCTGAGAGGATGTTGCTGCAGGGCAGGGAGAAGGGACCATACTGGAGGAGAGGTTTCATTTTATTCACTGATGTATCCCAAGTGTCTGGAACAGTGCCTGTCACATAGCATGTGCTCATTACATGTATGTTGACTGGTTTAATTCTGCTTTTATTAGGTATCAGGCTCTATTTATATCCACATGTATGAAATCACATGTTATTTAATTTTATCTTGTTTTATTTTTAATATATATTTTTTAAGTAATCTCTACACCCAACGTGGGGCTTGAACTCACAACTCTGAGATCAAGAGTTGCATCCTCCACCAACTGGGGTAGCCAGGTACCCCTAGATCACGTTTTCAAATCACCTTGTTCAAACCTTCGGAATCTTTGTTGGTGTTTTGTCACCCGGATCTATCAGTTTCTGAAAGAATGACTTTTACATCTTCCATTCTGATCAAGGCATTTGTCAGTTTCCCCATGTGATTCTTATCCTTTTTACTTCATCAATTTAAAGGCTGTGTTGCTAGGTACAGCTGTCAGGATTCTACATGGCAAACAAAATTGACTTTGGCCCATTTAAGCAGAAAAAGTACCTCTCAGAATTATTGGAAGACCTAAAACAACTGGGCTCAGTGCTACCCAGCCAGGAGCTGCACAGCAAGCCACGGAAGAAGCCACATGAGGAAGTTACAGATATCACGCTATCTCTGCAAAGCTACACATGCTGTTCCCCAATGCCTTGAGCAACTCCCAGCAACTGGAATGTGAGCAGCAGAGCCAAAATTCTGCCACAGGAACTCAGTCTTGCTGGAGACCCCAGCCTGCTGGACAAATTCTGTAGTTTCTGCTCTCTTGTGTCACTAGCTCCTAAATGGAGGGAGGCAAATGTTTGTCCATCGGCAGAGCCTTTCTCTCATGACTTGCCTTGGAGGACAAGACACTGGCAAAATGACAGTAGGGTATTTTGAGCTTCTATAGGGGGAGGTAGAGAATCCTTCAAAATGAGAAGTGGGTGAGG
Source organism: Prionailurus bengalensis (assembly GCF_016509475.1). Taxonomy (NCBI): domain Eukaryota; kingdom Metazoa; phylum Chordata; class Mammalia; order Carnivora; family Felidae; genus Prionailurus; species Prionailurus bengalensis. The sequence continues at coordinate 45,668,436 of NC_057356.1, forward strand.
ATGCTTGGCAGGATAAATGTCTATTCCACATACATATACATTCCTGGTTATTATATCTTCTTGATGTGTTTGGTCCTTGACTTACACATTTTGCTGTGGGATCCTGAGCTGTGTTTTCTCATGTGCCCTGCAGGGCTAATATTGGTCAGGGGAAAGATTAGAGCTGGCCTTCACAGAATTGGACAGGAATTCCTATCCTGAGGTCTCTCTCTCCCCCACCTGGATCCCCACTACATCTTGTTTTGTTTCAAGCCCAGTATGGCAGGAGGAAAGGCTTTCCTTCAGGGAAGAAGAAAACCTGCTTTTTTCTCTTCCTTCTAGACTTCTCACACCTGGCTGCTATCAGGCAAATCCAGTCCACCTCCTAGAGGACAGACGCTCCTGACAAAGATTGTGCCAGCTCTTGCTAGAGTCAGTGTTCCTAAAAGGGAAGGAATCTACCTACAGTTCACTTCCTGGGTTCCTTAGGAGCCAAAACTTGGCCTGGGGGGAGCAGGAAGTCCATTTCTGAGAGAAATGAACAGAAAAGGGGAAAGGGGACTTTGGTTTAGCTTTGGGGCTGAAATCTACTTATACCAAGTATAATCCAGGTACATAGACAAAAAACTATCACCTACTTAAGACATATAACAATTTAGAGGAAAATGCAGCAAACACTGTATGTCCAGTTTCTGAAGCCTGAGAAATAAAGCAGTCACAACAGAGACCCTTTGTAGCCCTCCTGGATTCCACCTGCATCCTACCCCAGAAGTTACTACTATATTACACACATTTTTTTTTATCATTTCCATATGTGTTTTGGTATGGACAATAATATACATATGCATTGTTCTGCAACATGTTCTTCCACCCAATATTATGTTTGGGGGATTTATCCATGTTCACACATGTAGCTCTGATTCTTTCATTTTGATGGCTATATAGCACTCCTTTGTATAGACATATAACAATTTTTTAAATTCTGTTGATGGCCACTTCAATGGTTTCTAATATTTTGCTATTATAGGCCATGCTGTCAAAATAGTCTTGTTGTTTTTTTTTTAATTTATTTATTTGTTTTGAGAGACAGAGAAAGAGAGAGTACGAACAAGTGGGAGAGGGGCAGAGAGAGAGAATCCCAACCAGGCTCTGCGCTGTCAGCACAGAGCCTGATGTGGGGCTCGAACTGTGAGATCATGACCAGAGCTGAAATCAAGAGTCAGACGTTTAACCAACTGAGCCACCCAGGTGCCCCAAAATGTTTCTATTTCCTTGCGCACATGTAGAAGAAAATCCCAGGAAATAAATTACTTGGTTTGAGGACATACACATCTTTAATTTTACTAGCAATAACCCAGTTGCTTTAGTGGTTGTACCAATTCACACTTTCATGGTATTTTTTTCCATGGCACTGTGTGGTCCCCAACATTTGTAATTGTCAGTCTGCTTTATTTTGTTCCAATCTAGCAAATGTGAAGTGTTATGTCACTGTGGTTTAATTTGCATGTTTCTCACTACTGGTGAGGTTGAGCATATTTGTCACTCTGTTTCTCTTTGTTTCTCTTTCCTGAATTGCCTGTTCATAACATATGCCCATTTTCTACTGGTATTTTTACGTTTTTTCGTTGATTTGTAGAAATTCTTTATATATTTTAGAGAATCTTTTGTTAATTATACGCATCACAAAAAGCTTCTCTTACTCTGGCTTATGTTTTCACTTAATTTATAATGTCTTTTGATAGACCAAAGGTTTTTTTTTTTTTAAATATAGTCAAATATTTAGGACATTTGAAATAAACATGAAGGATTGCTGGGTGTTCTCCAGGGAAAATTATGCATTGTTTAGAGCACATTTTTCCAGGTTATTGGATTTTAGCTGTTCATTGTTTTGAGCTATTTTACAAATTTTATATTGCAGATACTGATAGCTATGTAAAATAATTCTTGTCTCTGGGCATGAAAATAAAATTCTGTCTGGTGGCAGTTTGACGCAGTCTGCCCATACTCCTTAATCCCCTTCCCCAAACCTGCCTGTGGAAATTTATTTCAACATGCCTTTATTCCCTATAAACTTGTGGTTCTCTGCTTTCTCATTTTAACAGTTGTAATGTCTGCCTGGTTCCCTCATTAATAATGAAGTAAATAAAACCTTTTTTTTTTAAGGTTTTATTCTTTTCAAACAACCTCTCCACCCAACATGGGGCTCAAACTCACAACCTGGAGATCAAGAGTTACACGCTCCACCGACTGAGCCAGCCAGGCTCACTGTAAATAAAATCTTTAATATGTGTTAATTTTAGGGGCGCCTGGGTGGCTCAGTTGGTTGAGCGTCCGACTTTGCTCAGGTCACGATCTCACGGTCCGTGAGTTCGAGCCCCGCATCGGGCTCTGTGCTGACAGCTCAGAGCCTGGAGCCTGCTTCAGATTCTGCGTCTCCCTCTCTCTGGCCCTCCCCCTGTTCATGCTCTGTCTCTCTCTGTCTCAAAAATAAATAAATGTTAAAAAAAAAATTAAAAAAAAATATGTGTTAATTTTATGTCTCTATGATTTTACCTTTTCTGAAAATTTCCTTTAACGAACATATTAATCTTTTCCTTTGCTTTGTGTTTTTGAGTCTTAAGAAATTACTTCCTCACCCAGGCTTATAAAGATATTCTCACCTATACTCTTTAGGCTATTAAAGTTTTACTCTTGTGGCACTAGGGTGGCTCAGTCAGTTAAACTCTGACCTTGGCTCAGGTGATGATCTCACAGTTGGTGGGTTTGAGCCCCACGTCGGACTCTATGCTGACAGCTTGGAGCCTGGAGCCTGCTTCAGATTCTGTGTCTCCCTCTGTCTACCCCTCCCCTGCTCATGCTGTCTCTCAAAAATAAATAAACGTTAAAGTTTTATTCTTCTTGTTTAAGCTCTCTGCAAAAGTTTTTTGCTTATGATGTAGGATGGTGATGTGATTAATTCTTTTTCCCTATGGAGAGCCAATTTTCCCAACACCATTTACTAAACTCTCCACCTTTCCCCCACTAATTGGTAATTCTATCTCGTTTGTGTATAAAGACTCCTTTATGCATAAGTCTGTTTTGGGGTCCCTGTTCTGTTCTTGTAGTGTGCTTTTTCCATTTCTGCACCAGTGTCACACTTCCATAATTCCTGCAATATTGTAAGAAGTCCTAATATCTCCTGCCATTTTCTTTGTGTTTAAAATTACCATGGTTGGGGTACCTGGGTGGATCAGTCAGTTGAGCGTTGACTCTTGATTTTGACTCAGTTCATGATCTCACCGTTTGTGAGTTAAAGTCCACGTTGGGCTCTATGTTGACAGCGTGGAGACTGCTTGGGATTCTTTCTCTCTCTCCCTCTCTCTGCCTCTCCCCCATGCTCTCTCTCCCTCTCTAAATAAATAGATAGATAGATCTAAATAAAATAAAATGAAATAAAATTACTGTGGTTGCTATTAGCTCTTTACTTATCTGTATTAATTTTAGAATCAGCTTATAGAGATCCACAAAATATCAATCAGGATTTTTCATCTAAATTCTATTGGATTGGGGCACCTGGGTGGCTCAGTTGGTTAAGTGTCCCCTTCTTGATTTCAGCTCAGGTCGTGATCTCATGGCTCATGAGTTCGAGCCCCAAGCTAGGCTCCGTGCTGGTAATGCAGAACCTGCTTGGGATTCTCTCTGCCCCGACTCCATTCACACTTGCACATGCATGCACTCTCTCTCTCAAAATAAATAAACAAATAACTTTTAAAAATTTTAAATTCTATTGGATTCACAGATTACTTTAGAGAGAATTGACTCTTTAGGATTTTATGTCTTCCCAACCACAAATACAATATATGTTTTCCATTTGCTTAGATTTCTTAAAATATTTTTTTCATAGAGTTTTATAGTTTTCTCCATGCCAAGGCATTTTTTTTTCCTTCTCACTAAGTCTTATACATCATTTGTTAGTTTAACTCCTAGATAAGTTGCGGTTTTGTTGCTGTTATAAATGGTATTTTTCAGGATGTTTATTACCGGCATATAGTAATGCAATTGATTTTTGATATTATGTCCAGCAACCCACATATGTTCCTAAAGTTAGAATGTTAATGTGTGATGTCTCCACCAATTCTTAGTCCTCCTTGGACACAAGGAATTCATTTCAGTTTTCAAACCTTCCTATGGAAGATTTTTCAACTGAGTACTTTGCAGAGTGTCAAGCACATTGCAGACACATTCAATAAATTTTTGTTAAATAATGGCCAAAAGAAGGCAATTTCATTTGAAGGATTGTGCATTTCTCTATGATCTGAAAATTCCATATTCAGCTATGTCAGCATTAAGAACATGATAAATGCATCCCCTCCCTTCCGATTTTATATAGGTAAAATCTGCCTGAAATAAACACTGAGAGCAAGCCTGAAAGAAGGAGGGAGGAATGGAATATCACAAATTGATATCTAGAGGGAGGTGAGGAGAGGGTACTGTTGCTAAACAACCGACTTCATTCCTAGCAGGTGCTGACCCAGTTCTATGAGGGTCTCTTTCCCTCCCTCCTCTTCCTCATCCCCTCCTCTTCTCACCTGATAGAGTCAAGAACATTGCAGATTGAGATTTATTTTCCCTTTTGGAGGAGGCGTGTTGGCATTAAGTTCAGGTTGTGATGTAGTGTTCGTTCTGTGATCGCAGAGTTGGATCATTGAGATCTGAAAGGAAGCCTAGAGATACAGTGGCCCTGTCTCTGAAACAAATTGTCCCCTGATGAGAAACTCCTAACAGAATGCTGAATCAGATGGAGACTTCAGGGTAGGAATGATGGGTTCTGCTATGGTATTTGAAATGATTGTGGAATAGCTACATGCATACTAAGGAATATGGGACTGGAGGCAGCTGAACTGTCTGAAGCAGAGACCTACACTGACAGATCATCAGTCCAGTGTTAGGGGAGGTTGAAGTCAGGGCAGTAGACAAATCATCGTAGAGGGTTTGTAGTGTGAGAAGAGAAGAGGCTGGGCACGGAGCTCCCAGTACACCACCTCTCAGAAGAAGGAAGGCATTGCCAGAGGAAGAGATGCCTGTCAAGAATGCCTACAAGGAGGAGCTGGAGGGTTAGGAGGTGAAGGGGGGGAAGTGGGGACAGAAACCATGCAATGTTTTTAAGAGGAAGTGGGAAAGGAGCAGATGCCAAGGAGAAGTCAAGGAAGATCAGCAGAGAGTGGACTTAGTCCAAGGTGGCCACAAGTGACCATGGTGGGTGGATGAGTTTTTTGCTTGTGCTCCTTGCCCTTGAAATGATGAGACCCTGGTCTGGCTAGGTTGGTCAAGCCCCTTACCTTCTACAGGTCTCTGTTTGCTCATCTATCAATTTGACATCATAACAACTTCCTTGAGGACTGTTCTAAGGATTACCAAAAAGATACTCAGTGTCTTGGTGATGTCTCTGCCCTACACTCCTTCTATCTTTCTCCTGTCTCACCAAATCTCACCCTTGGAGCCCATCTGACAGCTTCATGCCTCCCATTTCATCTGAGCCTCTCTCTGCAAATTCCTTTGTGCTTAAGTTTTCTATGCAAACCTTATTCTGATGCATGGTGGAGAAGGCTGCACCCTTCCCCCACCCTGTACTCCCCAACCTTCCTGCAGAAACATGATCCCACCCCACCCCAAACCTCAGTTATCCCTTCTGACCCACTTGTATTCTCTGGAAGTTGAAGGAACAAATGAGGCAAGTGTCTCCTTGGAGATACACTGTCCCTTGAGTGATTCTAAATGGAGATGTTCAATTGACCCTTCTGTTTTCTCCACCAAAAAGATGTATGGTTGCTAGGAAACCAACAATAGGTATTAACCACACCTGGCAGGAAAATGTTCCTAACCTGAAGAGGAATTATATTCAGAAGAATTTTTAGCTGCTGTTTCATTATCATCTTTCAGAAATTTAATTTGACAAATCTATATTGAACTTGTACATGCAAGGAACTCGGAAAGCAGAGACGTGATCATGTCATTCCTCAACTCAAAAGAATTCCATGCCCTTCTGTTCATAAAAGGAAGTCAAAACTGCTTATCTCACCTACAAAGCCAGCCTTGCCTACCACACTCCCTACCCCAGCCTCACTTGGCCACTGCTCATTTCTCCATTCTACTTTTTGGATCTTCCTGAAATCTCATCCTGCTCTTGCCTCCACAATGACTCACCATTCTTCAAAACCTTGCTTAAAAGATACTACTAAGTCTAGACAGAATGAATTCCCTGTTCCTGTTCACTGATAATTTCAGGCATGCATGCATTCATTCAAGTAAGATTTTTCTAGGGCGCCTGCGTGGCTTAGTCGCTTAAGCATCTGACTCTTGATTTGGGCTCAGGTCATGATCTCATGGTTCGTGGGTACAAGCCCCACATCAGGCTCTGTGCTGACTATGCAAGCCTGCTTGGGATTCTCTGTCTCTCTCTCTCTCTGCACCTCCCCCACTCATGCTTGCTCTCTCTCTCTCTCTCTCTCTCTCTCTTAAAATAAATAAATAAGCCTTTAAAAAAAAGATTTTTCTCTACTATGTACTGAGCACACCTTATTTGCCTTCTTTCTTTATAGGGCTCAGTTGGTAACTGTTCTATTCTTGCCTCTATCATAAGGATTCCCCATTGGTGACAAAACTATAGCAACTGGTAATTCTTTGATTTCACAAATTATGGTCCTGACTTAATAAATACAGAGTTGAGATTTTTAAAATTTAAAAAGCAGCTAGTAATTATCTCAAAGTGGCTTTTTAAAAATTAAATACGCTCTGTTGCCCAATCATGCTTAGCACAGCCATGGGAGACATTATCCTGTATTGAGGCTTCGTTCAGTTTTTATTAAATTTGGATGTTCTCAGAAGGCTTCTACTCAAGAGAACAGGTATTGTTTGAAGCTCCATAGCTCATTCCTAAAGAAATAAATGGACTCTCCCTATGATACATAAACAATTCACCAGTTATCAGCCATCAAACCCAGATTGTTAAGATAGCCAACTTTTGTTTTTCTTTCAACACATGCTTAAAATTCTCTCTAAATCTCTTTGCATAAAGAAACCCCACTTCATGCAGCCCCTGCATTTCGCCTGATGCCATTGTGACAAAATATCTGATGGTGCAGTGGGTCTCTGAAATTGTCTTTACTTTGCTTCCCTTATGTATGTTCCCTTGAACTGGGTGCCTTTCCCAACACGATCCTAAATTACAACCAGTTGTATTGCCAGAGTCTAGTGTGAAAAGCAGAAGGCAGTTTGAGTATTTCGGAGGGAATTTAATAGAAGGAATTCAATATATAATTGATGAAAGAGTGGAGAAGCCAAAAAGAGATTAGCAACAGCTGGAAGCTACCAAGGCTGAGAGCACAGAGTGTTCATGGAAGCCAGGATTCGGCATCACCTGGCAGAAGCTGATACCAAAGAGGAGAAAAAGCTAGAACCAAAGACACCACCCAAGGAAGAGAGAGAGGGAGGAAAGCATCATGGCTTCTCCCTTTCTCCCCACTCCAGTCTTCCAGGAGCTTCCAATGGCTAAATAGAAGCTACATCAAGGCCAGAGGGCAAGGACCTGAGAAATGTTGTTCCCTGAAATAGCAGATAGAGGCAGAACAGAAGCAGGGGGGAGGCAGGGGAGGGGTCCGACAGCAAACAGAAACACAATCAGCAATGCTTAACCGACTGAGCCACCCAGGCACCCGTAAAAATCCTCTTCTAAGGGAGAAAATAATACCTCTGCATTATAGTCATGCCCCATATTTACATTTTAAGTGATTTTCAGGAGTTTATCTCCAATTAATAAATGTCTTTCTTTTCCACACTTAACATTCAAATACCTACTCGTAAAAATGCATCTTACTCCTATTTTTGCCAAATGTATTCCCTAGAGGTTTTTCTCAGTTTGGTTCTATGTTTAGCAGAACTTTCAAGTAGCACATTGAGAGCTTTAGGCAAATTTAAATAATCTCCTTTAAATTAGAAGGAAAGTCTTAGTGCACTGCAGGATCCCTTGAGCTCGGCTGAGCCCCACTCATCTGAAAGCCATTTGCCAAAACATTCAGCAAGTACTCCTGGGAAATTCTGTACATGCTGGCAAGATCAGAACCATGTAGTGCAAGTAGGAATCTGCTAAAAAGCACCTAGAATAAGGGGAAACAACATAGGAAGATCATATTTCTATTCACAAGTAAATAGGACTATTAAAACCACGTATTTACTATTGGAAACTATAGTCTTCAGAAACTCTTGTCCACATTTAAACCACAATATTTAACCCTTCTATTATTTTCCTCCATCTTTTTTATTATTAAAATAATAAATATTCATTATAGAATGTTTAGAAAATAAGAGAAAGTATAATAGTTAAAATTTTTGAAACTTCATAACTTCAAAATCCAAAGTTAAACTCTGTTAACATTTGAATCATGTTGTGTGTGTGTGTGTGTGTGTAAAACAACCTATGGATATACCACACAAACAGTTACATATCCTGATTTTTATCATTTACCATTTTATTTTGAGGACTTCCTCTGTAATTTTTCTCATTGAAAAATCATTTTAATTAGCTCATAATATTCCATCTTATGACTGTACTATAATTTAAGGTATTTCCCTTTTGTTAGACATTTAGGAACCACATTGCCACTTATGCCTTGACAAGCCACTATGAAAAGACTGGTTTTTAGTCTATAAAAAGGAAGTAACATCATCTTAAAAGAAGCTGGCATTTCCTCTTCTCAGGCTCTGATTATCAGTCTTAGCTTTGGTTTCACATTAACTGCTTTCAAAGGCTTCTCTTTCTGTTATATTGAAGAGTAGGAGAGAAGAAAGAGGCTACCGCCTAGAGGAACTTGGACCCAAGGGGTAGCCATGGATAATTATTCAAGTGACAATTTTGAAGAAGATAAGCCTTGCTCTTGTTTATAAATTGCAAGTCACGGGGCACCTGGGTGGGTCAGTTGGTTGAGTGTCCAACTCTTGATTTCCAAGTTATGATCCCAAGGTCATGGGATCGAGTTCCATGTTGGATTCTTGGGATTCTCTCTCCCTCTTTCTCCACCCCTATTCTGCTCATGCTCTCTCTCTCAAAATAAATAACTTAAAAAACAGATTCTCTCTCTCTCTCTGCCCCTCTCCAGGGCTTGCACTCCCTCTCTCTCAAATAATACATACATACATACATACATACATACATACATACATACATACATACATTGCTGTAGGAGTGTATATATATATTTATTGGCACCTGGGTGGCTCATTCGGTTAAGTGTTGGACTCTTGATTTTAGCCTAGGTCATGATCTCACAGTTTGTGAAATCAAGCCCTGCATCAGGCTCAGTGTGTTAACAGCACAGAGCCTGCTTGGGATTCTCTCTGTCTCTCTCTGCCCCTTCCCTGCTCATGTTGCATTCTTTCTCTCTCTCTCTCAAAATAAATAAAAAATTTTTTTAAATAAATGTGTATTTAGATTCTTAGAACCTCTGTTAAGTGAATGATAAATTATGAATGTAAGAGAAAGTTATGGTGAAGCATTTGATTGGACTTATTTGGGGTGTACATTGGGTTTTCTTGTCCCTTTTGTATTTTTTTTAGCAAACAATAATGATTTGGGGTGAGATTGGTCTGAGTAGACTTTATAGCACTTAAAGGAGGAGTAAATGAGATGATGCATAAAGAATTCAGCTCAATGACTGACTCACTGAAAATACTTCCCAGATGTCAAATGCCATTAGTATCATCATCAGTATCTTCATTTGAATAGAAATTCATGGCTTACAAGAACTTTCACATACATGTATACTTTTAGTTGTCACAACAACTTGGGAAAATAGGCAAGGATGAGGATCCTTCTGGTCTCCAGGTGCTTCCACACTGTAGCTCATGATGATGGCTTACTCATTTGCTGATGGCATTTTTCTGGACTGAATAATGCGAAACTGTGATTTTGGCAAAAGCAGACAGACTGAGTGGACAAGGTTGGCAAAATACTGTCTATTCTAGCAGAGACAGAGACTCCCGACTCCTTGCTAATGAACTGTTTGATTTTAGGCAAGTTACTTAAATCCCTCTCAGTGTTTAGCCAATGCCAATAAAAATGATAGTAATAATACCACTGTACCCTTTGACCTAGGGTTAATGTTAAGCACAAAGGAAGATAAAGCAGTCAAAATTATGTCTTTTTAAGAGTGGAACTTAGAGAAGTATTTTGACAAGACTATTCTAAACAATAGTGCACTCACAAATTCAATATAATAATCTAAGTGTTCTTATAGAGTGTTCGATATGAGCATTTAACATCCCTTTCCTTCTTTTATTTTTTTAAAAGTAGGCTCACACCCAGCGCCCAATGCAGGGGCTTGAACTCACGACCCTGAGATCAAGACTGAGCTGAGATCAAGATTCGGATGCTTAACCAACTGAGCCAATCAGGTAACCCAACATCCCCTTCCTTCTGCTCGATCTGCTTGCAGTCCCAGTATATAGTAATCCTTTAAACTGTTAACACAGATCTTTTTAGCACCCATCTAGAGGCAAGAAGTTGGAGGGGAGCTACATCTGTGGGAAAAAATCCAAGGGGATAGCCACGATTCAGTGAGAGACTGTCTGAAAAGTTGCATTCTAGGTCAAGATAATGACTCCCCACATAAACTGAAGAGTCCAGGGGCTTCAGTGTTAATGGTTTGGCACTTAAGATTGCTACAGATTAAGGTTCATCAATTTGTGTTCAAAGAGCTGCCCCCAAAGTCAGCAAGGTTAATCAATTCTAACCACTAAGGAATCAAATAGCCAGCAAATGCATCCCACAAGGGTGTAAAGGAAGAAAGCTGCACACACTAATTGTCCTAATTATTTAAGAACCAGTCATGACAAAGAACCAATCATCCCTATATTCTGTTGAATATTAGCACTCAACCATTAATGGACTCGACTTATATTCTCTTCAGTTTTAAACTATTTTATAAACAACTGAAAAGCAACCTTTTTGCTTTCATTAAATGCTTGGATGAGAATTGAAATGTGAGTACATCAGAAGGACACACATTTTCCAAATTAGCAGGACAGGTAAGGAAAAAAACAGGAGGGCTGGTTAAATCATGGACTCAGAGTTCCCAGCCTGGTCAAGAGCTTTCCAGGAAATACAAAGAGAGGCAGAAATAGAAGTGATATTTGGATGGTGTTAAACTACATTTTGCTTTACCCAAGAGAAGATGTGGATGTCAGTTGGCTAATACAGATCACCACGCTAGCACAGATAAAACATACAGCAGTAAGACTTGTCATGATCTCACAGTTCATGGGTTTGAGCCCCACATTGGGCTCTATGCTGACAGCTCAGAGCCTGGAGCCTGCTTCGGATTCTGTGTCTCCCTCTCTCCCTGCCCCTCCCCTGCTCACAGTCTCTCTCTCTCTCTCTCTCTCTCTCTCTCTCTCTCTCTCTCTCCTCTTTCTCTCTCAAAAATAAACATTAAAAAAAAAAAAAAGACTTGTATGATACAAACAGCTGCTAAAAACAGAGCATGTGACCAAGTCTTGACTTGTCCTGGCATTATCTCAGGAAATAGAGGAAGCAAGCAAGTAGGAATAGTTACAACACAAGATTTATGTTTGGTGAAGCAGAAGGAATGTGGAGGTGATATAGAAGGGTGGGGCCCTGGAGAATTAAGCAAATGTTTCCACCTTAATCCTTGTTGGCTTAAAAAAAAAAATAAAGATACCATAAAGTTTATCAAATAGTTACATATCATGAATGATGTCTGTGATTTGCTTCAAAATTACCTAATGGCAGCGAGGGGAGTAGGTGGAGAATCGTAGGCGGCTGTATAGAAAAAAACAGGAATGTCTATGAGGTCATAATTGTTAAAACCAGGTGATGGATCCATGGGGTTCCTTATACTACGCTATTTGTGTGTGTTCCACATTTCCCATAATAATAAGTAAAACAAAAGAAAACAAAATAAAATAATGTATGACTCATTCCAAGGCTAAAAAAAAAAACTTTAAAAGGAAGAATGACTTTAAAATATGACAAGCCTTCAAAAAAGAAACAGTGTATTGACAGAGGCACAAACAATCCCATTTAGGGAGAAAATGTGTGTTTCTGAAAGATCTAAAGGCAGATCTCAAGCAGTGTGACTCAACAAGGAGCCACTTGGAAATTTGGGGGGACATTTTTGCTTATTGTAAATCCCTGGCAGTGCTGGTTCTCAGCGATGGAAGGCCAGGATGCTCAAACTCTTTCAGTCCAAGGATCACAGACCTGCTCTCGCAATGCCAGCAGTGCCCCCATTGAACAGCAGTGATGCGAGGAGACCAAAGTGCCAAAGTGGCCACTGAGGCACTCTTCTATTAATCTGATGTTAAAGTCACATGGTCCATGAATAGGAAGGGTAAATGGTAAAGGCTGAATAATAAAGACCCACATGGAATTGCGAGATGTGGGTCAGGAAAGCCAAAGGTTAAATGGTTAGAGGCTTGATGAGATTCAAGAGTCAACACCATATTCAGGTATAATAAGAATATAACAGGGGAGCCTGGGTGGCTCAGTTGGTGGAGCATCTGACTTCGGCTCAGGTCATGATCTCACAGCTCACAAGTTCGAGCCCCCCATCGGGCTCATGGCTAACAGCGCAGAGCCTGCTTTGGCTCCTCTGTCCCCCTCTCTCTGCTCCTGCCCTGCTTGCACTCTCTCTCAAAAATAAATAAATGTTAAAAAAAATTTTTTTTAAAGAATCTAACATTTGCAGGTTTTAGAAAGAGGGGAGAATTTCCTCTAATCTAGAAAAGTTAGCACAAACATGGTTAAATAGAGTTGGAGAGCAAAATGATAAGAGGATAAATAGTGAGAAAGCACTGCCAGGAACTTACGCTCATCCCCAACACGCCTGCAGGAGGTCACTTACCCTGCGACTCAACACTCGCCTCAGGCTCTGGAATCATCCTGTCCTCATTAAGGAAAAGTCTAATAAACCATAGGCCAGTGGCTCCATCCATCAGTGGTCGAGCAAGGCTGACTGCTGGAAACAGCATGCCTGGTCTGGCCATGCACACTATTGATCAGGTCCTAACTTCAAGGAGTTCCTAGTCTGGCTTAGCGAAACAAGACACATTGAAAGAATAATTCTGAACATCAAAAGATACCCTAAGATTAAGTCCTAAATGAACTGCACAAATGGTTAATAGCACAAGTGAAAGAAAGTCGAAGAATGTGGCTCAGATCAGCAGGGGGTGCTTCGTGGAACCAAGGGATGGAACTCTGATGTTAAAAGAGGGCCAGGTTTTGGGGTGTCTGGGTGGCTCAGTCAGTTAAGCAGCCAGCTCTTGATTTCGGCTCAGATCACGATCTCACGGTTCCTGAGTTCAAGCCCTGCATCAGGCTCTGTACTGCTGGCATGGAGCCTGCCTGGGATTCTCTGTCTCCCTCTCTCTCTGCCCCTCCTGCATTCTTGCGTTCTCTCTCTCTCTCTCTCTCTCTCTCTCTCTCTCTCTCAAAAATAAATAATAATGAAGAAAAGAGGGGCAGATTTTGAGTAACTGTAGAAAGAAAAGAGAGGACACATTTGTGGAAAGTACAGTATTTGGGGGGGAGGAAAGAAAAAGAACAAAGGCCTCATCCGTTGGCCATGTCTTGGTTTAGGACGTCAACTCAAACGCCTCTCCTGGCTGGCAGGTGGCCTTCCTATTGAGGTAGTCTTGGGCCCTCACCTTCCATGGCATACCTGTCACCAACTCACTGCTGCTGGGGCCCTCAGGCCTCTTTGCGCTCTGGCCTCCCATCTCTCACCTCTCTTGGCCAAACGCCCCAACGCCTTGGCCTCATACAGGGAAGTGTCACTGGCCACCCTTGGACAAACAGCCCAGATACATTCCCAAGAAAGGGAATGAGCACAGTGTCTCACTATGAACCAAATTCATGGCCTCTGGGTGCTTTCATGTAGTCAAATCCAAGGGAGAAGTTTGTGTGCAAATGTTCTCTTTTTCTCTCAAGGGTAGATTCCTTTTTATTTACTCACTTTTTGATTTTCTGAAAATGGGTACCAAACCTGGCAGAGAGATTCATTTAAATGTATCGTGAATGATGGGCTGGGATGCTTTCAAATAATATTTACTGAAATGCTGGTAACTGAATCAGTAGCAGTATGGTATCTGGAACCAGCTTGAAAAGCTTTGATCCATCAAACTCTCCACCAAGAGTTGATAAATCTATAATGAGCTATGAGACAAACTGTGGCCAAAATAAACCTGCTGTGTAATTCACGTATATGTTGGGGTGCTACTACTCATGGTAGCCTAGAATAAATCATCGGCGGGGACTGAGTGGCTCAGTCAGTTAAGCGTTTGACTCTTGATTTTGGCTCAGGTCATGATCTCGTGGTTCATAAGTTCGAGTCCCACATTGGGCTCTGCACTAACAGTGCAGAACCTGTTTGGGATTCTGTCTCCCTCTGTCTCTGCACACACTACCCACCCCTGCCCTGCCGCCCCTGCCACTGCTCTCTATGTCTCTCTCAAAATACATAACAATAAACTTAAAATAAAACAAAGCAAATCATGTTCCTTCTCGATATGATCGTTTTTTAAGTTTATTTACGTTAAGAGAGAGTGGGCGAGCAAGGGAGGGGCAGAGAGAGAGGGAGACAGAGAATCCCAAGCAGGCTTGCTCTGATGGCAGATCCCCAACACAGGGATGGAACCCACTAACTACGAGATCATGACTTGAGCCGAAATCAAGAGCTGGCCACTTAACCACTGACTGAGCCCCCCAGGGGTGCCCCTTCTCAATGTGATTTTCAAAAACTATTTATCATACATCTTATGTAACTTAATTAAGTTTCTGACATCCACAGCCTTGTAATTAAGGAAAGATATTTTTTCTTCTAAAAATTAGAAACAGTACTTCCTAGTAAAATGCCCAAATAGACACAAATAGGATGGGGTTGGCTATATAATAAAATGTATCAAGGGGCATCTGGCTGGCTTAGTCCGAAGAGCATGTGACTCTTGATCTTAGGATCATGGGTTTGAGTCCCAAGTTGGGTGTAGAGATTACTTAATAAATAAAACTTTTAAAAAATGCTTTAAAATATAGTCCCCTTGGAGGCAGATGAGGTGAGGGCCAGCAGAACACTGTGTTTCTCTTTATTTGCTGGCTTTGCCAACACCATGTTTGGGTTCTTGGTTGGTGCTTATCTGAAATCATGTTGACACAGGCATGAATGTTCTGAATTTTTGAAGTGTGTGTGTGTGTGTGTGTGAGAGAGAGAGAGAGAGAGAGAGAGAGAGAAAGAGAGAGAGAGAGAGTATGTGGCTGTTGTTGCTTTTGGTATGCTTGCTGGAGCACATTTCTCTTAATGAAGAGCTTTTGAGAAGCTGTAAACATTTCACAACATACAGACATTTGATAACAACTGCCTGTGCTCCGTGGGAAACACTGGAGCCTGGAGCCTCAAAGCAGTTGATATTGTTCACATACTACTGTTTGGCATAAAACACTCGGGCATGAGGGACTACTACGAAGTTTCTGTGAAGACAGTTTTCTAGACAGTTTCTAGGAAGACCATAGCTTGGACACATCACTTTAGTGTATTGGTAACTGAGTTTTTAGAAAGACTGTACTCAGCTCTCTATTCTGAAATTTCAATCTTATTCTGTTCCACATTTTAATAGATTCAAAATTGCTAATACTAATATAAATTGGTGAAGGGATTTCTTCTGAACACTAAACTGGAAAGAGTACTTTTATCTTCCACAGAGCCTGAATAGGACGTGAGATAATGCCTCTAGCACAGTGCATTGTGCATGAAGTGTTTTCCAAGGAGTTGCTCAAATGTGTCTTGATGGATCTTTACCAAAAAGCTGATCAAAGACAAATATTAAAATGAACTATGAAGTTCAAGCTTATTCAAACCCCAACCATGTGGCATGTTACTCATTGAAAGCAAGGGTGCTTCTGCCTAAAAATCTTATTTTGGTCTCTTAAAATTCTTGGGCTATGTTTAGAGAATGTGTTACAGATTCATCTTTGTAAAGTGGACACACTTAGGTTCTAAGAAACAAATTGTAAGCACAATGTTAATTTTACATAGCGTGAAGTATGTGAAGCGCTTTGAACGTTATGCACATATCATTAATTTATGGCATCGCCTCTGCTGGCCCCGTCTCCCGTGCTAGCTGCAGAAAGCAGGTCAACAGGCCAGGACAGATGTGCGGCCTCCCTGGGCCAGGCTGAGAAAACATTCCTTAAGTGTGTTGTCTCTGGCCCAGCTGTTTGTCCAGCGGCACTAATATAGCCAACAGGTCACTTCTGGATCTCAGCCTGCTGAGTCCTTCCCACTGCGGATGGGCCAGGCACAATACTGCAAATATCAGCTACCTGATACTCAACACTGTGTCTCAGGTAGCTTTCATTTGTCTTAACCAAAAAAACAATACCCCCAAAAACCAAATGAACAAATAATTTTTTTAATGTTTGTTAATTTTTAAGAGAGAGAGAGAAAGTGAGAGAGAGAGAGAGAGAAAGTGATATAGAGAGAGAGACAGAGTGCAAATGGGGGAGGGTCACAGAGGGACACACAGAATCCAAAGCAAGCTCCAGGCTCTGAGCTGTCAGCACAGAGCCTGACGCAGGGCTCGAACTCATGAACCGTGAAGTCATGACCTGAGCCAAAGTTGGAGGCTTAACCGGCTGAGCCACCTAGGCACCCGAACAAATAAGTTTTTTAAGTTTCTTTATTTATTTTGAGAGAGAGAGAGAGAGGCAGAGAGAGAGAGAGAGAGAATCCCAAGCAGGCTCCGACCATGAGATCATGACCTGAGCTGAAATCAAGAGTCAGATGTTTAACCGACTGAGCCACCCAGGCACCCCTAAACAAATAGTTTTATCAAAAAGGCTGCTTAAAACTGTTTTTTTTTTTTTTTTTAATTTTTTTTTTTCAACGTGTATTTATTTTTGGGACAGAGAGAGACAGAGCATGAACGGGGGATGGGCAGAGAGAGAGGGAGACACAGAATCGGAAACAGGATCCAGGCTCTGAGCCATCAGCCCAGAGCCCGACGCGGGGCTCGAACTCACGGACCGCGAGATCGTGACCTGGCTGAAGTCGGACGCCCAACCGACTGCGCCACCCAGGCGCCCCTTAAAACTGTTTTTTAAACAGCTTGTCCAAGAGTGAAAGAAGAACAGAAACACAGCCAAAAGTGTATTAAATGTCCCTCTTCCGTTCCATTCTCACCCTTAGTGCTAATTTTTTTCGGTGTTGTGGAATTCTCAGTCCTTAAAAAACGACACTTGTAACACGTTTTCACTCACACCACTTCTTACACCAGGTGAGGGTTTTTTTTTTCCCTCCACATCAACCGATTCTCCAACTCTCTGGACACTGACTGGGTGTCATACAGTTCAATTCAGTTCTGACACTCACCACCCAGAAGTGGTACAGAGCCCACCGCTTTAAGGGCTCAAACCCACAAGACTGTCACCCATTCAGATGCCAGCCACAAGTCCCAGTTTACCGCTGATACTTCTGACCAGTTGGTTATAAACTCAAGGTTTTCACAATCCCCTCCTCAGGTTTGAAAATTTGCCAGAACTGTTCACAGAACCCAGGAAAACACTTTACCTGCTATTTCTGATTTATTATAAAGGATTCAACTCAGGAACAGCGAAATGGAAGAGACACATAGGGAAAGGCATAGGGGAGGGACGTGGGCCTTCAGTGCTCTCTCTGATGTCATTCTCCCAGCTCCCCACATTCACCAGCCCAGCAGCTCTCCAAACCCAGTGTTTAGGGGGGTTTATGGAGCTGTCATTGCACAGGCAGGCATGATCGATTAAGCCATTGGTCACTGGTGGTTGGACTCAATCTCTAGTCCCTCTCCCTCCCAAGAGGTCCAACTCTCTAATCATGGCTTGATCTATCTGGAGATTAGCCCCCATCTTGCAGTTACCTAGGGGCCAGCCACGAGTAGCCTAATTAGAACAAAAGAAGCTCCTATTATCCAGGATATTACAAAGGATTTAGGAGATCTGTGTCAGAAACAGGTGACAAAGACCAAGTATATATTTTTATTGTAATCACACGAGGTTTGTTACTTTTATTGATTCGGTATGGAAGGGAACAAACCCCATAACTCCCTTCTTTTTGCTTCAATGCCTCTAATTTCACCTGAGAAGCTTGCCAGCAGATGACAGCATTCACAGCCATGAGAAATGGCTTTGTTTTAGGTAGTATTGCTTTCTAGAAGCCTCCTTCAGCTTACCTTCCCTTCTGGCTCTTGTGAGTCAGTTATTTATTGATTGGTCAGTGTGCTAAAAACAGATCAGGGGGACCTGGGTGGCTCAGTCAGTTAAGTGCCTGACTCTTGATCTCAGCTCAGGTCATGACTTCATGTTTCCTGTGCTGGAGCCCCGTGTCGAGCTCTGTGTTGGCAGCCCAGAACCTGCTTGGGATCCTGTCTCTCCCTCTCTCTGCCCCTCCCTCTCTTACTTTCTCTCTTTCTCTCTTTCAAAAGAAAGTGGAGTTCTGACTCCGATGGGCCCAGCAAAATCAGAAAGACCTACCCAAGAGGGAGCAAGGGGGAGAAGACCCCATTACCCTTGAACTCTTCCTTTTTCTTTCTTTCTTTCTTTCTTTCTTTCTTTCTTTCTTTCTTTCTTTCTTTTAAGATTTTAATGTTTATTTATTTTTGAGGGGGAGAGGAGGGGCAGAGAGAGAGGGAGACACCGAATCTGAACCAGTCTCCAGGCTCTGAGCTTTCAGCACAGAGCCTGATGTGGGTCTCAAACCCACGACCCATGAGATCATGACCTGAGCTGAAGTCGCACACTCAGCTGACTGAGCCATCCAGACACCCCTCCCTCAAACTGTTTCTATAGAAACCCCAAAGTCCCCTTCCTTCCTGCTCTTGCTGTCCTCCACTCCACACTCCCCAAAAGGTCTCATAGATTCTCATCTAAAGTGGTTGTCATTGAATTTCTTAAAACAGTCACTTTGAGAAGACTACGATCGTATATTTACAAATACATTTTGGGATACCCTTTTCTCAGAGTCTTTGAAATACTTCCACCTGCCAGAGCTTTTGACTCTTCCAGGTGTATAACAACTTGAGGTTTTTTTCTTTAATGTTTATTAATTTATTTGAAAGAGAGAGAGAGCACACGTGTGCACGAGTTGGGGAGGGGCAGAGAGAAAGAGGGAGATAGAGAATCCTAAGCAGCCTCAGAGCTGTCAGCACAGAGTTAAATGTGGGGCTTGAACTCAGGAACTGTGAGAGCATGATCTGAGCCAAAATCAAGACTCAGATGCTTAACCGACTGAGCCACCCAGGGGCCACTCAGCAACCTGAGTTTTAAGCTTTGGTTATAGGTCCCCTCCTGAAGCATCTGTGAGAAGTGGTAGGAGGAACCAGAAGCTAAAGTCCCTGGAACAGATGAGGGCTTTGAACCCCAGCAGGCCTGGGAAACACTCCAAGAGCAGATGTCACAGTTATTCCCCTCAAGACCTCCAAGAAAGCACCATGAGAAATACAGGAACTGTGCAGCCAGTGCGGGCCTCACACTGCTAAAGGGGGAGCCACTCACAGGAAAGAGTGAACGACCCCCGTCCCTCCACCCTCCCCAGCTCTGTGCAGAGCAGGCCTCTGAGGACAAGAATGGTGACATTCTCCTGAGACACACACCACAGGGAGCTTCCTGGGAGA
This sequence comes from Prionailurus bengalensis, assembly GCF_016509475.1. Taxonomy (NCBI): domain Eukaryota; kingdom Metazoa; phylum Chordata; class Mammalia; order Carnivora; family Felidae; genus Prionailurus; species Prionailurus bengalensis. Next base: position 45,688,107 of record NC_057356.1, read on the forward strand.
AGGGCTATTTCCTGTCCGAGGCCTGGACACCACCCTGAGAGGATGTGGCTGTCCATACATATGACGTAATTCTGTTCCTCATCCACCCGAAGCCGTCCCTGAGGGCCTCCCTTTGTACTTTGGGAACGGCCCAAACTTTGGGATGAGGAATTTTGAAGATTGGTTCCACTACGCGGGTGAGTGATGTACCCTAAGTCTCATCTGTTGCAGGAATAAACTGTGCCTAAATCTTAGCTTTCACACCCATCGGGGAGAATTCTGCCTTTCCTGGTATATTCTGGGCCTTTTGCTGCAGGGTTAGGATAAGGGAGGAAAAGAAGAAGGGCCAAGGTAGGCTGATTTGACTTCTACAGAGAAGAACAGAGAGCAACTATAGGATGAAGGAAAAATCCATTGGGAAAGAATGAGAAAAAAGAGGGAGAGAAACACCAGAGTAGGCTGAGATGGGGGAAATCTGGGGCACGTGTGGAGGAAAAGAAGGACGGAGATTCAGGGGACAGCTGAGGACAGGCAGGACATGTGAACCATGTTTAGAGAGAGAAAGAGAGCTGGGAGGCTTTGTATGGTTATTAAATTGTCCTTTAGCATTTCTAGAGATAATTCCGTTAAACGTACAAATAGTCGGATCAGATAGGTTGTTGAAAACCATTGCCTTCATCAGCTTGTCTGAGAGTAAAATAAGAACAGAAACACACAGAAGCCTGTTAAATAAATGTCCCCTCCTTGGCTCTGTGCTCACTGCCAGCTATAAACTCCAGCAGGTCAAGGGCTTGAACAAGCCACAATAGCCCTGGTCCCTAGCAAGCATGGTTGCTGGCACAGGGAAGCCGCCAATCAGATGTGTCACTGAATTCATTGTTTTCTGTGGCCCTTCCAAGTTTCAAATCTGAAGAAGGTTGAGAGAGAATTACAGCCTCCTTTACCTTTGCTGTCCTGGGCCAGGGGTCCCATGAGGTGGGATGTGGAGACAGCCGTTCTCTGGGAACCTCTGGGATGAGCCATAACCTTTCTAGAAGCATCTGTGCAAAGCTCATTTATGTCATTCAAAACTTGTTGAATCAAAAAGAAACCTCATAAAGGGGTGCCTGGGTGGTTCAGTCAGTTAAGCGTCCGACTTCGGCTCAGGTCATGATTTCGTGGTTCATAGGTTTGAGCCCCCATTGGGTTCCATGCTGACAGCTCAGAGCCTGGAGCCTGCTTCTGATTCTGTGTCTCCCTTTCTCCATTCCCCTCTCCTGCTTGTGCTCTGACTCTCTCTCTCTTTCAAAAATAAATAAACATTAAAAAAATTTTTTTAAAGAAATCTCATAAAAAGCTAAACCACCAGTGTGTTTTAAGCCATTTCCTATACTTCTCATAGCAATAATAAAATGGGGTGCCTGGGTGACTCAGTTGGATAAGCGTGCCACTCTTGGTTTCAGCTCAGGTCATGATCTCATGTGATTGTGAGATTGAGCCCCGAGTCAGGTTCCAAGTTGACAGCAGTTGGGATTCTCTCTCCCTCTCTCTCTCTGCCCCTCCCTCAATCACTCACATGCTTTCTCTCTGTCTTTTTCAAGATAGATGGATAAACATTTTTTAAAAATACTAAAAATTAAAAAGCAATAAAATGGAAAAAAATACTTCTCAGGCAAAGGAAATGTTTTTGCTTATATCTATGGGCAGGTGAGTATTCTCCATTGTGAACTGACAGGTTTTTAATATTTGATGCAGGCATCTGAACAAATGTATTTTTAAAAACTTTCTCTCTTTTTTTGTTCCGTAATATTCACTGGTTTTAGTGGTCTCCAAAGTGGCATGGGATAGTTTTATGTAGAATTATATTTGGAAATAGAGTCAGAGGAATTTATGAAGGCTAAACCATTGGTTTATGTTACTTTTTAGTTTTAGGGACTATTCCCATCAGATTTCTTTGTGTGATTTTTGTGTACCCTCATAAAACCGGGAGCTAAATAAAGGGGAAAATAAGGCAACTTTGTTTCCCTCTTCTGCTCCAATGCTCACACCCATCTCATTTTTACTTTGCTACAGAAATGTAATTTGCTTAACCTCCACCCCACCCTCCGTGCAAGAACTAATTATATCATCCCCTTATTTCTGCAGGGAGGAAATAAAGCAAATAAAGGGAATCACTTTTGGGTGAAACCAAAATGCTCCCGTGGAGTGGCGTTTCAATTCTGAAACCCCTCACTCACAGATCTTTCTGCATGATGGAGACTGAAGGACAGAGAACCTGAACCACATTCTCCAACCCTGGGGAATGCTAAGCACCTATTCCCACAGTCTTCAAGATTTACTGCAGAACCAGCAGCAAGTGCAAACATTCACCCAAATTCCTCCCACCCCAACTCGACCCTCGGGAGAGAACAGGCTGTTGTTAATGTGTGCCCGTGGGGCCTAGAGATGTTTTCAAGGGAAATAGCTAGAACTCGCATTCCCATCTAGATTTCAGGGCGACTTCCACACCACTTACAAGAAATAATGGTATTTTTTTCCCCTGAATAGAAAAGAATGTTCGTGTAGAAGGTTTAAAAACACAAAAAAGAGATCTGAAAAAAGAAAATCTCAGAATCCTAAAATTTTTGGTGGTGAATCCTTCTAGGCTGCTTTTATGCATGTTTATGTTTATGGAATATATATGTAATGAAAAATAAAATGACTCTACATTTGCTAGATAATTTTTTTTTTTTTTAGTTTATATATTTATTTTGAGAGAGAATGAGAGAGAGAGGGAAAGCAGGGGAGAAGCAGAGAGAGCTGGAGACAGAGGATCCGAAGCAGGACAGAGGATCTCTGACAGCAATGAGCCCAATGTAGGGCCCGAACCCACGAGCCAGAGATCATGACCTGAGCCGAAGTCAGACGCTGAACTGACTGAGCCACACAGGCGCCCCTAAATTGATTTTTTAAATTAACTATAGAACATGGATATGTTCCCTCTTTATTCAATACTATCTCATATCAGCATTTGAAATGGCAATTTGAAATGGTTACATGAAAGGAGTACTATGATTTATTTAACCAATTTAAATTAATCCCCATTGCTGGACATTAATCCCAATTTTCTGCTATTAAAATTAATTCTTCTGAGGCATTTTTGTATAAACTTCAGCAATATGTCCTTTGGTGTAATTTAGGGGATGTTGAAATTCCAGGTCGCAGAACACGCCCATTTTAAAGGTTTTGGACATACAACTTTATTTATTTAAAAAAAATTTTTTTTAATGTTTGTTTATTTTTGAGAGAGAGAGAGAGTGGGGGAGGGGCAGAGAGCAAGGGAAACAGAATCCAAAGCAGGCTCCAGGCTCTGAGCTGTCGGCACAGAGCCTGATGCGGGGCTCAAACTCACAGACCATGAGATCATGACCTGAGCCAAAGTCGGATGTATAACCGACTGAGCCACCCAGGCACCCCACTGACATGCAGTTTAAACATCAATTTTCGGTCTTCCTAGTCTTGCCAACATTGCAAGTTATTTTAATAAAAATACTTTGCCAATTTGATAAAAGAAAAACGTGACTTCACTGTGTTTTTACTATGAAAATACATGATTATTAATGACATTGAAGGGCTTTTTTCACTGTGTTTATTAACCATTTATATTTTTATTTTTGTTTTGACTATTTATATGCTGTCTTTAGGGTTTTTTTTTTGCAATACTTGTCTTTTTATTACTGATATAGAAGACCTTTTCAAATATTAAGGATAGTAACCCCCCCCCCCATTTTTTCTATTTTAGAGAGAAGGGCACAAGAGGAGGGGAGAGGGGCAGAGGGAGAGAGAGAGAGAGAGAGAGAGAGAGAGAGAGAGAGAGAGAGAGAGAATCTTAAGCAGGCTCCAAGCTCAGCCAGGAGCCTGATGCAGGGCTCAATCCCACAACCCTGGGATCATGACCTGAGCCAATATCAAGACTTGGACGCTCAATTAACTGAGCCACCCAGGTGCCCCAGTAACCTTTGTTAACATATTGGCAAGTTTTCCCTGGCTTGCTGTTTGCCTTAATTGTATTTGTGATTTTTTTTTAATGTATAGAAGTGTTTTGTTTTCATGTTTTATGCAGTAGAAACTATATTAATCTTCCCTTTTGTTTTCTGACTTTGGTTGTATAGGCTTAAAAAGCTTCCTCTAAGTCCCACAGACTTTTGTCAATAAATCATAGCCATGTGCTACTGTCTTAATAGCTCTTCCATTATTGTGAAGGCCAGGACCAGCTCTTTTTCTTACTTCCCCCTTAAGTGTCCTGCGTTTAGTCGAATACAATCCATTCACTAAAAACATGTTTTAACTGAGCACCCACTGCATTCCAAATGTAAATGAATTAGACACCTGTACGCAACTGCTTCTTTGTGAATTTTCCCAGCAAATAACTGAATAATTAGCACATGTGACGAGTACAGAGACCAGGGCAGGAAGGGAACTGGAGAAATTTTTAAAACTCCCTGACCCTTGAAAATTTTTTTTTAATTTTTTTAACATTTATTTAAAATTGACAGACAGAGAGACACAGAGCGTGAGCAGGGAAGGGGTAGAGAGAGGGGAGACACAGAATCTGAAGTAGGCATCAGGCTCTGAGCTGTCAGCACAGAGCCCAACACAGGGCTCGAACTCACAAACTGTGAGATCATGACCTGAGCTGAAGTCAATCACCTAACCAACTGAGCCACCCAGGCGCCCCTCAACTTTTTTTTTTTTAATGTTTATTTATTTTTGAGAGAGAGAAAGTGGGGGAGAAGCAGAGAGAGAGAGGGAGACACAGAATCCGAAGCAGGCTCCAGGCTCTGAGCTGTCAGCACAGAGCCAAACACAGGGCTTGAACCCACGAGTGAGTGGTGAGATCATGACCTGAACCCAAGTCAGATGCTTAACTGACTGAGCCACCCAGGCACCCTTGGAGAGGCAAGATTTATAAGAGACAAGTGAGTAACTGTAGTACAAGGGAGAAAGTAGAAGTAGCCTGTGAGATGGGTAAAAACTCTCATTGCTCACATGATGAGGATCAGGGAGGGCCTGTAGAGAAAATGGCATCTGAAGGGAGCTTTACAGGTAGAAATGAAGGAGAGAACACTCTTCCTCCTGCCCTTAAAGAGAAGAAGAAACAGGCGTGGTTGACCCAATCTCTCCCTGTAGTACTACAAAAAAAGGTTTCCAACCCACAATGCCCAGAGGAGGGGCTCAGTGAAGAGAGTTGGCATGTCTTTATACTGCCTTTTGCATTTACAATTTGCTTCTGGTATTTTTGGCGGGGGGGGGGGTGTAGACAATTTTCTTTGTTACATAGTTAAATCTTTTCAAATGGTGTGGCAGACTGTACTTTCCAAAGATGGCTGCACTAATATATATCCCATCTCACATACTCTTCTTAGAAGGTGACTGTAACAGGCTTCATTGAGAGGTGGAGTCTCTTTTTCCTGCCATTGAACCTGGGTGGATCTCCATAATTGCCTCAACCAGTAGAATGTGGCAGAAGTGCTGTGGCATGACATCCAAGGCTAAGGCCTAAAAAGCAGTCCTGGCTGGCTCTCCTTCTCTCTCAGGACACTTGCACTCTGAACACAGCCACCATATTGTGAGAAAGTCCAGGCCACACAGATTCCTGGTCAACAGCCAGACAAGTGAACAAGGAAGAGTTGGAGCTTATGATGTCATTTACATCTGAGATGATTATTGTGGCTTCTGGAGACTTGACTGGGGGGAAAGGGACAACAGATCAGGTGTGGAGGTAGGAAGAACAATAGGTTAAAGGCTTTAGCCATAACCCAGGACAGAGATGATGTGGTTTGGGCTAGGGTTATAGCAGTGAAATAGTTAAGAAGTAGTCCTATTTGGGAAATGCTTTGAATGTAGAGCTTATGGGATTTGCTGATGGACTGGATGGGAGTTGGAAGGGAAAGAGAGGAGTCACTGATGATATCTAGATTGTTAGCCTGAGAAGTTAGGTATTGGGTCAGTGATGGTGTGTCATTTATTGAGATGAAAACACCTAAGGAAAGAGTAGCTTTTCAAGGCAAGATAAGTCATTAATTTGATCCTGGGAATGTTCTATGAGAAGCCTGTTAGATATCCAAGTGGAAAAGTGAAATAAATAGTGGGAAATGTGAGTCTAGAGCCTTGAGAGGCCTTAGCTGGAGATACAAACATGGGAGTCATGGCATATAGATGGTGTTCCAGATACAATAGTTGTGTAATAAATGACCTCAAAACTTAGCTTAAAACAGCTATTTCATTTGCCCACCAATCTATGGGTTAAGAATTTAGGGCAGGGCTGGGGCGCCTGGGTGGCTCAGCCAGTTAAGTGACTGACCATCAGTTTCAGCTCAGGTCGTGATCTCAAGGTTCATGAGATCAAGTCCCACATAGGGCTCCATGCTGACTGCACAGAGCCTACTTGGGATTCTCTCTCTCTCTCTCTCTCTCTGCCTCTCCCTCCTCTCAAAATAAATAAAGAAACTTAAAAAAAATTTAAGGCAGGGCACAACAGGAATGTTTAGTCTCTATGCCACAATGGGGTCTCAGCTTGGAAGACTTTAAGGCTGGAGTCAACACGTAAGGTGGGTTTGGAATCACATGGAAGCATCTTTATTCACAAATCTGCCAATTCAGGCTGGCTAGTTACTGGGACCTGAGCAGAGGTGGTCAACTGGACTACTCATAGTGGCTTCTCTATGTGGCTTGGGCTTCCTTACAGCATGGAAGCCTTGGGATGGCTGGACTATGTACATGGCAGCTCAGGGCTCCATAAGTGAGTGTACCAATGAACAAGGCAGAAGCTGCATCACCTTACCCAACGTAGCCTTGAAAGCTATGCAGCACCCTTTCCACTCCATTCTACGGGCTACAAGACAGTCAGTCACAGCCTGTCTAGATTCAAAGTAGGTGGCGAGGTGGGTAGATATAGATCCCTTCTCTTGATGGAGGAATGTGAAGATTACATTATAGAAGAGCATGTAGGGTGGAAATGTTTTTGTGGACAATCCTGGGAAATACAACTTACTACAGATGGTAATTGCTTAGGGCTTTGCAATTTGATGAGATCACTTAAGAAGCAAATGTAGACCAAAGAAGTCCAGGACTGAGCCCTGGGCACCCAACATTTAGAGAATGGGAGGAAGAGGAGCCAGTGGGTAGAAGGAAGCTTAGAGCAAAAGTCAATTTTGCAGCAACTGCTCCTCCTTCCTTATGAAATTCCTTAGGAAGTGGGGTCAGGGCAGGTTCTTGCATTGGCCAGCAGTTGCTACATGGGGCCAGAAACAGCCCTCCCCAGGGGGCACTGCCTAGGGGCTCAGCTGAGCCCAACTCCTCAGCCCCACCAAGGTGATCAGTCAGTACCGCTGGTTCCTGCAATTTCTCAGTCTTCCAAAACACACGCAAGGAGGGGAGGGTAGTGTCCATAGACCCTTCCTGTGGAGATGCGGTTGCCCAAGTCCAAAGAAACCCTTCTTTTAGAAAACCATTTTTGACCCTTCTTCAAGAGCTAAAGAAGCCTCCATTTCGCTCAACTTCAAAGAAAACTTAACATCCAAACAGTAGCATCTGGATTTAGATTTAACTTGACTTCAGTTTCCTTTAAAAGTATTTGGCGAATGTTGTCTCAAGTCTTGGAGAATTTCCTCAACCAAGAGAGTCCAAAGGTAATGATGCTTTCACCTCCAGAAAACTCAACCGCCAGAAGTTCCCTAAATGGCAGGTCCCAGGGAACAACACAAAATAATTAAATCCCTCTTCTCAAAGACCCTGCTATAATAGTTAAAATAAACAGTCTGTGTGTTACAGTTGGAAGTTCTGTTATTATATAACTGTCTTGCTGAAATGGGTTCAAACCTCTACAGAGTTATAAAGAATGAGGCACGTGCTGCTCTTTTAATGTTGTTCTTGCTCATGCAAATGACGCCCTATTACACCCAGCAATACTTAACTACTAGGTTAAAAACAACCACATAGCAATTTGGACCACTCCAGGGGGTGGAGTAGGTACCCTTACTGCTTTGTGGTTTTATGCAATTCGTATACTGTATACAAGAAGACTTGACCTGGGGCAGGCAGTAAGAAATGTGTAATTAGAAACACTTCCCAAGGAAATTACGATGACAAGTCAAGGCTTGAGGATTTCCGCAGGAGCCTGGAGCCGCAGATATTCATTATAGGTACTTGGAAGGCACAGCCGCCAGGCTGAAAACCGTGTCTAATTGCTGTGCGGCTGGATGCAGGCACCGAGGACCGCCCAGGGCCGCCCAGAGCCAGAAATGATGTCTATGGCAACACAACACTCCATTTTTAAACTTTTCACTGCATAAAAAGAAATTGCTTACATTTTCCTTATTCTCTTTTTCTTCCTACCAATTTCAGAGTTTGTACCAGCAGTGAATCCCCTCTAGGTCTAGCATTTCCTGGTAACTAATGACTTTCTGGGTGAAATGCTTTTGGCTTTACCTCCAACCAGCCATTAATTACTGCCCCAGGAAACATTTTCCAATCAAATTATTGTTTAACCAAAAATAAAGGAAAATGGACTTTTACTGCTGTCAACAACAATGATCAACTCTCCCTCTGAGTCTAAATGGGAATCGTGGCAGTTTTAAATTTAGGAAGTGTCCCTCTGGGGGCCAGTTAAGAAAGGCTTTCTCTAGATACAGCAAAGTTGCTCTGGGTGCCCTTGAGGACCTTTGGCTGTGGCCCCAGAGGATGCTGACCCACAGGCAGGAAGGATCAGGAAAGTTACACATGCACACCACCCCACCACCCCTGCTCCTGGGTCCCCAGTCATTCTTTGTCAGTGTCCTTCTAACCTTCCTGTTAAGGCAAATGCCCTAAATGCTTCTATGGGAGTGTCTGAGAGGGAGGATTGCTTCCAGGAGCAGCGGATATGTAAAATCTGCACGCATAGGGCACCTGGATGGCTCAGTCAGTTAAGTGTCTGACTCTTGATTTCGGTTCAGCTCAGGATGTCATGATTTGCGAGTTCAAGCCCACATCGCACTCTGTGCTGATAGTGCAGAGCCTGCTTGGGGTTCTCTCTCTCCTCCCTCTGTCTCTGCCTCTCTCCCACTGGGTCTCTCTGTCTCTCTCCAAATAAATAAACTTAAAAAAAATCTGCACGCATGATAATAGTCACACCTCTTGAGTACCGACAACATGCCAGGCAGGTGCTGTGCCCCATGGTTTACACCCACCATCTGGAGTGAGCTCCATCAGGCCCCAAAGGGAGAGTACAGTCATTATTCCTGTTTCACAGATGGGGAAACTGAGATTTAGAGAGGGTAACTTGGCCAAGATCCACCATATCCTGGTGAGTAGCAGAGCCAGAACTTGATTCCCAGTCTTTCCATCATAGCCTTAGCTTTTTACTTGTTTTCTTAATTTTGTTATCTATGTTTCCTCTAATTTATTATTATCTACATTATATGTGTGGCAAAATACACATCACATAAAATTTACCATCTTAAGATTTTTATTTAAAATTTTTGTTTAATGTTTACTTATTTTTGAGAGAGAGAGTGCAAGTGGGAGAGGGGCAGAGAGAGAGGGAGACAGAGGATCCGAAGTGGGCTCTCTGCTGTCAGCATGGAGCCTGATGCGGGGCTCAAACCCATGAACCATGAGATCATGTCCCGAGACAAAGTCAGTCGCTTAACCGACTGAGCCACCCAGGGCCACCCATCTTAAGCATTTTAAAGTGTGCATGAAGTACACTCGGTGGCATGAAGTACACTCGCTTTGTTGTGTGGCCATCACCGCCGTCCATCTCCTGAGCTCTTTTCCATCATGCAGAGCTGAAACTCCGTCCCTATGAAACAACAGCTCCCCATTCCCTCTTCCCCCACATCAGCCCCTGGCAACCACCATTCCAATTTCTGTCTCTCTGAATTTCACTACTCTAGGTAGTGGGTTTTTGCGGTATTTTCTAAACTGCTTCTTTCACTTAGCATACTGTCCTTAAGGTCCATCCACATTGTAGCGTGCATCAGAATTTCCTTTTCTAAGGCTGAATAATATTCCATCATCTATATACAACATGTTTGTTTGTCATTCACCCACGGGGGGACCCCTAGGTTGCTTCTTTTGGCTGTTGTGGCTGTTGTGAATAATGCTGCTGTGGTTAACTCTTAACCACTAAGACACATTGAGACTTTGAGTGACTCTTAAAGGGGGGCACATGACCCACGGACTGCCTGACACCACTAACCTGCAGACCAGCCGAGTACCATGCAGTCGGCCCATCAGCCCATTCCAGAAGGCGCCACCTTGCTGGCAGGGGAAAAAGGTGGCTGAGGCCAGAACGTCCTCCGGGTTAGCCAACTGGAGCTCCACAGCGCCACGCTGGCACACCCGATGAGGAACTTCGGTATTCACTTCCAGTCTGTATCCCTGAGACTTACATTCTGGGGAAGACAAGGGCTTTCCAATCCTAACTTCTCAGTCCAGACTTGACTGCAGGATTCTCCAGCTGGACCAGAGCCTGTTCTGGGGCACCACGGGCTCATCTGCCAGCCCCTTGCTGGCTTCTTCCACCTGGTGGCTCCCAGCGGGGTTGAGTGGTGGGCAGTGTTCCCCTCCCAGGGGGCACTGCCACAGGGGCTTTGTGGGAATGTGAGGGGCATTCCTGGTGGTCATATGGTCTGGTTTGGGTGCACTACTGATATTTAATCTGTGGGGCCAGGGACACAAGCCTCCCTGCCATGTGTGAGGCAGTGGCCCATAACAAAAAACTGTTTTGCATCCTGAATCACTTTCAACCGTCTCATTAAAATGTATCTTGTAAGTGAAAACCTCATTATAATTATCTGAGCCTAAAACCTAATTATGTTTTACAAATGAACACACAGACATTTTGCCTGGTTTTTTACATGCACCAGATTTTCCAGGAATGCAACTATTGAGTACATTGAGGGAGACTGTGTTTATTATACTTGGAACTTTACTTAGAGTTGCTCACCATTTTGTAAAATCATGGCAATGCCATTCCTAGTATTTGAGTTAAAAAAAAAGCATATACAACCTTATCAGTTACATTAAAAAAATTTTTTTAACATTTATTTATTTTTGAGAGACGGAGAGAGGCAGAGCATGAGTGGGGAGGGGCACACACACACACAGAATCTGAAACAGGCTCCAGGCTCCAAACTGTCAGCACAGAGCCCGATGCGAGGCTGGAACCCACGGACGAGGAGATCATGACCCGAGCTAAAGTTGGAAGCTTAACCAACTGAGCCACCCAGGTGCCCCTGTTGGGTTTTGTTTGTTTGCTTGCTTGTTTGTTTGTTTGTTTTAAGAGACACAGGGAGAGAGAGGGAGGAGAGAGAGAATCCTAAGCAGAGTCCGCACTATCAGCACAGAGCCCGACGCAGGACTCACACTCACAAACCATGAGATCATGACCTGAGCCCAAATCAAGAGTCAGACGCTTAAGCGACTGAGCCACCCAGGCTCCCCTATCACATACATTTGAATTGCCACATTCAGGAGAGTCTACCTTTAGGGGCAAGCATCCAACTCAGTTTTTAGGTCTTCCAGTGTAGTCCTGCCCTAGCATTTACATATTGAAATATACATTGTGTTATTAACATTTTCTAGTCTTTTATTTCTTCTTTATTTTACATTCAAGGCCATTACATCACTTTTACTTTTAAACATTATATGAGTCGGTCGATTATATTAGAACACAACTCTTTGTCCAAAACTCCTGGGGCCAGATATGTTTCAGAATTTTCCAGATTTTAGAAAAGTAGTGTGGTGCACATACGATGTATTATATAACCCCTCAGCGAGGTCTGGAACAGCATCCTCTAATCAAGCACACTAATATTTCTCCAGCAAAACATATAAATAGACATTTAGCGTGGGATGAATAAAGTCTATACGAAGCTTCAGATGAGCTGAGGGCAGGTTTTGCTGACAAAATAAAAAAAAACTGCTTTGGATTTTCAACACTTTTTGGATTCTGGATAAGAGATTACAGGCTTCTATTACACGTGGCTCTCGCTTTGGCCATAAGGAAGGGGAATCATGAGGCAGAGGTGCTGGATCTGATAGGCTGAGACCACAGCTCCACCCACCACTCAAAGTCCCTTTCCTGGGGTTGGGGGTCTCCACCCTACCCCTGAGCTTCTCCCCTTCCCAAACCTCCTCTACGTTCAAATGAATGTGGCCTGATTATTTTCTTTCCTGTCTGTCAGTTCCTGGACCTTTGTAAAATAACTTTGTCAGGTAACCGCCACCCTAGGTGATGCGCGAGGTGCCTGGCCACATGTGATTACTGCTCCCAGCGGGGCAGGTGGGAGTCCTGTGTGTTCAGCTCTGCTGGCCTTCCCAGCCAGCCTCCCCCACTTCCACTGTCATCCCAAAGGTAAGCTGTCCTCCGTGCCGGAAATGCCTGCTTTATCCCCCTTGCCTGCTGGGTGAGGATTCCTTTTTAAACCGATTCATGGGACTTCCCCAAAGCCTCCCAAGGGCGTCTGTCCCTGCCTCAGGTGAGATCCTGTAACTCTTGGTACGTTCATTCATTACATCAACAGTGTCGACTATGTGCCAGGCACTGGGCTGGGCTGAAGAATGTGGGCCCTGTAGAACCTTAGATTTCACAGGATAACGTGTCCCAGGGCCCTGCTTAGCGCGTTAGACACTCACCGGCCTTCTGTTCTTGCCAAGGGAGCGGAGGTCCCGTTCGGTGCTGCCCCAGCAGGAGCAGTTCCGTTCCCACAGAGACAGGAACTCACACTTGTGGCACAGCTACTTTTGTGCCAGACGCTCCACAAAGTTCTCTTCTCTTCAGAAAGGGGACGCTTGCTGGTGTGTGCCCAGGGGACAGAGTCCCAGGGTAAATGTGCTGTCTTTCTAGAATGCTAATTTCACTCAAAGATTTGAGAGGGAAAGTTAATTAGTGTAAGGTAAGTAATTTAAGACATTTTTACATTAAATCAGTCGTGGAGAGATTATGGAGCAGGATGCTAAATTAACACATTTTTTCCCCCTCAATGTATTATTTGAAGAGGTAATACATGCATGAAACACAATCTGAAAAGTATAAAAAAGAGTTTAGAATGAAAATGTAGCCCTCTGTTCTCCAACCACCTGGCTTTATTCCCAGGAGGCAACCAGTATTCCCAATTACTGGGAATCCTCCAAGAGATAATCTAAACATAGTACAAGTAAATACCTATGTATATGGTTGTTTTTTGTTTTGTTTTGTTTTGTTTTGTAAAAAATGATAGCATAAAATACACACTGCTCTACAGTGTGCTTTTTTTTCAGATAACACTACATCTTGGAGAGCTTCTCATAACATGTTCATCAAGAATTATGTCATTATTGTAACAGCTGCACAATATCTCATTGTATGGATGTGCCAGAATTTGTAAACCAGCCCTATGATGGTTATTTCCAATATTTTCCTATTATAAACAACACTACAACAAATATGACCGTGAATATTCTTCATTTGTACCTGTGTTAGTGTGTCTGTAGGAAGAATTCCTAGACATGGATCACAGGGTATGCTATAGGGTCCAGTAGCCCTCGGAAGAGCTCTTCCTGGGGCGCATGGGTGGCTCAGTCAGTTAAGCGTCTGACTTTGGCTCAGGTCATGATCTCATGGTCCACAAGCCTGAGCCCCGTGTCCATCTCTGTGCTGACAGCTCAGAGCCTGGATCCTGCTTCAGATTCTGTGTCTCCCTTTTTCTACTCCTCCCCCGCTCACACCTCTGTCTGTCTCTCTTTCTCTCTCTCTCTCAATCAAAAGTAAATAAACATTAAAAAAAAAAAGAAGTCTTCCAATCTACACTATATCAGAACATCTGTTTCCTCCTCCCTCAGCCAATACAATAGACAATGATGTGTTCTCAAGCTTTCTGACCTTGGCCAATCTGATATGTAAAAACATGTATCTTGGTAGAATTTTTTTTTAAGTTTATTTATTTTGAGAGAGAGAGAGAGAGAAAGCACTTGAGTGTGCTTGCTAGTCTGAACAGGGTAGGGGCAGAGAGAGAGGGAAAGAGAGGATCCCAAGCAGGGTATGTGCTCTCAGTGTAGAGTCCACCAAGAGGCTCAATCTCACGATCCACGAGATCGTGACTTGAATAGAACCAAGAGTCAGACGCCTAACCGACTGAGCCACCCAGACATCCCTCTCGTTAGAATTCTTACTTGCTTTTCTAAAATTATGGAGACGTTTGAGTATCTATCTTTTTAAGTAATCTCTGTGCCCAATGTGACACTCGAACTCACAACCCTGAGATCAAGAGTTGCATACTCCACCATCCGAGCCAGCCAGGCACTCCTCTTTTTTTTCTTAATAGTTGAGACTCATTTGTATTTCTCTTTTTAAAAAGATTTTATTTCAGGGTCACCTGGGTGGCTTGATCAGTTAAGTGTCTGACTTGATCTTGCCGTTTATGAGTTTGAGCCCTGCATCGGGCTCTGTGCTGACAGCTCAGAGCCTGGAGCCTGCTTCAGAATCTGTGTCTCCCTCTCTCTCTGCTCCTCCCCTGCTCTCCCTCTCTCTCTCTTTCTCAAAAATAAACACAAAAAAATTTAATGAAAGATTTTATTTCATTTATTTCATTTTTTTTAGTTTTTTAGTAATCTTTACACCCAGTGTGGGACTCAAACTCATGATCCTGAGATTAAGAGTTACACATTCCACCGAAAGAACCAGCCAGGTACCCCAAGACCCATTTGTATTTCTTATTCTGGGAACTGTTTTGTTGTTGTTGTTGTTGTTGTTTCATATCATTTGCCCATTTTTCCATTGGATTGTTGGCTTTTTTCTTATCAATATTTAGGAAAGGTAACTTGTGATTTGAATTACAAATATTTCCCTCCAGTATGTCTGTCTTTTGATTTAATTTGTCTTTTGGTCCCCTCTTCCCATATAGTCAGTTATAATTTTATTTTTTGGTAGAATTTACCTTTTCATTTACAGTTTCTTGTTGTTGTTTTTAATGTTTATTTATTTTTGAAGGAGAGAGAGACAGAGCATGAGTGGGGGAGGGGCAGAGAGAGAGGGAGACACAGAATCCGAAGCAGGCTCCAGGCTCTTAGCTGTCAGAACAGAGCCTGATGCGGGGCTTGAACCCATGAACTGTGAGATCATGACCTGAGCCGAAGTTGGACCCTTATCCAACTGAGTCACCCAGGCGCCCCTATAACTTCTGGGTTTTATTCCATTCTTAAAGAGGCTTCTCCCCTAACTGAGGTGATTAAAAAAAACTCTCATTAATTCATGCCGCCAAAAATGTACTGAGGTCTGACTCTGCCGAGCACTGCTCTAGGTATGAGAGTCACAATGCTCAACTAAACAAACCGTCAGTACATGTTCTGAGTTCTTTTGCTAAGGCGTTTAGTACTTTCCCTAAGTACTTTCATGGTTTCACATTTGCAATGAAATCTTTCTTCTGTTGGGAATTTAATTTGGTATAAACTGTGAGGGATCTTTTTTTTTTCCTTCCCAACTAGCAACTGTGTTGTCTCAATATCATTGCCTAAATAATTTCTTTCCTTTACTGATTTGAGATGTCAGTTCTATCATATGCTAAATTACCATAGCTCATGCATTTTTAAACCAAAACGAGGACCTCAAAGAAATGTCCTGCTTCAAGCTTCACCAACGGGCCCCTCTTTTTTTATTTTTCTTAATGTTTGAGACTCATTTAGGAGCTCTCTCTTCTGTCTGTAGGAGCACTTGGTGGGAAGTTTGAGTATCACTGACATTTTTTAAAGTCTTCTTTGACCTTCAAATAAGAACCTCCAAGATAGATAGTGTATCTCCATTTTCCAAGCAAGAAAATTAAGCCTAGAGAAATTAAGAAAGTGCCCCAATAGGCTAGACCCCTACTGTTTTATCTTCCCCTTGCTTCCCTTCTGGGAATTGGCTGCGCCCCCCCCCCCCCCCCCCCCCCCCCCCCCCCCCCCCCCCCCCCCCCGTCCATCGCCTCCAACAGCCGACACCTGTTGGCCAAGCTCAGGGGGCCAGGGCCTGCTCCCACAAGCTTTGCCGATCAGTCTTTCTTCATATGCTTGAAATGGAAACCTAGAGGGGCCAGGCTCTGTGAGTTATACAGGGGGGTATCTACGATAGCCCGCATTTCTTGCCCATGGAGAGAAGCAGAGGACCCTAATCTGTAGAAGGAGATGGAGCCTGAATCAGGATCCCTAGAAGGTTGGGCAAGAAAGGGTGAGTGCCCAAGCATTCATGCCCACGGTTCTCTGTGCACCTGGCTGGGCTTTAGCTGCTTCCCTGTTGTGTTCCTCCAGACTCTTCCCAAGATTTTTAGAATACATTCTCCTTAAGCTGCTTTGACAAGGGATCCCAGGAAATGGCTGAACCTGGTCTGATCCCAGAAGGGTTTCTTTTTCAAGCATCAACAGGAGCACATCCCAAACAGGGGCCAGAATGCTGTTTCGGCTTCGAGTTGTGTCTCACAGGGCAAATGGAGTGTGTGATTATGGCCAGCGCAGGGGCTCCAGCGGCCAGTGTTCTCAGCCAGGCACCCTGTGAGCCCATCTGTAACCACGTTGAAGACTGCCAGTGCAAACCTAAAGCCTACTTCTTTTTCAGGGTGATAAAGACCAATAAAGTTGTGATTTAGAAAAATATCTTCTTAGCTTTTCCATTAGGCCACTGTGTGGTGTAGGACAGGAACTCATGCCGAAATTTAGCCAGCATTTTACGCTCTCATGTATTCTCTTGTCCCTAGAGTAGTCTTGGTTCTTTCAGGAATTACAGCTGCCCCCCCCTCCCCCACCCGGCCGTTGGAAATCTGGAAGCCAGTTTCTCCTTAATGTCTCTTGCATTTGACTCTTCTTTTCCATTCCTTCTGCCAATTCCAAGTTTTACTGCCTGTTGTAACAGAGTCCTAACGTTATTGCCACTGTGCCTTTGCATGACCCCAAATGTCCCATCTCACTTGTATACTGCAGTCCAAGTTCAAATATCACCTTCTCTGTGGGGCCTCTTTGACCCCTGGGATTCTTCTGTCCCCTGCTGACGCAGGCCTCCACCCTAAGATGTTACAGAAGGAACTATCCAGGGATCAGCTGTGTGACCAGAGGCACGTCACCATGCTTAACTTTTTTGAGCCTATTTCTTCATCCAACAGACAGGATAAATAGCAGGGGTGTGGTGAGAATTTGATAAACTAGTATGTAGAAATGACCATTTCAGGGCTTGCACATAAAAGGGAACCCACCTTTGTTCCCTTTGCTCTGCTTCCCAGTTTTTTCAGCAAGTTGTCAACTCTTTGAGGCCTCTGCTCTTACCTTACTCCGAGTACCTAGCAGAGAGCAGGACATAGAGCAGGAGCCCAATGCATGCTGAATGGACAAACATATAAATGGAAGAATGAATAGAAAACCCTCTCCGTTCCTTCACACTCTCTGTTCAACCCCATATGCACATTTGCCAAATTAATCCTCCATCAATTTGGCTTTCAACATACAATGTTACTTCTTGTTTAAAAATCCTCTATGGTTCTCTACTACCTATGGATTAAAATTCCTTATTTCATGTATTTATTTATTTATTTAAAGATTTTATTTTTTATTTTTATTACTTTTTGAGGGGGAGGGGAGAGGAAGAGAGAGAATCTCAAGCAGGCTCCACACCCAGCACGGAGTCCAACGAGGGGCTCAATCTCATGACCCTGGGATCACCACTGAGCCAAAATCAAGAGTCAGATGCTCAACCAACTGAGCCACCCAGATGCCCCTAAGATTTTATTCGTAAGTAACCTCTACACCCAACATGGGGTTCAAATTCACAACCCCAAAGTCAAGAGTCACATGCTCTACCCACCGAACCAGCCAGGCGCCTTCGGATTTCTTATTTCAGATGTGGGGGTTCTCATGACCTGGCCTTGTATACTGGTTTCAACCTCATATCCCATTATTCACCGCCACAGCTCTTTTAAAGTAGCTGTTCTGGCAGGTCCACTCATTGCCAGCCGCTTCCAAAAAGCCTTTCCTCTCTGATCCTTCATTCACACTTGGTCCCCTCACCAAAAGGCATTTCCTTCTCTCTGACTAACCACGTCCTACCCTAGCTTTAGAGAAAGCTAGATGTCACCAAATATCCCTAAAGAAACTGAAAAAAGTCCCCAATAATTCCACCATTTGTTTGGGCACATTTTATTCCAGAACTTATTTCCATGCATTGAAAAATATTTTTTTTTGTTGTTAATTGAGAATAAGCAGTTCCTATAATGACCACATGCTTATTTATACTTAGATAAGCAAAAAGAAGCAAATAAAAATCATCATAATCCTGCTAGCCAGTGATTTAACTTCTGGTCACAATGTAGCCTTTAGACACGTCTTAGTATTTAAAACAACAATCCCATTCATTGAGGTTCAATTGAGATATTGTGATCTATCTGGTTTCTATTCTGCTTTATTTGGTTAGCATTGTTTCAAAAAACATTTTTCATGTCATTAAGAAAGCTTAGTAAAGATAATTTTTTCAAAAATAGAAGCACAATATCCCATTGTTTGAGTAAACCATAATTTACTTAGTATTTCCAATGTTCACATTGAGGGTTTCTTTTTTCAAGTTTTCTTCACTTAAAATAATGCTGCAATGAATATTTTTGTGCATAAATCTTTGACCTTGTTTCTCAATAGCTTCTTAGGATTATTACAATAACTACATTTCTGGGACGCCTGGCTGGCTCAGTCAGTAGGGCATGCAACTCTTCATCTCAGGGTCTTGAGTTAAAGCCCCATGTTGGGCATGGAACCTACTTAAAAAAAAAAAAAAAAGGGCGCCTGGGTAGCTTAGTCAGTTAAGCATCCAACTCTTGATCTCGGCTTAGGTCATGATCTCACAGTTTGTGAGTTCCAGCCCTGCATCAGGCTCTGTGCTGACAGCGTGGATCCTGCTTGGGATTCTCTCTCTCTCTCTCTCTCTCTCTCTCTCTCTCTCTCTCTCTCTCTCAAATAAATAAATAAACATTAAAAAAAAATAAAAACAACAGCTACATTTCTGGAGTTTACTATGTACCAAGCATTTACTGAATTGTTAGCATATTGAATATTGTAGATATTCCCATTTCACAGATGACAATGTTGAAGCACAAATCAATTACATGCTCTCTATGCTCAAAGCCATGATAGTAGGGCGAAAATTTAACCTAGGCAGTATGACTCCAAAGATCATGCTTTCAATCATGAACTTTTTAAAACTCTTCATACAGGGGCGCCTGGGTGGCGCAGTCGGTTAAGCGTCCGACTTCAGCCAGGTCACGATCTCACGGTCCGTGAGTTCGAGCCCCGCGTCGGGCTCTGGGCTGATGGCTCGGAGCCTGGAGCCTGTTTCTGATTCTGTGTCTCCCTCTCTCTCTGCCCCTCCCCCATTCATGCTCTGTCTCATTCTGTCCCCAAAATAAATAAAAAACGTTGAAAAAAAAAATTAAAACTCTTCATCCATATTGTTGCCAGACTTCTCAGAAAGGTTGTTCCAATTGATGCGACCAGCAGTATGGTACCCATCACTCTCAATCATCCCTCTTCCAAGTGATTGCCAGGTATTTGCATCGTGTGCCATGTGCTGTTGCTTCATGATGTTTGCCCATCTAACAGTCAAGGTTACTGTGCCAGTTCGTCCAGCTGAACTTCCCAGTGGCAGGCAAAGTGACGCCCTGTCCCCCAGAATCTGGTCACATCCATCCCACTCTGATGTGAGAATGGCCTGAACAAATGCGAACACTAAACAATAATGCTTTTATGCCTGGAGACGTAGAGCCCCATAGGCCCGTCTGTTTGTTCGGAGTGGACAGGAGCCTTCCTCTGGCAGCCCGTGCATGCAGACCATATGTCAGTTGCATGTTCTGCCCCTGTGATTGCATGAGAAGTGCTTTCTTCTTTGTCCATGGGCTGGCTATACATGCATACTGGTATAATAAAAAATTTATTCTTTTCAGATGATAAAGCTAAGCGTTTGCTATGATTTAAGTATAAAGGCAATACTACAAAGAAAATTCAGTGTGTTTCTTTAAAATGCTAATACTATAAAAACTCCACAGTTGGATGATGGGTGGCATGATGGGCAAGAACAATACCCTTTTGGAAGACTGAGGACATCTCATGGAAGCATCTGAAATGTATTTTCCTAACACAGTCCGATGCTAGGTTTCTACCATGTCCTCCTCTGCCCACTAGCTCAACAGTGTGCTTCTCTGGGGTTCCTTGTATCATGACAACAGCCAGCACTCAATCACCTACTATGGGCTGGACACTTGGGTGAAGTGTTTTACACACGCTCTGATTCCAATCTGCACAATAACCATGCAAGGCAGACAGGATGTGCTTCAGCCTTGAGACGGAGAAGTTGAGGCTTGGGCGTCACAGAGTTAGTGAGAGAGTTGGGATCTGCAAACTCAAGCCTATGCCCTTCCCATGGTGGGCTGGCGAGATAGGCCACTTCACCCTAGACGGTTATCCCTTTTTGCTCACAGTTTGCTGGGCTGTATCCAGTGGAGATTTCTGATGGATCAGAGGAATCTGAAGAGAAAATGCATCTGCACTATTGTCTTTGGATATCTACTCTAAACATATAGTGGAGATGAGGAAGAGTTACTGAAACACATCTCCCCAGATTAACGAGGTATTTAAATCCATTCTTGGCTTGAACTATTGTCCTTAACAAATTAGTAACACAGGCTTACCTGACTGTCCTTACAGTCCATGGACATGCCCCATCACCTATTTTTCTCAACTTCTCATGCAAATTGCAAGAGCCTGGAGGCCCTACATCATCTTAGGCAGGGACCGCAGTAAAATATTCTCCTTCTTTCTTCCACATAGTGCGAGGGGTCTGGAGGCAAAATGGTCTTATGTGGACCTAGGCCTAGGTGTGGACAATGTCAGGAACTGCCGGTACCAAGCACTGAGGGAAGGGCAGGACCTCAGGCAGGACAAGGAGACTTGGAAGTTGGCCCTATGTCAAGAAGTGGCAGGAACACAGTCTCCCCTGGGCATCTCTTGTGTAGGGAGAGGAGGAGGTCTTAGGTGGGTGGTGGTAGGGCAAAGGTTGAAACAGCCTCAGTTCCAGGAGGTTTGCTGGGGGTTAGTTGAACCCTGTGCATACAGCCCTTTCTTTTAAGTACTTCGATGTATTTTTGGTGACAATATGGATGTGGCTTTCTCTGCCATTAGGTTGAGGGCTCCAGGACAGGATCGTAGCCTGTTCTCCTTGGCACTCACAGAACCTAACCCAGAACCTAGCAGGGGATTGCCATTTAGGAAATACTGGAAGGAGGACTATGAGCAAGTCACAATTTGTAAGCTGCTATCTATGGCTCTATGTTACTCACTGACTTCAATTCTTCATTAAATATCCCTGAGCTTCTAGTCAAGTCTCTCTCTCTCCCTCTTTTAAGTATGCTTCACGCCCAGCACAGAGCCCCACGTGGGGCTTGAACACCCTGATATCAAGACCCGAGCTGAGCTCAAGAGTCAGACACCCAACTGACTGAACCACCCCGGTGCCCCTAGTCAAGTCTTATTTAAGTGTTGCATCTGGTCTCAGATGTCTTGGAGAAATTAAGGAAGGAAATTAAAGTATCTATGTCAAATTGTCAAGAGGAAAACAATGATACCCCCATCTCCCTGCCTTTCTATTTGGCCAACAGAAATGATCAGAAGTCCCCATGGGGAAGGTACATTTCAGGGAGAAGAGCTGGGGCGCTGAGAACGACCTCTTGGGCATTCTCCATTTCTAGTCTTGGCGATCTAACTTTGATTTGATGGAGGCCAGCAGCAGGTTTCTCACTGGCACCATGCCTGTATTTTAGATCTCCTAGTCTGGGTGGGAGTTCTAGCAGTGGGCAGCGGCAGCACTTTTATGGAACATGCAGTAAAATAATCTGATCTGAACTGGAGCCCGCATCTGACGTTTCTCATGGTCCTGCAGGCCTGGCAGGATTAGTGAAAACTGCAAAAACCTAGAGGCTAAAATATCCCGGCCTTTGTTGTGTGTACCTTCTATATTTTGCATTTTTCTAATAATAGCTACCTACTTAAGATACTCTGTTAGTTGCATAATTTATATTATCACTAATCCTCACAGCTCTGCAAGGTAAAATATTACTAAACCTACCTTTACAGATGAAGCAACCAATGCAAAAGGTTTGTAATTTTCCTAAGCTGGAGCCCCCAGAGATCACACGTTTGTAAGAACCTAAGCTGGCATCAGACCCCCTTGTTATTTCCACAGCGTCAGACGGTTTTTGTTATGAGTGATATCCACTGTCATCTCTAAGCTAATTTTCAGACTTCTTGTCTGCAAAATTATTTTTAAAAATATTTTTCTAATGTTTATTTAAAAAAATTTTTTTAACATTTATTCATTTTTTGAGAGACAGAGAGAGAGCACAAGCAGGGGAGGGGCAGAGAGAGGAGGAGACACAGAATCCGAAGCAGGCTCCAGGCTCTGCGCTGTCAGCACAGAGCCTGATGTGGGGCTTGAACCCTTGAAACACAAGATCATGACCTGAGCCAAAGTCAGATGCTTAACCGACTGAGCCACCCAGGCACCCCAATGTTTATTTACTTTTGAGAGAGAGACAGAGCGTGACCAGGGGAGGAGCAGAGAGGGAGGGAGACACAGACTCTGAAGCAGGCTCCAGGCTCTGAGCTGTCAGCACAGGGCCCCACGTGGGGCTCGAACCTATGAACCGTGAAATCATGACCTGAGCCCAAGTTGGTTGCTTGACCACTTGAGCCACCCAGGTGCCCTCTGTCAAAATTATTTTTTTTTTAAGGGTTAGTGATTACCTGTAGGTTCTTTTTCTTTCCTTCAAAAATTGACTCGTGTGTGTCAATCAAAACTGTTGGGTGCATACAAAAAAAAAAAGTTTTTAGAATGGGCACTGTAAAGGGGCAATATTAAAGTAAATGGGGGGGGGGGGACCCGAAAACAAAAACCTTTAGCAGACCAATAATTACACTTCAAATTCTAGTCCTCTGTGCCCACATTCCGCAAGGAATTTGTATGCAGAACTTCCTCTTCCTAAAGTGTTCCCCTCCTTCCCTCCTTAGCATCCAGGTCAGTTGAAATCCAGGATCTTCCCTGAGGCCACCCCACAGACCTCACCTCAAATAAAAAGGTTCTTTTTCATATTTTGATAACATTCACAGTACCAGTCTGATTGCTCATTTGATCGATCACTTAATTGGAGCCTGCCTTGCATTTTTGTTTAAATGTGTTCTGAGCTTTTGCTTTCCCATATTTTTGCTATAGAATGCACAAGAGCAAAGAGCCACCCCTTCTTTTTTTTGCTTTTGTAGCAAGGAGCTTCCATATACATAGAAGTTGCTCAGTAATATTTAAATAGTGATTAAATAGGTGAAAAATAAGTGAATTTGGAATAATTCAGGGAGTAGGTTGATTGGATTGGTATAAACAACAACTGACATTTAAAAATTTTTTTAATTTAAATTTTACTTTTTTAGTTTATTTATTTTGAGAGAGAGAGAGAGAGAGAGAGCGCACGCACACAAGTAGGGGAGGGGCAGAGAGAGAGGGAGAGAGAGAGAATCCCAAGCAGGCTCCATGCTGTCAGTGCAGAGCCCGACCAGGGCTCCATCTCACAAACCAAACCTCAAGATCATGACCTCAGCTGAAACCAAGAGTTGGGGGGCTCAATCAACTGAGCCACTCAGGAACCCCAACAACAGACATTTTAAAGGGTACTTTAAGATTCATCAAAATGTTTCATGAGCAGTCTCATTTGTATCTCAAACTGCCGAGAATATTGGGTTGGCGAGGTAAGAGACTTACTCTTGAAACTCAGATCCTCTTCCTCCAAATTTTGTACTATTTTCAGTACTGTTGACTTTTAAGTACAAAGATTATAAATCTGGAGATGTACTCCCCCATCATACATCCTCACCAGCAGAGGGCGCAGGACCATGTATGGGTCTTATTCTAAGACCGGTTTGTATACTGGCCCAGTATAAGAGCTGGGGGTCATTGGGCAAATTGTTTAATTTTACTGAGCCTCATCTGTAAATATTGGTAATAACACACCACCCCCCCAACTTGCAGAGTGCAAAAGATTAGAAATATTCTGTGGCTGGCACACAGTAGGTGAACAGTAAACCACCTCTCATGATCCCTACAAGAGGATTGAGCACAGGAACAGTGTGTAGGTTAAATAAAATATTGATTCTTGTTTGATGCTTACATAAGTATTTGAAATTAGTTTGCATGTTTGACACTTAAAACAGGCAGAGTTGGGGCGCCTGGTGGCGCAGTAAGTTAAGCGTCCGACTTCGGCCAGGTCACGATCTCGCGTTCTGTGAGTTTGAGCCCCGCGTCAGGCTCTGGACTGATGGCTTGGAGCCTGTTTCCGATTCTGTGTCTCCCTCTCTCTCTGCCCCTCCCCCGTTCATGCTCTGTCTCTCTCTGTCCCAAAAATAAAAATAAAACGTTGAAAAAAAAATTAAAAAAAATAAAAAATAAAACAGGCAGAGTTATAGCAAATGGACAAAGAAATGAATATTGATGAAAAAATTGATATTGCTGGCACGAGTGTGAGGCAGCAGACTGGGACAAACTTTCTGGATGGGAAACCTTAAAAACATGATACGCCATTTGCCCCCATATCTATTTAGCCTAAGAAAATATTGGGCAGTAAGAAGATTTAGAAAAACACAGGAAGTCATCACCATACTCTTCCTAAAAGCAACACTGGAAACAACCTAAATGTTCAATGTAGGGTACAGTTTCTTTTTATTATTGTTAGTTTTTGAACGTCTTATTTATTTAAGTAATCTCTACATTCAACATGGGGCTGGCTTGAACTCACAACCCCAAGATCAATAGACGCTCTTCTGACTGAGCCAGCCAGGTGCCCCTAGGGTACAGATTTAATAACTATAATCTCTCCATCAAATTAAACACTATTAATCATTAAAATGATTCTATAGAAGAATATTCTAAATGAAAAGATGATCTTAACACAGCAAGCAAAAATCACAAGACACAAACTGTGTGCTTTCACTTGGTTAAAAATACAGGATAGAAATAAAAAGTTCAAGTTATTTCTGTAGCAGATGAAACCATTAGTGGTGTTTTTTTATTAAAACTTCTCTTCACTGGAGCACCTGGGTGATTCAGTTGGTTAAGCCCCTGACTCTTAATTTCAGCTCATGCCCAGAGTGGGGCTCTGTGCCAACAGCTTGGAGCCTGCTTGGGAGTCTCTCTCTCTCTCTCTCTCTCTCTCTCTCTCTCTCTCTCCCCCTCCCACACATGTGCTGTCTCTCTCTCAAAATAAATAAATAAACTTAAAAAAAAAAACCCAAGCTTCTTTACTTACCTTATTCTCTAAATGTTGTGCGATTAACATTTATCACGTTTGTAATAAAAAATAGTTCATTGGGTGTCTTTCATTTAACGCTACCTACCAGCACAACCAGGCCAGTGGTCATGCAAATTAAGTTAATGGTAATAAAGCCTCTTGGAAGTTTCAAGGTAGTTAGTTAAACAAAATAATTAAACTAATTAAATTTCACAGAGCTGGTCACCCAGCTTTGGCTTAGCTGCTGTAAGGCTGCTATAAATGGATCTCACTCTCCACTGTTTCAAAAGGCCTAAAAATGGCATAAAATAAAATATGAGCAATTTTTCATGCGAAGGGCCACGTGCCTGTTTGTCCTAAGCAAATGTAACCTGAAACTCACCCATATCTCATATACTCCAGGTTGGCTGCCCATCTCTGGACAGGCTGTATTTGCTCTCCATTACTCAATTTACTTTCCTGAACTTGAAGTGGAGTGGAATTTCAATGTAGAGTTACCCATTAGTTCCAGGGCTAAATTTAAACCTTTAATTAAATTAATCCCTTGATCTTAAATGCATTGCTTCTCCCTCGGAAAAGTGTATAGAGGTGTCTTATACATCACAGAGCTTAATAAAGTGTGACAATTGTTCCTTACCGCATAGGGAAACCGGTACACGTTTGTAGAGAGCTCCTGGTGCCCTCTGGCCTCCCACCCCCCTCAGCCAGCACAGGCATTTGTTGGGGCTGGGGCCAAGGTACAGCATTCTGTGTCTCCTCCCAGGTCCAGACTTGCTGTCCAGTCATTGAATCCTTGGGCAGGAACCCATCTTAAAAGAAGACATGGTAGATGCCAAACGAATGTTTATGAACTAAATGTCAGAAAGTAACTGTGCATATTGTTCCAGTTTATATGGGATAAAAAGAGATCATAATCCACAACATTTGCAGGGTGACTAGAGGAAAAGGGCGTGAGGCCTTTTTAGCTTATCTTGGTCTTCATAGAGTAAAAATTGATGTTGGCTTTTGCTAAGAAAGAGATGAAAAGTGACAGCACCATCAAGTGGGGATGTATAAATTAGCCCGTACAGAAGATGTTCACCTGTGCCTGGGCTCTGTATGCACCCAGGGGTGCGCAATTATCTCAGGGGCCTGCGAATGAATGAGACATAACCTTAGTCGTTAAGCGACAGCTTTACGGTGGGACTGACCACGTAAGGGGTTGTGAACCTACTCGTATAACTATTAATAAGGACCTACTTCTCAGGGCCCAACGGCAGCGCGGGGTCCAGTTAACAAGCTCGTGGGCCAGATCTCAGCTTCCCTCCGAGTAACTGTCCTGCAGACCCATAACTCTCCCGGGACCACTTTCTCAAGCCGGGACTCCAGGGTTCTGCTTGCACCCCCGCCCGCGATTCCCGATTCCTTGTGCGGGCGCGGCGGCAAAACGTGCTCGCCTCCCTTAACTGGCGCCCGCGCACCCCGGGAGCCAAGAACTCCCCGCAGAAAGCTCGGAGTACCTGGACCCGCCGCAGATAACCCCCGCCCCGTCACCCGCTCGGCTTTCTCTTCCTCCTCCTCCTCTGGCCCCTCGCCTCCCGCCGCCTGCCTCCGCGGCCGCCGCCTGCGGCTTTGTTTTCCTCCCAGGTTTCATTCCCCACACGTGATACTGTGTTATTGCAAAGAGCGCTTCGGAGCGCGAGCGCAGGGCGCGCGCACCTATAAATACGGACACCGGGTCTGGGAAGCCGAAGACCGCAGGGGTGGGGAGGGCCTGGGGCTTGGCGATCAGCGACCAGCCAGCAAGGAAGCAAGCGACCGAGCGGGCGAGCTACACAGCCGCGCGCGTGGGCCCGGGCGGCGGCGTCCCCGGCCGCAGCACCAAGGGGCGAGCATGGCCCGCCCGCGGGGGGGCCGGGCCGCCGCGCACGCCGCCTGCGCCCCGCGCCCTGCCCAGCCCGGGTCACCGGCGCTCGCGCTCGCTGCTTAGCACTCGGGCGCCTCTCGCTTCTCCGGGCATCGCGGAAATACCGCCGCAGACGGACACAATGGCGGCGACTGCCGCCACCACGGCCGCCACCGCCGGCACGG
Organism: Prionailurus bengalensis; assembly: GCF_016509475.1. Lineage (NCBI taxonomy): Eukaryota > Metazoa > Chordata > Mammalia > Carnivora > Felidae > Prionailurus > Prionailurus bengalensis. Next base: position 45,715,466 of record NC_057356.1, read on the forward strand.
CCGCCTGCAGCAGCAACAGCAGCAGCACCGGCACCGACGCCGCGGGCACCAGCAGATTGCAGCAGCCGCCGCAGCAGCCCCAGCCCGCGGCCGCCCCGCCGGCCCAACCACCGCCGCCCGAGCCCCCCAGGAAGCCGCGCATGGACCCGCGGCGCCGCCAGGCTGCCCTTTCCTTCCTCACCAACATCTCGCTAGACGGACGGCCGCCGCTGCAAGACGAGGAGTGGGGCGGCGGCGAGGAGAGTGGCGCGGCCAAGCCCGGCGCCGGCAGCGCCTGCGGCGCGAGGACTCGGCTCAGCCTGCTCGCCGCCGCCGAGCGGGGCGGCTGCAACGCGCTCGCTGCAGCGGGCACGGCGGCGGCGGTAGCAGCTGGATGGGGCCCCTGCCTCCCGCAGCCTTCGCCGCTGCCGGCCCCCGGCGGCCACGCTCCGGGGTCCGGTCCCGGGGCGGCACGGGGCTTCGTGAGCCCTCTGGGCGCTGGCCGGGCGTCGGGGGAGCAGCTACAGCCGCCCCGGTCTGCGCCTTTCGTCTCCTGTGCTTCGCCGCAGCTGCCCGACGGGTCCGGGGACGGCGGGCAGGAGGAGTTGGAGGAGGACGATGCCTTTTCCAGCGTGCAGGTGCCGACGGCCGCCTTCTTGGCCTCCGGGACCCCCGGGAGTGGGAGCGGCAGTCGAGGTCGCCTCAACTCGTTCACTCAGGGAATCCTGCCCATCGCCTTCTCCAGGCAGACCTCGCAGAACTACTGCTCTTTGGAGCAGCCGGGCCAGGGGGCCAGCACCAGCGCCTTGGAACAGCTGCAGAGGTCCCGGTGAGTATCCAGGATGCGACGCGCGCCTCGCCCCCGCGTCCCTCCCAGCCGGCTCTTGGCCGCGGAACACGGATCGCTCCCACCTTCTCGCGCCCTGCCGGAACCCTGAGCTTCTGGCCCAAATTCCAAACCACGAGGGCCCGTAAAGAGAGAGGGGCCCCAGGGACTTGTGTTCACAGGTGTGTGCATGAGCCCGGCACTCAAAGAGCAGAAGCATCACGCTCACGTTGTGAGTCCGGAGTTGGGAGTTGCGGGAGTCCATTAAAAAGCCTCACCCAAACCTCCCATTGTAAGGAGATCACCAACTTTCAGAAACCGGGTTCAGACCCAGAGGCGCGCTCTCCCCACGCCAGGCAAGACTTGGCGGGGCGCAAAGGTTCAGCTGGTGGCTGAGTGGCGCGTGTAAGCCTGAACTTCTTGCAGACTCGCGGTGAATCCCTCCTGAGAAAAGTTCCTGCTTGTGCTCATAGTAGTCCGGTGTCCCGGGAAACCTTGGGGTTTTCCTTTTGCTTTCCTAAGAAATGGAAAATCCTTGCATTTCTTTGCAATGGGCCTTGGAGGTTGGACACAGAGAGGAAATAGGGCTTGATGATTTTTTTTTTTTTCCATTCCAAGATGAATTTGCTAGAGTTAGTTACAAGCTTGTTATATTTGCCAGCTTATGTCATCTGCTGGTTTTAGGCATCTTAGCAAAAAATGAAATGTTGGACATTTGCTTATTGTGAAGGAAATAGCTGGAGTTTGTCACCATATGTTGAAAGGACAGGTGGGAGTTAGGTCTGTGTCAGCAGTAAGGCCGGAGTTTGGAAAAGAATCTGAGTGGGGAGCAGTGGAGAAATGCAGGCCTCTTTCCTTCCTGGGAGGGAGTATTCTCCCTTGTTAGTTTAATAAGGCCTCCTGTGAAGTCAGTTATAGCTTGGTCTCTACCTTGGGTCAGTTATTTTAACCTCCTGGGGCCTCAGTTTTTCCCTTCCTAAATGGAAACATTTTGCAGGCCTCAAGATGAGAAGGGAGAACCTTTTCTGTTAGTCTCTTTCCTGTACTGCTCTTGGGAAAGCTCAGGCTTTTGCTGGCCTAAGTTAAGAAGGTGGCCTACTGGAAAACTTAACTTCCTCCCCCAACAGGCAAATGGGGAAAAACAAGCCAGTCTCATCCAGAAATTTGCCTGAGTCTCCTTCTTCCCAAATGGGTGAAATCATGACCCTGTCTGGTGTGTAGCCTCACGTTGTGAGTGCACAGGGGCTGCGGGGAGGGGTGTGGAACAGAGAAGCAGCCTTGTGATTGCATGGGTGAATTAGTGATGCTGGGCACAGGTGACAGTCTGGCTCTGGCATTTCTTGTCAGAGCATGCATCTCTCCATTAGCGGGCCAGTGCACAGGAGGGGAATCCCTTCCTTTCTGGGTGAGTGGTGCGTACTCAGCAGTTTCTGGGCAGCTTGGTGTTAGCGCTTGACATCACACTCTGGCTCATAATGACTCTATAGTTTGAGCGTAAGCCCAGCCAGGCCTGAGGGTCATGACAGGAATTGTAATAAACATACATGTTATTTTAAGCCAGTATGCAAGGCTGGCCTGTGTCTCATGTTAGACAGATGTGTTCCTGTGCTAAAAGCAGCTGGAGATCAGATTACCTCACACTTTGTCTCCAAGAATCTCATTTCAGGGGATATGGAGGATCTTCTGTCTTAGCATTTCTTTTTTGTTTAAGATTTTATTTTTAAGTACTCTGTACATCCAACATGGGGCTTGGACTTAGAACCCCAAGATTGAGAGTAGCACGCTCCACCAGCTGAGCCAGCCAGGCGCCCCTGTGTTAGTATTTCTGATCCAAAGAATAGCCAGAATTTAATTTCCAGTCCCATAAATATGAACCCCTTGGTTGTTTTATTGATCCCCCTACTCCCCAGCACATGCTTTAAGTAAGATGAGTCAGTATAAGATGCTTCCTGATAGTCCCATTCATCTTCCTACTTAGGAATTATCCATATCTGGCAACCTGATAGAGGCATTTTTTTTTTTTTATTACAGCTGTCAACAGTAACAGCTTGAAATGTCATGTACAGAGAAGAGGTAAATGGGTGAAACAGAGATTTAAGAAAGGCCTTAAAAAGCCTAGCTTGGCTATAGCTGTTGCAGTGGTCATGAACTTCAAATATTCTAGGATGCTTTGTTTCTTACACCATCCTGCTTTTGAGAATTTTGTCAGAAGCATGCTGTTTTTATGACCACTAAAGAGTACTTTCACCTGCCTAGACAGTGTGATGTAGAGTACAAACTCATTTGAATTGGGCCCAAGACTAACTTAGAAAAATGCTATTAGCTTTCCCTGCTGTGCCTCCCTTTAAGAAACTATGCTAGCCAGGGTAGTTCTAGATCCTACTTCATGGATGTTCTCTTGGGATATCCTTTTCAAATCAAATTATACTTGCCTCGGATGTGTCTCTTACTATTTAAGGAATTCCATAGAGCCTTGCTACTCAAAAGTTGGGCTCTGGGACCTGCAGATTTACCAGAGCTCTTAGAAATGCAAACTCTCAGGGGGGCCTGGGTGGGCTCAGTCGGTTGAGCCTCATGATTTCACAGCTCAGGTCATGATCTCACGGTTCCTGAGTTCAAGCCCCGCATTGGGCTTGCTGCTGTCATCGCAGAGCCCCGCTTCGTATCTTCTGTCCGTCCCCTGCCACCCCCCCCCCTTCTGCGCTCTCTCAAAAATAAATCTTTAAAAAAGAAATGCAAACTCTCAGGTCCCACTCCAGATTACAGGATCCCCAGATGATTCATATACATGTGAAAGTTTGGAAAGCATTGCCGTAGTTAATCTGAAATCATCTGCCTTTTATAATCAACTTGAGATATATTGGGTTTGTTATGAATATATAAAAATCAGAATTTCTCAGTCTGAAATCGTGAAATGCTTTCTTTTTCGTTATTTCCGTCTGGACACTTGTATAACCAATCACAGTAATTGCTTGGACTTCCAAACTTTGAAATACGACTCGGGGAAAATTCCTCAGCCCAGGCCTAGGCACCATTTCTGGTTGCCCAGGTTGAAGCTTCACAGCCACCCCATGTGTAGATTGACAGACCTAGTTTAGTCCAGATACGAGCCCGGATCTTTGACATCCAAGCCTGGCATCTTTTCCTCTGCCACTCAACTGTATCATTATGCTTTGCATGTGGTAGGCCCAAGAAGAATTTTGGAGCTATTGAGTGCAAATGTTTGGGATACAGCAGGCTAGTCATACTGATGTGATTCTGTACTCTTTAGTCTCCCCTCCCCTGCCATTTGACCTTTGAGCCCCCAGCTTCTGCTCACATCTCCATTAGAGCACCTAGGAAACCCAGTCCTGTAGGCCTGGGTATCTTCCCAGCCTGGTGGGCAGGGCTCCTCCCCTGGGAAGCCAACACACTGGGGGTTGCTCTCTGGCTAGGTGTCAGAGGTGGGAAGCCAAAAAGATGCCTTCTAGCTTGACACCCTGTCGTGCGCTCTGCTTAGGCAGTGCCAGCCGCACAGGGAAAGTGTTAGTAGGTGGAAAGGAGTGTAAATTTATAAGGTGTGTTTTAAGGCTTACTTCCACTTTAAAAATTTCATCTCTGGCAGCAGCTGGCGGCAGTCCTGGGTTACTCCACTTCCTTGAGCTTCTGAATGGCAGACAGCCGCCCAGAAGCAAAGTCAAGCCCAGGTGAACCAGTGTGTGCCATCAGGCCTGATTGAGGACCCTGCAAGTTGACCAGGGAATTAATTTTAAAAAGCATGAGGGTTTTGCTTCTTAGAGCACCTGCGTTAGCATTATGCCTTATGGATGGAGAGTTAGTTCGTACATGGAAAGAGGGCGTATGGTGCAAAAGAATTCCCAAGTCTTGGGTTCAAATTATGATGCCACTGCATGACCCTGGGCAAGTTAATCAGCCTTTCTGGTTCTGTTTCCTCTAGAGAGCCTTGGCCTGTGTCTTGGGTTTGTCAAGTGTGAATTGGGCTTATATAATTGAGGGCTGACTCTGCGTGGGCATGCCCCAAATGCTTTATATCTGGGCTTCTCAAATGTAAATGTCTTTAGAATTCCCTAGGACCTTGGAAAAAGCAAAGATTTTGATCCTGCAGGTCTGGGAGGGCCTCAATTCCTCACAGCTGTGTGGGATGCTAATGGGTAGCCTTTTAAGAAGGAAGGCTTGGCTGGGTACTAGGATTGTTCCAATTGTAAGATTGAGGAAGCGAGGTCTCAGAGATGTTAAGTAACAGTGCTCAAGGTCACTCAGCTTGTTGGGGCAGAGCTCACACTGCTTTGGAACTTCTAAGTACTCCTCCCTCTGTATTGCCGCTATTGGGGTGAATGTCCGGGTTCTGTATCCGTGACCCCTGTCTTCACTGAAAAGAAAGATGTGGGCTAACTAGGTGACCGACCACCAGAGTAAGAGAAAGGAGATGGACGTTTTCCCCCAGGCTTTGTAGCTTCCTTGCTTTGTGATTTCAGGCAAGTTCCCACTCCATTTTCCTGTTGTAAGCCACCTGACCTGACTGGATTTTAGAAACCTGTGAAGGACTTTGATCTCCTCCAGCAGTAGGCAAACCCAGGTTACTGTTAAGCCATCTTTCTGGCACCATGAATGACAGAGGCCAAAGCTGCAGTCCCAGGCTGGCCAGGCCCTGGTCAGGACGCTTCCCCAAGACGCGGCGGAGGCCATGCCCTGCTGTGGACTGAGGTCAGTGGCCCGAGGCGCACCTGCTGCCCTCCCCTTTGCACTCACAAAGCCTGTAATGTGGGTGAACACAGAAGGGGAAATAAATCGGAAGCCTGCTCTCCCCTGGCGTGTGCCCAGAAAGGGCAGCTAGTTCAAGTGTGACCTTTTGCCCTTTGGAAAGGGGGTGGGGAAGCCTCAGCATGGCTCTGTACCATGTCCCCACACCTGTCCTGGGGAGCCTCGCCTGCATGGACTTTTTCCCATGGGAAGGAGAGCTGTTAAGGTGGGGAGAGGGGTATAGGGCAGGTGGCCTTTAAAGCACACTGGGAGGGAAAGATAGGTGAGGCCAGGTGAGGTGACATGTTGTGGATCAGGAATGCCAATCGGCACTTGGCAAACCTGGATGCTGGGCCAGCCCCTGCCATGCCCGGTGACCCTGGACAAGTCACTTTACACCCTTGGCCTCAGTTTCCTTATGGATTTAAAGGGCTGGGTTAGGTGAGCTGCCGTTCTTCCTGGTCTAGGGCTCTGGGCGGCTCAGTCCTGGGCCTGCTGCCGAGGCTGGGGCGTGTTTAGCTTGGGATGTGTAGATAACCTAACCTTAGCATCGGATGTAGAAGTGGCATTGAGTTGGTTTCACGTGGCTCCGGTTGGCAGGACACGTAGTGAGGAACGAAGAAATGAATGGGTTTCCCCTGGTGTAAGGGAGAACTTTACGAAACACCTTCAGCTATGTTCCCTCTGGCAGTGAAGGTGTCATAACTGGAATGGCCATTTTAGGAAGCCATCCAAGCTGGAAACCACTCCCTCATGAGTTGGTCAGTCCCCAACCAACACCACCCCATTGAGGAAGCCAACTGGAGTTACCACCTCCCTTGCTCACGGGCCTACGGGTTTACAAAGCACTTTGTGGACATCGATTCCAGGCCCCTGACACCATGGAGGGGCAGGAATCCAAGGTCACAGAGTGGGCAAAGGGTGACCTTAGGTGCTTTGTTATCTGTCAGGTATGTAGTAGAGGGAATACTGCCTTGTGTCATTCATTCAACAAACAGTGAACATGATGACTATCGATTATGAGCTGTTGGTGTGCTAGTCATGAGAGATACAGACAAAAAAGGTGGTCCCTGTCTGTTGGGAGACATGAATCACAGAAACAGGCCAATTTTTCCACTGATGAGGGCTTGGTTAGAGGTGCACTTGTTTGAGCCCCTACCAAGGCAGGAGCATTAAATGCCCTCCCCTGTGGGACCTGGCTCAGGGCCCTGACACAGTATTTTTATTTACCAAACACGTCCCAGGCACTACATGAGGATTAAGCAAGTTCATATTTATAACTGCCCTGAGATGACAGCACTACCGGATTACACTCATTCTTTTTTTTTTTTTTAAGTTTATTTATTTATTTATTTTGAGAGAGACAGTGTGAGTGGGGGAGGGGCAGAGAAAGAGGGAGACTCTCAAGCAGGCTCCACACTGTCAGCACAGAGCCCATACTGGGCCTGAACTCACAAAACTGTGAGATGGTGACCTGAGCCGAAATCAAGAGTTGGATGCTTAACCGACAGAGCCACCCAGGTGCCCCTGCGTCACCCCCGTTCTGAAGCAGAGGTTGAATTATTTGCCCACGGTCCCGGAGCCCGTACACGGGGGCCGGGTTCAAACGCAGGCAGTCCGGCTCCGGAGTCCATGCCCTCACCCGCTCGCTCCACTCTGTGCTGCGGTTTGAGTCAGGCTTGTAAATGCTTGTTCAGTTGGCTCCAGCTGAACTGGGCAGAAGGTGGCCTAAGTGACCCAAGGGCATTTGCTAACCCTGTGGTTTCCTTATTTAGGTTTCTGCCTTTCTGTCATTCAGGGAGGACCTCTGTGGGTGAGGGCCCAGAGGACGGTCCAAGGTGGACAAGGATTCCTGGGACTCCAGTAATCCAGCCTTGCCCAGTGCCTGCCCTGCTTCCAGAACTCTCTTCAGCCACATCTAGATCCTTCTCACTTTTCTTGCTGCTTTTTATGCATCTCGTGCTTTACGAAGTGCCTTCCGTAGTTTACAGAATAGGAGCGGCACAGGAGCGTGAGCCTGGCACTCCTAGAATTGTTTGTGGCCCTGGCCCTGCCCCTTACCTTGTCATGAGGCTCTCATCCATGAAATGGGAGTAATCCTACCTCCTTTCTGGGTGTGTTTCCTTTGTTTGGACCCTCTGAATCTTCTCCCTCCGTACCCTTTCCCCTAACTCAGGGGTCGGTTGACTGTGGCCCACGGGCTGTTTATAAATAACATTTTCTGGGAAACAGCCACACCCGTTCATTTCTGTATTGTCTTTGGCTGCCCTTGTGCTCCGCGAACAGAATTGAGTAGTTATGGTGGAGACCACATGGTCCACAAAGCCTAAACTATTTATTCTCTGAGTCCTCACAGAAGTGTGCAACCCCCCGCCCCAGCCGCACTCTGTACCGCCGAGGTGTGCACTGGCCCCCTGTCCCTCCCTGCCTGCCCTCACTGTCTCTGCCTTTGGAGCCTCCTGGCTCCTGTTTAGACCTACTCCTTCTCCCCCTGGCTGATAGAAGGAACTTTCTGAAACCCACATCTGACCTTGTCAGTTTTGAATTCTGTATATTTCACGTGTGGCCACCTCTGACAACCACCGCACCCCCTCATCCCCCCACCCCACGCTACCCTCCATTTCCATGCTGTGCTGGCTTTCCACGGGGCCCGCAGGGTCAGGTACTCACACGCTTCTCCATGGGAAGGGTCCCGGCTCTACTCCCATCGGATGCCCCTTTCCTTTCTGACCCGTCACCCAGCAGAGCCCTCACGTTTGGCACTGAGCACACTCTCCTAGAAGCATAGACTTTCTCCCTTCCCTGTGGGTTTTTGCATACCTGCCAGGCCCCTCCTTCGTTGCCGGCCCCTTAGAGGCTTGCTGGTGATGACCTAGGGCTGGCTCTCAGCAAAATGGAGCAGCTGCCTCTATAGAGCAACCACAGAACCAAACAAAACCCACATTCTGAGCCTGTTAGTAGGGAAATTTGGCAAAACCTCTTAAAACGTTGTCCTCAAAGTCCCCCTGATAATCCTGGTAACCCCCTCCAACCTTTTAGGTCTTGTATTTTCATGCACTGGTCACAGTCTCCCTACCACCTCCTTCCTCAATCTTACAATAAGGAACCTCCCCACTTGAGTGTTTCTGTCCCCGTCGTGGGGGTGAGACAGGTCATCTAAGTTGTAGCCCCATCCCACCCACTGCATCCATGTCTGCCTCTCCCCTTCCCCGGGGAGGGGAGGAACACTTATGGAGTTCTGAGTGCCTCTCAACGACCTGTGTGGTTTACATGCATTGTTTTGTTTCATTTATTCATCAATCCTGAGGAACAGGGATTCTATCCATTTTAGAGCTATGGAGGCTGAGGTTTGGAGGGGTTAAGGAAACTTGCCTAAGGCCTAACTGGGATCTAGAGCTGGGATTTGAACTCCGGTTTCTCTGGATTCTAAGCTGGTTTCTGCTAGACCTGGTGTGTGATAGTTGGCTCCTACGGACATGGCAGAAACAACCAACTGGGGAATCTGAGGTGGTTGATAGTCTCAAATCAGTCTTAATAGGAGTATTTACACTGTGGGAATCAGTCAGCTTTATGATTCAGGGAATCAGGGATTCTTTTTTTTCCCTTTCTTCCAGAGAGCTGGTTTATCCGCACATGTACCAAGGCCACACTACATATCTTCTGGTTCCATTCTCCCTTTGGGAGTGCTGTACAAAATGTCACCATCAGGGGAAAGAGTGTTGAAAACCAGAGGTTTTTATAAGAATCAGTTACTTGACATAATTTTGTGAATTTCCCCAAGGGTCACCACCACTTACTTTTCATCTCAAAAAAAAAAAAAAAAAAGTTTCAGCCTACATGCAATTTAAAAAGCAAGCTTTTCACAGACAACCACGGGGCTCAAACACACTGTTTAATATTATGTGTGGGAATCACAAAAGTATTAGCTATTATTCTCTTTTACAAACTATGTGATATTATATTTTTATTTTTGTTTGATTATATGTTCTTGGAGGCTTTTAAAAACCAGTCGGAGTTTCCTTGTGTTTTTTTCCCCCTTTTTTGTTTGTGTTAGCATTTTGGATAATTGCATGCTAGTTTATATTTAACAGGGTTATCATTAACGTAGTTTGGAGTTTATTGCTGCACGCTTAGTTACAAAGACAAAAGCTTGTAAAGCGGAACATGCAAGTGCTAGAAGTTTAGGACTTGGAATATTGTGATAAAATGTGTATGCATGAAAGAAAGGGCCGGTCTTGTGCTTGATTTAAAGGCCAGCATGTACTTATGCCTAAGTTCAATTCCATGGCAGATAACAAACCGTTCAAGAAGAAAATACTAAAATCCTGAGAATACCAAAGATTTATATATGCATAGCACATTGATTTTTTTTTTTTAATTTTAAAGCATTTTACTCATTAACCCAATGATTTATGAGAACAAAATGTCTACTTTGTCTTAGGAAGAGAAGAATGTCAGTAGCTGGAGGACAAGTAAAGTCTATAGTTCTGCTTAAGGACAAACATTGGCGTGTTAGGGGACAAATGGTTGATCTGATGTTGAAAGGTAGTTCTCAGTAAGTATTACATTTAATGAATTGAATCAAGTATGCTTTTGGAGGGGGAATAGTGAAGAAGGAAGATAAGATTACAGATGTCCAAAGTAATGTGTGGGTACTTGAGGGACTCGATTTCTCCATCACAAGACAAAACATCTGATGATGGAAGCTCTACATGCTTGTTTGGGGCTTTACAGTGTGCAGAATATTTTCATATAATTTCATGAAGTCATTTCAAAAAGGCAGTGTGGTAGCCATTTTATAGATTAGCAAATCAAGACCATGAAGAACATGAACTGTGTATATGGCAGAGCAGGAATTTTGTATTCAGTGTGTTAAAGTACAAAAAAATTCTGTGCCACGGTTTTGGCTAGCCAGCGCCTCTCAGCAGGCGTGGATGCTGATTTTCACGTGATAACCTCTGGGGCGGGCCAAAGAAGCCTGGTTGTGGAAAATTTCCCCAGTAACAACATCTTGCTCCAAATAAGTTTGTTGCCTGTTCCTGCTTCTCACCGCTCACTGCTTGGCTTACTTCTCAGCAAATTGGGCGAACAGATTCAAGACTGGAAAGACCAGCTTTGGAGTTAGCTCTCTCATTTAATCCCTCTGAACCTCAGTGTCCTCCTCTGTAGAAGGGGGATAAGAATTCCTGCCTTTTTGGGGTACTGCAAGCACTGAAATGAGAATGTACCGTGAAGCACCTTGCAGAGTTTTGACCCTTGGTGGTTTGATCAGTAAAATAGTAGCTGTCAATTCCACTCACAATTACCTAGTGCCTTATGTGGTCTGTCGAGAAGCAGTTGAGACACCTGACAAGGTCTGCTAAGATCATCCGGAGTGGAGGTGTTTGCTTTGGTGGAGCTTACGCTATGGTACACTGAACAGATAATTTGCTGCAGTCTTAACTTCGTAAATAGTAGTAAAGTAAAATCAGAGCAGTGAAGGAAAATAATACCCCTTCCATTAGGCACTGCATTTCGCCTCTATTTACACTGGAGTCTTGACAATTTCCGTTGCCAAAATAAAGGTCTCAGGGACAGAGAATCAAGGAGGGCTGAATTCACATGTTCAGCATTGTCCGCTTGGAACAGCAAAGTGGTGAGGTTAAGGGCAACAGCTGGTCTGGCCCACACGCAGGCATGTGGAAGATGCTGCCCCAGGGCACACGTGGAGGACTGCTACCTCCACAGACAATTCTAGAAGGTGTACCTTTGCTCTCTTCCCTTGAAGATGCTATAGCCCTCACGACCTCTCATTTTTAAAGAGTTCATTTACTTTTTTACACATGCAGAATTTTAGGAAGAGTATTAGGGGGTTCATGGAGGCTTAGAAATTTCTCCCTGTGGGGAGGGAATCTCAGTGATGAAGCTGGTTTAGGGGTCCCAGAGGAAGATGGGGGTCTGAATGTGGAAGCAGTGCCAGGGCCTCTGACCATCACAGACATGGGACCCTAGCTTGTCATTGTAGTGACATGGATTCAGGGCACGGCCCCGGTCTCAGCTTTACCTATAATCTCTGAAGTCCCTTGGGTCACCCACCTGTGCAGCTCTTGAGGTGTGGAGTGGGTTGAATAGTGTCCCCTAACATTCATGTCCTCTTGGAGCCTCAGAAGGTGACCTTATTTGGAAATAGAATCTTTGCAGCTGTAATGAGTTAAGATAAGGCCCTCCTGGAGTAGGATAGGTCCTAAAGCCAGTGACCAGTGTCCTCAAAAGGCTAAGTGAACGCATGAGAGACAGAGAGACCCAGGGAAGATGGAGACAGAGATATAAGCCAGAGAATTGCCAGCAAGCACCGGAAGCGGGGGAAAAAGCAAGGAAGGGCTATTCCTTAGAGCTTCCAGGGGAACCCAACCTGGGAACACCAGAGTTTGGACATCTAGTCTCCCGAACTGTGAGAGATTAAATTTCTGTGTTTTGAAGGTGCCTAGTTTGTGCTAATTTGTTATGGCAGCCCTAGGAAATGGGCATGGTGGGGTCTCAGAGTTAGACTTGGATTTGGCTCTCTGTCCGTATGGACCAGCCTTCTCTCCCTGGCTGTGGGAAAGGACCCAAGTCCCAAAGCACAGCCTGAAGGTAATGTCTGTGGGTGGCTGGGGCTCTGTGGGATTTATTTGGCGGTGGGGGGAAACCTCAACTCTGTGGTGAGCAGTTGTGTTTTTGTTCAGTTCTTTGGCCGTAAACCATTTGTTCTCAAATGTGGTCCCTGGACCAGGAGCCCAAGCATCACCTAGGAACTTAGAAATACAGTTTCCCAGGCCACACCTCAGCCATCCTGAATCAGCAGTTCTGGAGGTGGGGCCCAGCAGTCTGTCTCTGAAGGCCGCTGAAGTGCATCTAGGGCCCATGCAAGGTCTGGGAACAACGCCGTAGACAAAGTTGTGTGTGTCTCGAGCTCTGTTGTACCTCCTGGAAGATGTAAACAGTGTCTGGTGTTAGGTGAAGCATTTTTATTTTGCTTCATCACATTTATCCTGGTGCAAATCAGTGGAAGCTCTCTCCTGATGTGGGGGTCTGCCGAAAGTCCAGATAATTCGGGTTTGAGGCTCCGCACAACTGCCATAGGCTCATCCCTCCTTTTCTGTACCTTCCCTTCCATCCATCTGGTGAACTTCTAGACGCGGCTCTGAGGGGTACCTTTCACACTAACTTTCCCTGCCTCTTCTCTCTGGTGATAGTATCTCTTCTCTTTTTTATGTGTCCTAAAGCATTTCCTATTGACCTCTACTTGAAGGTGTTAGCTGTTTGTCCAAGTATTCCAACAGGTTTGTTGAAAGCATTCTGCCCTGTGCCAAGGCCTGGGGATACTGTGGGGCACCAGCGAGCTGGGGGTCCCTGCCATCAGAGATCGGTCTTAGTCTCTAGTGTGGGAGGTGGGCAAAGAAGGAGCAACCATAAAAAACTACATAAAGCAAATTCTGAAGAATGCTGTGGAGGGAATCATTGAGGTCTGTAAGCATCTCTTAAACATAGTGGCCAAGAAAGATTTTTCTAAGATGAGAAAGCAGTTAGCCACTTAGGGTGGAACATGGGTTTCAGGCACTGGGGTCAATGTGTCCTAGGGCCCTGAGATGGAAACATGGTATGTTTAAGGAAGAAAAAGGCCAGGGTAGTTGGACCTTGGTGAATGGGGAGCCAGAGGGAGCTGAGGCCCCACAACTGGGCAGGGCCACAGTCAGCAAAGCCTCATAGAACATGGTGGGGCGTTCCCCCTGTCTTACAACTGCAGTTAGAAGTGGTTGGAGAGTTACATAGGGGAGCCGTGCTCCCTGGCTTACGTTTTAAGGGCCCACTGATGGCTGTGTGGCAAACGGCTCGAAGGAGGACAGGCATGGATGTGGGCAGAAATCTGTGAGCCTCCTGCTTCCAGGTGAGTATCCTGCCAAGAGACATGGTGGCCTGGTGTAGGGTGGAGATGGTGAGGGGGTGACGGGCTGCAAATCGAACAGAATTGACAGAAATTTAGGGGACTTGGTGGTCCCCATCGTCACGGGGCTTACATCCAGTTGGAGACAGACTTGGATAATCACCCAGCAAGTGTAAGATGGCTGCTCTGGTGTGTTTTGCAGTGGGGAGGTCCTCGGTTCTGTTGGAGGTGGGCATAAGTGCCATGGTGGGTCCAACCCAGGTGTGGTGGAGAAGGCTGGCTTCCAGGGGTTTCCACTGAACTAAGGTCCGAAGGGTGAGCAGGTGTCGGGCGGGTAGTTAGTGGGGCCGGGAGGACTGGGGCAGTCCACAGGACCAGCCTCAGGGCCCTGGAGGAAGCAGACAAAGGGCCGTGACTAGAGCACAGAGAATGAGGAGAGCAGGTGAACTCAGGGCTGCACCGAGGATGTTGATTGTCATCATAAGATTGGTTGGGAAGCCATCAGAGGATTTCCATCCGGGTGGAATCAGAATGAGACCTCTGGGGGCGCCTGGGTGGCGCAGTCGGTTAAGCGTCTGACTTCAGCCAGGTCACGATCTCGCAGTCCGTGGGTTCGAGCCCCGCGTCAGGCTCTGGGCTAATGGCTCAGAGCCTGGAGCCTGTTTCCGATTCTGTGTCTCCCTCTCTCTCTGCCCCTCCCCCGTTCATGCTCTGTCTCTCTCTGTCCCAAAAATAAATAAACGTTGGAAAAAAAAAAATTAAAAAAAAAAAAAAAGAATGAGACCTCTGTTTGGAAATGATTGTTCCGTTGCAGCATGGAAGAGGATGAGATGCGGGGAGCTGTAGGTGGGAGGGAGGAAACCAGGGTCCACCACCGTGGTCCAGGAAGGAAATGGCTTGGATGAGCCTGGTGGTGATGGGAGTGGGTGGGTTCCACAGGGATTTAGGGCTTGCAATGCGGTGGAATGGTCTTGGAGATGGATTGGCCGTGGAGGGTGGGAGAGACCAGAGACTGGGGCATCCAGGACACCCCCAGGTTTCTAGCGTGTGGACTGACAGGATGGTAGTGCTATCCCTGGTATAGGGAGGGGGGTACAGGCATGATCCAATGCCAAGGGGTTAAAGAAACACTAGCTTGAAGAAAAATTACAGACCTGAAAACCCGCTTCTCACTGTCTCCATCGCCCACCCCACCCCACCAAGCTTATGCTTTTACCCTGCATACATTTTCTTTTTTCTCTCAAAGGGGAAAATGATATTTCTGCTTAGACAGACACGATCTCAAGTTAATGCTCATTTCCAAGTTTTTTGGCCTAAAAATTCTAATAATTACCTTTTAAGGTGAATGTTGAGCATCTCAATTTAAAAAAAAAAACCATAAGTCAGTTTTTATTCATTTAATTTCAGTTAAAGACATACAATTTCTTTTTTAAAGAAAACAAAAATCTCCTTGAGATCGTAAGATTTTTCAAACAGTTCCTAATTCCGCTTGCACATAGTTGCAGTTAATTACCAGGTGCTGAAGTCTGGGTGATCTGGAACGTGGAGGGTAAAGATACGATCTCCACGAGAAAAAGATGTGCTTGCGAATCTGCACAATGGTCGGCTGCAGGAACTAGACAAGGACGCAGTGTCGGGGTGATTTCATACTTGCTCGGTGATTCTCAGTACGGCCGGGATGCCAGCCACAGTCGCATCTTTTTCTGGTTTTATCGGTGACTTCTCATAATCACGGCATGCTTACTGAACACTGGCATTCTGAGCGATGGAGCCATACGGAAACCGCTTCACATCCCAGATCTGCCACTTCCTGGGTGCAACCTTAAGCAGATTCCGTAATCCCTGTGGAACTCAGCTCTCATCTCTAAAGAGGAGGAAATAGCATTTAATAATCAGATACCTCATGCCATGGCTGCCGAGATGAAACCAGATGATTTCTGTAGAGCACTTAGCACAGGGCCTGGCACATAGTGAGTTCTCAGTAAAAATCTGACGTGATTATCACAGCCCATGTACCCTGCTGGTTCTCTGCAGATTTTGTGGGGACTGACGTCACCCTGTAAGTGAGGGAACTGAACTCTAGGGAGTTTACTTTTCCCGCCAAGTCACGTAGAGCTGGGCAGAGCAGGGATCCCGTCTAACGCGTAAGACCATACTTCTGCCACTGTGCTTTATTGCCTTTGACACGTGCATCGTTTTATCCAAACAAGTTTTGTGACCTTCCCGAGCAAAAGGGGTTTTGTTTGAGGATCCAGGTGGTGTTTTTTGGCGCTTGTACTATTCCAACACTTGTCACTGTCTAAGAATATACGCGGGTGTTTGGTGTCATTTACCTGTTGAGCCCATACGTGAGTATGGATGTGTCCATGGGGAGCAGCTATGTGTAAAGAGAGGGACTAAATCGGGTTTTTTTATTCGGCCCTGTTTGCTGCAAATGCAGTGCTGCAGTTGAGGCCAGGCTGATTGGAAGAGATGGGAAGGATATATTTCAATCCAGTCGCCCAGGCTGGATACACCCTCTCTGCAAGCTGTATTTCTCAGAGCTGGAAAGAATTTAGCCTGTAGAGCTTATTAAGAGGTGTGACATTCGTTATGTGTGACTCTAGTTCTTTTGGAGCCAGGAAAATAAAAGTCAAGGCTGGAATATAAGGAAATGGATAAGATACGTGCAGGCTGGTGAAATCTGGGCTAAAAATATATATATTTACACGGGAGTTTAGCTTTGATTTTATATTGTCACAAATTGTTACCAGATGCCTGCATTTCAGACTACCGAGCTGATCCGAGAGTATGAGTTGGAAAACAAATCACTTTGCCATTTGGAATGCTGATTGATATTTTAGAAGTTTCTTTTTTGTTTTCAAAGGGAAAATAATGCATATTCCAGGCCTAGCAAACAGAACTTTGTAAATGGCAATTAACAGAAGATCCCCAAGGGAGGAGGTCTCCTGTTTCTTTTTATAACCCTGGCAAAAGCAGTTGAGGTGACATTTTATTAACATTGGCATCTCCCACTTGCACTGGGAGCTGGCTCAGCCCCGTGTAACCATGCCCAGAGCTAGTAGTTTCGTTTCCATTTTCCTTCAAGCTCAGGTCAGAAGAGAAGCACAAGAACACTTCTGTCTGGGATAGCCGGCTTCGTGTGGTCTCCCTGTGGCAGGACCCCGGCTCATGGGATGGCTTGTCCATTTCCCCCTATGGTTTCAAAAACGTGGCCTTTGGTCTTGAGTCTTCCTTCGGTTTGGACTCAACAGTGTTCCCTTCCCCTACAGGCTGTTTTTCTTGCTGGCATTTGAATGACTCATAAAATGAGTTTTGAGTGGCCTGACGCCTCTGCTGTGTTCCCCGAATGCTTTCTAAAAGGTGCTGCTGTGTGAGAGTATGTGCTGATTTTCCCGTTTGAGTTGTTGCAAAGTCGCCTGGATGGCTGGGAGAGCGGAGTCTGAATTCTGGCTCTGTACCTTGGATGCTGTCAGACTTTGGTGAGAATCAGTCTGGAAAACAGGAATATCAGATCTGAGCGGTTGGAGGACTGCAAGAATAGAGTGAGGTCACTCCACAGCCCCCGGATGGGCCTTGGTTTTTCTTACAGGGGCCAAGCTGCAGATTTTCAGATGGACGAGAAGGGACCTTCAAGAGGCCCAGAGAAGTGAGGCTGCCATGCCCTCCTGAGCTCCCTGTATGTTGGAACAAAAGGATGAGAGCCCTTGCCCTTGCTCACTGGGGCTAATGTTGGTCAAAGTCTTCTCAGCTGTGGCCAGAGACCTGGAGGGTGCCAAGACTGAGTGATGCAAGTACTTTTGCATTTCCTCTTTAGCCCATCCCAACTTTGTCCTCCTCTGTTAGCTGCATCTATTCTGAGGGAATGGATTTTTATTATAACATTTTTGGCTTATACGGTTGACCCTTTAACAACATGGGTTAAGGGCGCTGACCCCCCATGTAGTCAGAAATCTGTGTATAACTTCTGACTCCCCCAAATCCTAACTACTAATAGCCTGTTGACCAGAAGCCTTCCTCATAAGCAGTCAAGAAACACAAAGTTGGTATGTGATATGTATCATATACCAAATTCTTGGGTCACTTGGGTGGCTTAGTTAAGTGTTGATTTTGGCTCAGGTCATGATTTCCCTGCCGTGAGATCGAGCCCTGTGTCCGGCTCTGCTCTGTGTGGAGCCTGCTTGGAATTCTCTCTGCCTCTCCTCCATGCACATGCACATGAGTGCTCTTTCTCTCTCTTAAATAAACATTTAAAAAAATCTGCATAGAACTTTTGACTCCCCCAAATCTTGACTAATAGCCTGCTGTTGACTGGAAGCCTTCCTAATAACATAAACAGTCAATTAACATGCAGTTTGTATGTTATATGTATTATATACCAAATTCTTAAAGTAAGGAAGAGGAAAGGAAATGTTACTAAGGAAACCATAAGAAAGAGAAAAGCAAGTTTAGAGCACAGTACTGTAAAAAAAAAAAAAAATCCTTGTATAAATAGACCCCCAAAATTCAAACCCACGTTTTTCTGGGGTTACATGTATAGTTATTCTTGTTCCGGTAGTCCTGTTCCATAAAGTCTGAATTAGCTGCAGACACTGAGCACTGAGAGCTCCTAAGAGAGGGACGGAGTTGGGATCCTGTGAGCCTCTGGTCACATTTTCATCAACCAGTCAATACATAACCTTGTTTTATGTGTGGTCCTGTGTGAAGATACCTTTTTTCATAGCTATTAAGTCCTTCACATTGAACTTCCAGCCAGCAGTGACTCATGCCCGAACAAAGCTTCTCTTAGACACGTGTTTCTCCATTGGGCAGATTGCAGCCGTCTTGCACAGAACGGCAAATAGCACTTCAGGTTTTTTTTGCCTGGGGGCCATTTTAAACAGCAAAGTCACCAACAAAAATGTGAAAAATGTGACACTGAAAGTCCATCAAAAAGGACACTTGTTTATAATATGGGAGCTGAGACAGGAGGGCAGAGCCTCGTCACCTCAGCTTGTAACAATTTCCTCTGCTCTGCCTATGCACCTGTCCACGAATGACTGTGAAAGCATTGTAAGTATCGATTTGGGAGTTACAGATAAATTTGAGCAAATAGGTGAATTTACAGGTATAGAATCGGCAAATAATGAGAATCGACTGGACTTTATTCAGGTATTAAGTGCTTGCCATGTGCTGGAGGCTGTCTTGGAAGGAGTGTGTTTTCTGTTTTACAAAGGCCTGTCTCCATGCCTTCTCGTATTTATTCCTGATACCACCCTTGACAGGGGAAGGGCTGGCTTTATTGTCTTCCCTTTATTGATGAGGAAACCAAGAACTGGAGAGCTGACTTGTCCCCGGGTCCCAGTATTTTAATCGAATCTGCGTTTCTGGTTCTGAACACTGTTTTCTTCCCACCATGCTGTGCAGAGAGGTGTAGGTGCAACATAGGACAAGTGCTTTAAACAATAGAATTTGAAGGCTGACATCATATTTTAATACTGTCCAGGAAGTTATCTTCCTAACAATTTCTCAGTGATCTCATGAGATAAAGGTGGCATAGGGTTGTGACTAAGAGCATAAATTTAGGCGCCAGCCTTACCTTGAATCCTGACTTTGCTACTCACTACCTGTATGACTTTGGGTAATTGATGAGTAAAGTAAAATCTTTGTGACTCTTGATTTCATGGTTTGTAAAATAAAAATAGTAATGACACCCAATGTGTGGGGTTCATGTGAGAATTGTGTGAATTAATTCCTATTTAGTGCTTTGATCTGTGCCTGGCACATTGTAACCCTCTGTGTTAGCCGTGATTATCATTTAGCAGGATGGGTACTCAGGAGATTCATGTTGAGTCCATCAATGATGACTCTAAAAATTAGGCAAATGGTAACGTTTGGTTGTAATTTCACAGCCCAGAGCTAAGAGGAGATTTTGCGATTTTCCAGTCCTTTTGATCCGTTTGGATGACATGGTTCAGACCTGGAAAGTCTGTTTTAGGGATTTACTTATCCAGTTTGACTGTCAGTAGTCAGCAGATTAAACAGACTTTTGTCAAGTCTGTGTCATTTTTGGTGAGTGGACAGCTAATCAGATGAGCAAATATGAGTGGGCACCTGCTGGGTTTAATAGTCCCTGACAGTGAACATTCGAGTGATAGAAGGCAAGAATATGAGATGTCACAAGGCAGAGCATGATTAACACCTATAAAGAGCACCTTTTCATGTCACCCTGAGATCTCCATCTTTACAGCTACTAAGTATTTAAAATTGCCAGAGTTTTTCTTTCCTTCCTTCTGCTAGTCAGCATCTGGTAGCCATGTCAGTAAAAAGCAGTTGTGTACCCCACAGGGATGGGGACACCATATCGTGTGGAAGGTCCCCAAACAGAAGCTATCCCTGGACCCATCAGACCTGTATCTTTCTAAGCAGACCTCTGGCAGCCAGCCCATTTCCTTGGTAATACCTTTGGTGTCACGAGCAGAAGACCATTGCAAAGAACGTAAAGATATTTCTAGATCTGTACAATTCTGGTACGGTAGTTATTTGGAAAATCGATTCTTTTTCTTTTCTCTCGAAGCCCTGACTTGGGGCAGTCAGGTTAATTTTCTGCATTTCTCTGTCCCTGCCCCCATGAACCCAGGTCTCACAAAATTCTTTAGAGGAGATGCTTCAGTCTGAAGCGAGGACATAGGGCAGTAGACAAGGAGAGCAACTCAGGAGATTCCTATTTACTCCCTGGAAATAGGGTTTGGAACTTTCCAGCCCTGGAGGATGGTGGTGGAGGCTTTCTGTTATTTGCTTACAGAAAAATGCAGACCTGAAGTCATGATTGTCCTATTATCTAATAGTAAATTTTGCTTTGCCTAACCTGCTTGGATTCATGGTCTAAGCCCATAATAAAGTATAAAGTTGTCTTGTTTGAAAACTCCTAGCAAGAGAACAGGGCACCTTTCCTATAAGCAAGTGTTTTGTGACACATCTGAAGTAGACCTTTTACACTAGAATAGTTTTTTCTAGTATACGCTTTTTATCAGTGAACAAGTAATTCTTTCTTCAGAGGCTGCGTTTGCTCAGCCCGAGGCAACGGTGTGAGATAACACTGCTAAATAGATTCCAGTCAGATGATCCTGGCTGTGTGAGTTTATAAAAGACCTCTGTTTAAGTTCAAAAATAAATAATTAAAACACATGCACAGACTAAAGGTTGTTGGTCCTAGTGAGATTAAAATTAGTCTGTTATATTATAGAGGTTCTTTATATTTTTCTCAAAAGAATTCATGGTGGTTTTTTCTTTTTCATTTCATCGAAAGGTCTAGGTAGAAAAAAATGATAAAGGTTTGAGTTTTGTTTTGTTTTTTTAAAGTCGCTGTCAAGTTAAAACATCCTCACATCGTGCCTGGACTCTTGCGAGTCTCTGGAGAATTATAAGGTAATTCTTATCTATGGCTCCTTTGAAATTGCCTGCGTAAGATAAGATTCTTCCAAGCAAGGACTTTTCAAAAAGATATGTTGACTTTCAAATAGGTGTTTTGGTGATGGATTACTAAAGTCTTGAATTGAGAAATGGGAAAAGTCACAGGCAAAGTCCTCTTCCAGTTTTCTTTTGTAAGCCCTGCGCCCAGGTTTGGGGCCAGGCACACGGTGTGCAGAGTGGATGCCACATGGCCGTGCGCTGTCCTTGCCTTAGCGCGTCTGTCCAGCTGGCCCTTCTTGAAGGGACCTCAGCCCATCTGCTGTCCGAAGTCCGTAGAAGGCCCAATGTCAGGGTGGGAGGTGGTGGTCCCAGGCGTTTCTCCAAATGGTTCCCAGACATGCTTTGCAGGGGCCGTACGTTCCTGGCTGGTCTTCATCCTGAGACTTCCTTGTCCTTGAAGGTCCCCTTCTTCTTCTTTTAAGATTTAAATTTTTTAAATGTTTTTTAATGTTTGTTTATTTTTGAGAGCTAGACAGAGCATGAGTGGGGGAGGGACAGAGAGAAACGGAGACCCAGAATCTGAAGCTGACTCCAGGCTCTGAGCTGTCAGCACAGAGCCCAACCTGGGGCTTGAACTCATGAACTATGAGATCATGACCTGAGCCAAAGTTGGACACTCAATCAACTGAGTCACCCAAGTGCCCCTAAGATTTTATTTTAAAGTAATCTCTACACCCAGCATGGACCTTGAGCTGAGAGCCCCTACATCAAGAATTGCATGCGTCACCAGTTGAGCCAGCCAGGTGCTCAGGTGAAGGGCCCTTCTAAACATGAGCCGGCCTGTGGACTGGGATAAAAATCTTGCTTTGAAAAATGAAAACAAACAAAACCCAGAAACCAACACTCACTTTATCTGTTACGTTTTGCCTTCATACTTTCTCATAAAACAGTTTGCTGATACTTTTTGGGAATCTGTGTGTCAGAAAAGTTGTATCTAAATTACAGTTGTGTTCAAAACGAATGACAGAATCTAAGTAAAATCAGCTGTAGCCCCATTACTGCTAACACTGGTGTTACTCCTGGGGTGGGGTTCCATCGTTCTTCCACCCTCCGTCCCCCGTTTCTCGGACCCGTGACCACCGGGACTAGACCAGGCACAGGACGTGGGCACGAACTGTGCTTTCAGAGTTCGAAGATGTGCGTGTGCCTGCGTATTGTATTTTGTAAGTGGTATCGTGCTTTGTGTGTTTTGGATTGCTTTTTTCTTTTTCACTAAGGCAAAAAAAGAACCACATTTGTAAAGTAGCAACATGACTTTTTTTATTAAAAAATTTTAATGTTTATTTTTGTGAGAGAGGGAACGAGAGCGTGAGTGGGGGAGGGGCAGGGAGAGAGGGAGACACAGAATCCGAAGCAGGCTCCAGGCTCCCCAACATGGGACTCCAACTCACAAACTGTGAGATCATGACCTGAGCTGAAGTCAGATGCTCAACCTACTGAGCTACCCAGATGCCCCCATATCAACTAGACTCTTTAAAAAAAAAATTGTGATAGGGGCACCTGGGTGGCTTAGTCAGTAAAGCATCTGACTTTGGTGTAGGTCATGATCTCATGGTTCATGGGTTTGAGCCCCGCGGGGGGGGAGGGGGGGTTCCACACTGACCGTGTGGAGCCTGCTTGGGATTCTGTCTCTCTTTCTGCTCCTACCCCACTCATGCTTTGTCTCTCTCAAAAATAAGTAAATAAATAAAACTGTGATAAATCCTTTGCAAGCAAGTTTTTATAATCTAGATAATCACCTCTAATGATTTCTGGGTGTGTTGTGTTCTTTTTAAGCAAGAGCAAGATATTGTTAGTTTAGATAACCAGCTACTTAATGTCCTAGTACCCTTAATGTCCTGATGTCCTTCCAGAAACTTAGGCGGCATAGGGGGGCATGTACCTGATGTTGGTTTCCATTAGGCTCATTTTTTCAGTGAAACGTCTATTGATAAACACCATTTGCTGGGGCCTGGGCAGAGAGGGTTGAACAAAATGTCATTGGTTCTCACCCTCAGGGAACCTAGAGTGGATGGGATGCAGACAATCAGAGAAGTAAACAAGTAAGTACAAATATGGGTATAAGTTCTGCTAAGTGTCCTGGAAGAAGAGAATGTGGGCTGTGGAAGAGATTAGTGGAGGAGTCATAACAGCTTCCACGGGGTGGAGTCAAGGAAGGCTACCTGAAAGAGGTGTCTTCAGCAGCCAGAAGAGAAGCCACCGATACGTGAGGAGTGTGTGGAAAAGACATACGGACAGCAGAGGAAATGATGACATGTTCCAAGGCCATGTGGCTAGGAAGATCCTATTTGGGGAAAGAAATGAAAGACGGCCAGTGTGGCTGAGAATTATGGGGTCAGCGGGGGAGATATGGACACTTTTCGTGCTGTGTGGGCTTCTTTAAAGGGTTTGTAGTTTCTTCTTAGTGCAGTGGGAGATATTCAGTGGGTTTGAAGCCCAGAGCAACAAGGTCCAGTTAGTTCACACTGGCTACCCAGGAGATGAGCTGTGACCAGGCTGGGAAACCAGGGTTCAAGGTTTGTTTCAGAAGTAGTCTGGGCAGTACTTGTTGCCACTGCACGTGGACGTGTTGGGGAGTCAAAGATGAGTCCTGGGTTTGTGACTTGGCTTCCTGGTACCACTAGCTGAGGTAGAGCAGCCCAAGGGGGGATTGGTTTAATGGGAGAGGAGGAGGTTGAATTTGGCACATGAAGTTCGAGCTGCCCATGAGAATGCCTCATGGAGGTTTAAGGAAGGCAGTTGGGCACATGGGGGCCTGGAGCTCCAAAACGAGCGGGTTGGTGAAACAGATTTAGGCACCGTCAGCCTGTAGATGGTGTTCAAGGCCAAGGGAGAGGGTGGACTCACCCAGGGAAGAGGTACAGAGAGATGATAGAGTGATTGTTTAGTTCATCCAAGATCCCAGGGCTGAGCAGTTAGGGAGCTGGCGTTTGAACCCAGACAGTCAGGTTCTAGAGTCAGGGCTCTCCTCTGGTGTGCCATGCCACCACGGGGGCTCTGCAGCCACCCAGGTGGTCTGTCATTGCTCCTCTTTGAAGGGGGCAACATCATAAGGAAGTTGAATCATTTCAGAAACTTTCTGTAGTCTAGAACGCTGCTTACCCTAGAAGTATCTCACGTCTCTTTCATCTCTGATTACTTGGATTCGGAAATGAATATGAATCTGGATATGAATGGTTAATTTCACCTTGCAAGTTAGGGTGAGGCTGTCTCCCTTTAGCCCATGACTGTGTGTGTTGTTCTCGGCCAGTGCCCCCACCTCCCAGTTGATGCGGGCTAATGTTGTCATGGCAATGGTCTGCCCCAAGTGTGTGCGGCCTGACCTCCCAGGGCCCCCAAATCAGCCAGCAGCGTAGGCAGTGCATGGGCCACTTGTGGGCTGTGTTTTCCAGTGTATTTTTTAAAGCATCTATACCTGAGTGGCCAATTGCAGACGTGGGAATGAGATTTTTTTTTTTTTCCTGCATGAGGTTTAACCACAGGCCAGCCTCTGCTGAAAGACGGGTGTGATGTCGGGAAAAGATGGGTTTCTGTGTGTCAGAAATTGCTCCCTGCATCCGTCAGCCAAACTGAACAGAGCGTGTAAGCCCACCATGCTTAAGCTTTACATAACATAGAATTTATCATTTTAGCCATTTGTAAGCATACAGGTCAGTGATGTTAAACACTCACATTGTTGTGCAGTTAATCACCAGAACTCTTTTCATCTTGCAAGTCTCTAACTCTGTACCCATTAAACAGTAACTCCCATTGCCCCTTCTCCCCCCAACCCTGAAAAGCCACTATTCTGCTTTCTGTCTTGGAATTTGCCTACTCCACGTGTCCCATATAAGTGGAATCATACAGTATTTGCCTTTTATAATTGGCTTTTTCACTCAGCATAACGTATTTCCATGTTGTGCATGTGTCAGAATCTCCTTCCTTTTTAAGGCTGAATAATATTCTGTGGTGTGAATATTGCATATTTTGTTTATGCATTCATCCGTTGATGGACATTCAGGTTGTTTTCACTTTTCAGCTATTGTGAAAATAGTGCTATGAGTGTTGGTAAAAATCACACTAAAGATTTTGCTCTTTTTTCCCCTCACCAACTAGAAACGATCTCTCACTTAGGGGTGACTTACAAAGGTTGGTTGGTTTGAATGCAATGATTTCTCATCACACTTGGTGCCTGAAAGTTCACATTTCAAGGGAAATGACTGATTTCCTGTCTGCTGGAAAGAAGCAATTCTAGCGAACTTTTTTTTCATGTGTGTGCAAGCAACTGGTTAAGAAATTAATCATAATGGGCTGTCTTATCAAACTGTTATTTCTTGCCCTTCCCCCTATTTTTTTTGTTCAGTAATGATGTCAATCGATACTTCAATACTACCTAGATATACCATAACAGTATGTATTTATATCTCTATGTAATACGAATACATCATTTTTCAAAACTACGTATTTTTTTTTCCTAATAAAAAGGAATACCTGTTTGAGACATTTAGAAGAAACAGAAATTCAAATTACCCATAAACCTATCACCCAGAGATGACAATTAATGTTTTGGTATAGGACATGCACACACGTGGGTGGGTTATTATCTGTCAGTTATTGTTTGTTATGGTATATGTATGTGTTCTGTTTTTATTAAATTTTTTTTTAATGTTTATTTTGAGAGAGAGAGAACGTGTATGGGAGGGACATAGAGGTGGGGAGAGAGAGAATCTGAAGCATGCTCCCTGCTGTCAGCACAGAGCCCGACCTGGGCTCAATCCCACAGACTGTGAGATCATGACCTGAGTTGAAATCAAGAGTCAGATGCTTAACCATCTGAGCCACCCAGGTGCCCCTGTATCCTCTCTTATTAAATACTAGGGGGGGCATCTGAGAGGCTTAGTCAGTTAAGCATCACAATCTTACAGTTTAAGCCCAAAATCTTGAGTTTAAGCCCTGTGTTGGGCTCTGTGCCAACAGTTGGAGCCTGGAGCCTGCTTTGGGTTCTCTGTCTGTCTCTCCCTCTCTCTGCCCCTCCCCTAAACTGCACGTACTGATTTGTAAGTTTCTCTTCTTTCACTGAGGAAGCCTTTGTGAACACCCTCCCTTGTCATTAAATCATATCCTGAGTGTGACTGTTGGTGCCTGGGTAGCAGTGCATTCTCAGAAATGTCTTGAATTCTCTCGGTGGAGGTGACACCGTGGGAGTCAGGTGTCTTGTGAGTTCTGTGTGGAGCGTGATTTCTCTGCTGAAGATCTTAATGGAGGAGAGAGAGTGGCATTTCCCTCATTTTACAGTAGAAAAAACAAGGAGTAGAAGTTAGGTCTGAATGACTTAACCAGGACGGGGGAAGCTGGAAATAGAAACCAGATCGTTCATTCACTGCCTGGTGCTTGATTCACTCTATAAAGCTAATCTCAAGATCACTATCAGCGGAAATTATTATCCCTAATCTCCCGGGAGTATGCTTTAATATTTTTCTGTTTGCTTAATGGTAATTTCAATTCCATGTCTGTTTTTTTTTTTTTTTTTCACTTAAAAAAATGAAAAACTTTCCAGACTTCTTTGGGAGACTTGGGGATGTTTCCTCTCACGTGGCTGGAAACCTGTATAAGCCTGGGACCATCCCCTCACCACCCGCACTGAGAATCCTCAGGCCAGCAGCAGGCCAGTTTTTTCATTTTTTTTTTCAACGTTTATTTATTTTTTGGGGGACAGAGAGAGACAGAGCATGAACAGGGGAGGGGCAGAGAGAGAGGGAGACACAGAATCGGAAACAGGCTCCAGGCTCTGAGCCATCAGCCCAGAGCCCGACGCGGGGCTCGAACTCACGGACCGCGAGATCGTGACCTGGCTGAAGTCGGACGCTTAACCGACTGCGCCACCCAGGCGCCCCTAGTTTTTTCAAAAGCTGTTTGGAAATTCAGAGTCTGTCTTATTTACCAGATGCCTCCTTTTTTTGGCGGTTTTATTAGCTCATTCATTCAAAATACTCCTCTTTAAAAGGTTAGCAAGGTGCCATCCTTATGGAAATCATATTGGTTAGATTCTGGTTGTAATCTGTAGAGTGTTAATTTGGTGCTGATTGTCTTGGGGATTTGTGAGGTGCTGATTATTTTGTTCAGTCATTTTTCAGGGGTTTACTGTACACCTAATATGAATTAGTTCTGGACTTAAGGACCTGTGAATCACTTAGAGAGCTAGTCAAGAAAATTCACTGGGAAGGTGCAGGGCTGCAGTGACAGCAATGCTCAGGAGACAATGGGAGCAAGGCCGGGCTCTGTCTGCAAAGAGAGGCAAGAGGGAGGAGGGAAGGGGCCATTCTAAACCTGAGCCCCTGCACCCTAAGTTATGCCCTGGGGGAGCTCAGCAGGTTGTTTGCCCTCATTGGAAGGAAGGGTGTGTCTGGGGGAGTGGAAGGATGTGCAAAGGTACCGGGGCATGCAAGGGCTTGTGCCCTTCTGTCCATTCTCACGCTTAGAAGCAACAGGCAGTTTCTCATCAACACTGTAGAGCTGAGCTGACAGCTCTCTGGGTGACAGCCATGGCTGTGGGCAGGACAGACGGTGGCAGCTCCTGGGACTACTGCTGCCCCTTTCACACCTGAGGCCCCTCAGGGTCACCCAAGGGCAACCCTTGAGGTATCTGATGGGACTGTTGCCAATTTGCTCTTTAAGAGTTAAAAAAAAAAAAGGGGGGGGAGGGGCCTAGGTGGCTCAGTTGGTGGAGCATCAGACTTCCTCTCAGGTTATGATCTCAAGGTTCGTGGGTTCAAGCCCCATGTCGGGCTTTGCACTGACAGCATGGAGCCTACTTCAGATATTCTCTCTCTCTCTCTCTCTCTCTCTCTCTCTCCCTGCTTCTCTCCCACTCATGCGTACTCTCTCAAAAATAAGCATTAAAAAAAAAAAAAACAGGCGTGGAACTCAGGTATTTGCCCACTCGTATTCATTGTGGCATTATTCACAAAAATCAAAAAGTGGAAGCAACCCAAGTCTCTATCAATGGATGCATATCTCAACCAAATAGCTGAAACTACTAAGGCTGAACCTACTATTTAGCCTTAAGAAGGAAGGAAATTCTGACACATACGTGAAGTGGATGAACTTTGAGGACATTGTGCTAAGTGAAATAGGCCAGACACAGAAGGACAAATGCCGAGTGATTCCAGTTACATGGAGTACCTGACCTAGTCAGAAATCAGAGACCGGAAGTAGGGTGGGGGTTGCCAGCAGGGAGGGGGGGGCGGGGGTGGGGGGACGACTAGGGAGTCTGTGTTTAATAAGAGCACAGTGTTTCAGTTTGGAAAGAAAAATTTCTAGAGACAGATGCTGCTGATGGTGGCATAACAGTGTGAATGTACTTAATGCCACTAAATTGTGCACTTAAAAATGGCTGACATGGCAATTTTATGTTACGCAAATTTTATCACAATAAAAAAAGTTTTTCTTTAAGTTTTGTTTTGTTTTTTTTAAGAGAGAACGTCTATGTGCACAAGCAGGGGAGGGGCTGAGAGAACCCCAAGCAGGCTCTGCGCTGTCAGCCTGGAGTCCGACGTGGGGTTTGATCCCATGAACCTTAAGATCATGGCCTGAGCCTAAATCAAAGAGTTGGACTCTTATCTGCCTGAGCCACACAGGCGCCCCAATAAAAAAACGTTTTAATGGCAGAAAAAAGCAAGGCAGAGAGCAAAGCTGCGCTCCAGGCTGGGGTTGCCTGTCGAACCTGGAGGAAGAGTCCCTGGCCCCTCCGCTTGCTTCCTCAGGAGGAGCTCCCCCTCCACATCCCTGCCGATGACAACAAGGACTAGGCTGTCCTGCGGCAAAAGAGCAGTCAGACGTTTGCACGAGCCCGTCTGTGCTGGAGGGTCCCCCCGACCCCACAACAGGTACCCGTGACACAGGGTCTCCACTAGGCTCCAGCCGCCTAAAACCCTGGTCTGGTGGTTAAATACATTAAACCCATAATGCCAGACCTTTTACAAAGAAGCTGCCTCTGTCAGGAAAACAGTTATTCTGTTCATGGAGCCTTAGAGTTCCAAGAGCAAAGCTTGCCTTGGCCCAGTCCAAAGTTCCAAAGTTAATTTTTTGAAAACCCATCATTCTTCCCCAGTTGGGTAAAACTTTCTTATTTCTTTGGCAAAATAGCTCTCATTGGAAAGTAAACTTTGAAGTTGTTTGAAGCTAAAAGAACTTTCAAAGGTAGCAGAGACAGAAAGAGCTTCACTTCTTTTGAAATAAACTTCTGGAGAACTCATCAGAATTTGAAAGGACTGTGGGACAGATGTCCCAGTGCTCACATAAGTAGTGAGGGGGTTTGAAGTGGTGTAGGTGACCTGCAGAGATTCTCCCGAGACTCCTTTGAAATTCTGTTGGTTTCCCCTAATTGGAGCCAGCCGACTGTGGGGTCACGGGTGGCCTCAAGGCAGGTGGCTCCTGCCTGGCTTGGCAGTGGCCCTGAGTGGGTCATCCAGCCCTGTGGGAGGGAGGGATCACCGAGCAGCCTTCCATCCTTCCCGGCTCCCTTCTGGAAGACAGCCCCACTCCTTCTTGTGAGCCGTAGTTCTGGAAGAGGCGAGACACGAGAATGAATCTGCCTTTCCAAAGTGCCACCTCAGACTGTGTAGTGTAGACCTTGCCCCGTTCCTTACCTACCACCTCCTGGCTCTGAGGCCTTGGGCAAATTACACACCATGTTGGGACCTCAGTTTCTCCATTTGTAAAATGGAAGTCAGAGTAGTACCTACCTTACAGGGATGTGGTTAGAAGTAACACAAAGAGGGGGGCACCTGCGTGGCTCAGGTCATGATCTCGTGGTTCATGAGTTCAAAGCCCGATAATTGGGCTTGCTGCTGTCAGCACAGAGCCTGCTTCAGATCCCCTGCACCTGCCCCTCCCTTGATTGTGCTCTCTCAAAAATAAATAAAACCCTAGGGGCGCCTGGGTGGCGCAGTCGGTTAAGCGTCCGACTTCAGCCAGGTCACGATCTCGCGGTCCGTGAGTTCGAGCCCCGCGTCAGGCTCTGGGCTGATGGCTCAGAGCCTGGAGCCTGTTTCTGATTCTGTGTCTCCCTCTCTCTCTGCCCCTCCCCCATTCATGCTCTGTCTCTCTCTGTCCCAAAAATAAATAAACGTTGAAAAAAAAAATTTTTTTTAATAAATAAATAAATAAAACCCTAAAATACACAAACACACACACACAGAGGGGCACCTGGGTGCCTCAGTCGGTTAAGCATCTGACTCTTGATTTCGGCTCAGATCATGATCTCACAGTTCCTGAATTCCAGCCCCATATCGGGCTCTGAGCTGACAGCTGGGACCCTTCTTGGGATTCTCTTTCTCTCTCCCTGCCCTTCCCCTGCTCATGCCAGCACACTGTCTCAAAAATAAATAAACATTAATTAAAAAAAGTAAACCAAGATATCTATAAAGCCTTTGGCAGAGTGCTTGGTATGTAATGTTCAGGAGATGAAATAGAAGTGTAACCAGGATCTGTCAGCATTTTGATCTGGTGTGATATTCCTCCTGAGAGCCTTAGTGCTGTTGGAAGGAATGTCTGAGCACCCTCAGCGTGACTGTCCCCTTTCTTCCACACCTTCGCTTTGGCCTCTGGAGGGTTGGGTGGCAGGGATGCTTCCAAGCCTTCTACTCCATGTTTCTGGGTTCTAAGACCACTCAGCCAAGGCTCCTTAGGCAGCATGTTGATGGGCCTTGGTTCCCTTTATGCCCCCCATGCTTTTTATTAGTCTAAATGCAGAAGCCAACTGCTGGGTTTTTATGAACCTGGGGAAATGGGCTCTTGATGATTATGAGGCATTAAATCTTAGAGCCAATTTAATAGGCACAGACCAGCATCAGAGTGAGCCTTACTTGTCCTGAATCTTGATGGGCTTCAGGTTTGAAGGACACGTGTCCGAATCCAGGAACAGAATGTCTCAGACTGAGCAGGGCTGTTTCAGGTTATAGAGCAAAGATTAAAACCTTTTTTCACATGTGTTGGCTGCAAAGAAGGCAAGAGTTTGCACTTCCCTTTAGGGATGATCAGATAGTGTTGCACATGATGGGCGTCTCCTGGGCTTTGCTAACATGTGACCTGGGCAGCTGGGCAGTCCCCTCACCTGGATTAGGTCCCTCTCAGTGCTAACACCCAGCAAGACTTCCCTGGTTTGCTCCTCCTTGGCCCCACCTAGCCTGAGCAAGGGTCTTCCCTCCTTCTTGCTCCCACGACACCTTGAACACACCTGTTGGGGCATTCTCCATTTTTTAAATTCTCTCCTAATGTGTCTCGCCACCAGATTGTTCTTTTTAAAAAAAAAAAAATTTTTTTTTTAAATGTTTATTTGTATTTTAGAGACAGCATGGGCAGGGGAGGGGCAGAGAGGGGGAGACACAGAAACGGAAGCAAGCTCCAGGCTCCGAGCTGTCAGCACAGAGCCTGTCATGGGGCTCGAACCCACGAGCTGTGAAATCATGACCTGAGCCAAAGTCGGATGCTTAACCAACTGAGCCACCTAGGCGCCCCTCTGCCAGGTTGTTCTTGAAGGCAACACTATGCTCTTTTCATCCTGGATTCCCCAGCACCTTGTCTCAGGTGTGTAACAAGTGATGAATGAATGGTTGAATGCATACCCAAAGGATGGTTTATAATCCCGGTGAGCTTTGTCCCAGGTGGTGTGGGAGAAGGTGTGGCATTGAACCTTCCCATGGTATATATGCTTTTCTTGTCAGCCCTGCATGTCTTTTTATTTGTGCCTCTATTTCTTGGTAAAGCTGTACGAAGTTTTTCTGTTTTGTTATTATCTAACTTTTGACAGATCAAGGTGTTATTATTTTTCCTTGTGATTTTTAGGAATCTACCCAGCTTTCAGAGAGGGCTCTCACTTCTTTTTTTTTTTTTTTTTTTATGTTTATTTATTTTGAGAAAGAGAGCAGGGAGACAGAAAGAAAATCCCAAGCATGCTCCATGCTGTCAGTGCAGAGCCCAATGCAGGCCTTGATCTCATGAACTGTGAGACCATGACCTGAGCCAAAATCAAGAGTTGGATGCTTAACTGAGCCACCCAGGCCCTCTCACTTCTAGTCTGATGTCATCCCTCAGTTTCTGCCACTCCCTGACCCCAGCCACCTGGGGCTGGCCCCCACCAGACCTCCACCCACCACACGTACCTTCCCTGAACTTCTGGTTCCCCACGATTCCATTGGCCTTGTGTCCCTGCCGAATGGGCACAGCTCAGAGCTCACCTGCATTCCAAGCTCTGGCCTGTGAGAGTAATCTGGGAAGTTTTAGAGCTATGTTTGCCCTGTCTCCATACTATGTCAGGAGCCACCCAGAACAGGGACCAAGGTTCTTCACTCTTCTTTGTCCCTGACACCTAGGACTGTGAACACTTGTGTGTATGTGATGGTGACACTAATAATGCCGACAATGCCATCTTGCTTAGATTCATATAATAGAGACGGCTGGATCTGGAGCCCTGCCTGTTTCCCCTGCCACCCCATTAACACCAGCCTTTGCTTGAGAACAGTGGTCTCTAATCTTTCTTGGGATCACGTAGACTTTCTTTTAGAAAAGAGTGGAAAATGGGCATATGGACATACACACATACATACTTCACCTCTGGTTTTAAAAGTGCACAGAACCCCTAGGAGGTCAGGCACCCAGGTTTAAGGATCTTGTGCTAAAGAATGACACCACTGAACATCCTTAGGGAAATAAAATGGTAGCTGATTGCATTTATTTTAGCCCACTGCTTTCTGAAAACATTGGTTACAAACAGTGTATCCCCCACCTTCCAGGTTGTTACAAATAGTTTATTTTCCACAATAACCACGCGGTATCACGCGGAAGCCCTGCCGATGAGGGGCCATTCAGACCCCTGGGACAGGCTCTTGCAAAGAATGCAATTCAACTGCTGTTGAACCCAGTTACATCTAAGTGAATATTCATGTGGTTTTAGGCACAGCTCTTGTGCCACAAATTCACTTTGGAAACCTTTCCTGAACAGCCTGGTAATTAGAACTGTGGTTGCTAATTACCTATACGATGAGGCAGATGTGCTATTATATTTTCAAAGGGCTCCGAAAGAGCTGTTAAAAAATTAAACTACCTCCCCAGATGCTGACAGGAACACAGAAGGACCTTAGAGCGGGTATTGTCTTCCGTCTTGCTTCTTGGATGCCTGAAAGTGCTCTCTGGTTCTCTCCTAGAAAACAGGATCAGCCTTTAATAAAAAGAGTTCTTTGCAAGCGTGGCTTCCTTTAGAGGCTAGGGAAATTGAAGTCTCAGAGCTCCAAACAAACAACACTTTGATGTGTACATCAGGGAGGCTGCCTGTTTGGCCTGCAGGGAGAAAGAGGGGGGTGGGCAGTCAGCAGGTGGTGGGTGAAGCAGGTCAGCCTGGGTCCACCTTCCCTTCCCACCCGCTGCCTGTTGCTGTGGGCTGGACACAAACCAAAAGGAGCAGTTCAACCCCCATTAAAAAGGAAAGGGACCAGCCCTGTAGTGAGGTGGGTGAGGTAGTCTGCACCCTGGCTCTCCTACCGTCTGGCTCTGGCCTGGGCAGTCCATCAAGCTCTCCGTCTCCGTAGCCCTGGTTGAGAGAAATTGAACCGGATCAATAGTTTTCAACATTGTGTTCCCTAGAGCTTCAAGGATCTCAGCAAGAGCCCTAGCAGCTCCATAAGCGGTTGATTTATTTTCCCCCAATCATATTTTTCTACCTAGATAGCTTACATATCTTAACATTTATATATCATATGTAAGTATTTTAACAGCGTGATTAAGTTGCAATTCACACCACCATCCATTTAAAGTATACTGTTCGGTGGGTTTAGCATATTCACTAAGTTGTGCAACTATCACCATTGTGTAATTAAAAAAATTTTTTAATGTTTATTTATTTTTGACAGAGCATGAGCAGGGGAGGGGCAGAGAGAGGGAGATACAGAATCTGAAGCAGGCTCCAGGCTCTAAGCTGTGAGCACAGAGCCCGATGCAGAGCTTGAACCCACAAACTGTGAGATCATTAACTGAGCCAAAGTCGGACACTTAGCTGGCTGAGCCACCCAGGTGCCCACCATTGTATAATTTTAGAACATTTTCATCACCCCAAAAAAGAAACCCTGTGGCCATTAACAGCCACTCCCAATTCCCCCTACTTCCCACACCCAGCCCTAGACAACCACTAATGTACTGTCTGGACAAAATTTGCCTGTTCTGGGCAGTCCATATAAATTGGAATCCCACAATATGTGGTCTCTTGTGTCTTCTTTCACTTAGCATCATGTTTTCAAGGTCCATCCATTTTGTAGCATGTGTCAGTACTTCATTCCTTTCTATTTTTTTTTATTAAAAAAATTTTTTAAGTTTATTTTAGAGGGAGAGAGCGAGAGCTGGGGAGAGGGGCAATGGGGGGGGGGGAGAGAGAGAGAGAGAAAGAGAGAGAGAGAGAGAATGAATCTTAAGCAGGCTCCACCCTGAGCATGGAGACAAACATGGGGCTCGATCCCATGACCCTGGAATCACGACCTGAGCCGAAACCAAGAGTCAGATGCTCAACTGACTGAGCCACCCAGGTGCTCCAGTTCTTCATTCCTTTTTATGGCTGTGTAATATTGCATCTTACTCATCCGTTCATCCGTTGTTGGACGTTTGGGTAGTTTTCACATCTTGGCTGTTGTAAATCATGCTGCTTTGAACATTCACGTGCAAGTTTTTTGCATGGGTATGCTTTCGTTTCTCTTGGATTACATCTAGGAATGGAATTGCCACTTACATGGGGTAATTCTGTGTTTAACATTTTGAGGTATAATTTACGTTGTATAATATATACATACACAATAAAAGATGTACAAACAGTGCATGTATATATATAGTTGTATATAATATGTATTTAATATATGAATAATGTATAATATAAGTAGTTGTATATAAAATGTTTTTAAAAATTGCAGTAAGAGCACCTGGGTGGCTCAGTTTGTTAAGTGTCTGATTTTGGCTCAGGTCATGATCTCACAGTTCGTGGGTTCGAGCCCTGCATCAGACTCTGTGCTGACAGCTCAGAGCCTGGCGCCTGCTTCTGATTCCGTGTCTTCCTCTCTCTCTGCCCCTTCCCCGCTTGCACTCTATCTCTCTCTCTCAAAAATAATAAAACATTAAAAAAATTGCAGTAAAACATAAACTAATAGTGTTCTATAACCCTATCACATGGGTGACCATCTGTACATTAATTATGCATTAATTAATTTCTGCTGCCAGAGTAAGTTGATTTTTTTTTTTGTAACTAAGCTTCACCTGCCACATCTTTTTAATTGAATTGGGTCCTGAGATTTTTAGAAATGGTTACCATAGGCACATACTTATCTGTGTCAATTGAGATTATCTCTGTACTGTACAACCAAGACCAAAGAAGCAAATTAGATGCTAAGATTGATCTTAAGAGTAGAAATGTCATCCATAATTCCTGGTTTCATATTGTTTGTACATCAAAATAGCTCTAATAGTGGTTGAGTTAGAAGTACATTTTATGTGGTCAATTTATAAAATTTATAATTTGTTTTGTATTTTGGGATTTGACATAGATTCGTTTGAAAAAAAATGTGCTGCTCAAAAGTTTGAACCTCAGTGATCTGACAAACTCTGAGGTCCCAGCTTTGGTTTTGGACCTCATTCCCATTATGGCTTTGGCTTCTGTTGGCTTGCCAAGGGTCTCAGGGAAAGTCCCCCAGAGCGATGTTAATCTGACTCCCAGGAGCAGTTAAGATCCATCGTCTCCTCGCGTGGGCCACCTGTAGCTGCAAACAGTTGCCCCTGCTGTACTTAAGCATTTATTGAGTACTTACTATGACAAAGTAACACAGTTATTAAAGGGGTTTCAAAGAAGGGAAGACCTAGTTATGTGTCTTCAGGGTACTGGCAGTCTGGTTGGAGATACAGGGTGTAAAATAAGAATGAAATCATTCTACAAGTGTCTAGATAGGAGTATTTCCTAATACGGTGAAGATACCAAATGTAGGAATTCCGAAACAGTCAGGGGCAGCTTCACAGAGCAGGTGGTTCCACACCTGTAGGATTTGGAAGGATGAAGAGCAGGTGAAGCAGATTCTGAGTTTTCTGTTGAACTAAGATTTGGTGACCCTTGAGGCATTCCTTGCCCGATAAACCTGTTATGAGGCCGATTCGGAAGTCCCCGGTTCCTCTCAGCTTCCATAAAGGGAGTAAACATCGTGGTGAAGGAGGAGCAGGCATTTTTAAAAAGCCTTCCAGAAAGGAATGAGATCACTTGGGCCCCTTGTTAGGAAAAAGGACGTAATTGCTTTGGAGCCGGGTGGACAAGGAAGCATCAATCTTTGTTTCCATAAACTGCTATTGAGCATGGGCTGAGGTTAATCTGAAAAACTAGAAAATAAAGATTGATGAAACCCCATCAATCCTGAATTTGCTATAAATAATTGCATGCTGTTTCTGAGCTGTCAAAATCCATTTCTACTGAAGGCCCTTTGGAACAGGGAAAGGTCAAGCTGGAAACCAAGGGAGAAACTCAGGGGAGCGATTATGCTGGAAGGCAGCTTCCTAAAGGTCTTAAATACTGATGTGGAAGTAACCAGCCTGCCTGACTTCCTGCTGGTTCTAATTAAGTTAGCTCCCGTTGACCTCTCACCTTTCCGGAACTGGGACGCCTGGGAGAAGAGTGCACCTGTCGGCAGAGTTGGGCTTTCTCCTGGGGTGTGTGCACCCCAGTCTTTGTGCGGCAGACCCCACAGAGCCGGGCGTAGAGAGCCCTTATTTTGCTTTTGAATGGAAAATACGTATGTATCTGGCTTAGAAAGTCTTTCGCCTGCGTAGGCATTCTTGCAAAGGGACCAGTAAGTCCTCCTAGTGATTGGGAAAGAAAGGTGCGGTCACCCATGCCCAGGCCATTGTCAGCGTGGAGTATTTAAGAGAAGGCCCCGTCCTGAGTGCAGAGAAGAGGGTCTGGGATGAAACACGCTTCCTGAAGAGGCTTGAGATGATGGAGGCCACGCGTCCATCATACGCGATTCGGTGCTCGTGGGCCTTCAGAAGGCTCAGGAAACGGTTACAGTCAGCCTCTTTCTGAGGAAGCGACCCCAGCCTCTGCATCTGCACCCTCCTCTCCCATCCGAAGCCCTGCAGTGTTCCTGCACCTCTTCTGTTCTTCTGGTGTCAGAAGGAAATGCTGCACGAGTGTGCTTGCACACACACTTGTGTGGTGCCAACCCCAGCCCCACCCATCTGGTCCAGCTCCTCCTGGAACCGACCCTGTCCATCTTATCGGGGGCCTGTTTCCTGGCTCCTTTTATAGGTTCTTCCCTGACTTTGCTTCAGAGGATCCCTCTATGTCTTGTGCTTACTTACCTGGTGGCCCGTCCTGTTCAGCCCTGGTAAGGCATGTGTCTGAGAAATCCACTCTGAGTTTACCTTTTGACTCTCCCACAATAGTCTGGTTGCCTCTTCCCAGTTAAATCTCAGTTCTCCTTTGAGCTCACTCATGCCCTCCCTTGTCTCCCCCGTATTCTGTACCTAGTCTGTGCTGGCCTTAAACTCTGGACCAGGTGCTGGATTCCCAGTCACCCTTCCCACCTGGCTCAGGGAATCCCTTCTGCAGAGAACACCTGGATTTGAGGGCTTGAATTCTGAAGGCTATCCAGAACATATGTGAGTTGGCACTGTGCTTCTTGCACTGGTTACATTAGATTGACAGAGCTATTTTCTTCCAGGCTGAAGCCAACCCTTTTATTTTTGAGTCATTTTCCATTGCTCGTGTCTCTTTCCCACCCTCAACCTGTCGGGGCTTGGTCCCCACTTGTCTCCCCACCACCCCCTCACTGGTATCCAGCATGTTTCATAGCAAGGACAGCATCACTTATCTCTCAGCCACACAAACCCCAAACCTCTCTGAATCCTAATTTTTTTTTTCTTTTCAACCTATAAGCCTGCTTTTGGTTTTTGCTTTTGCACATTTGGCCACCTTGTTCCCTCCAGCTGCAGGGCAAGTCCCCTCCCTTCCCTCCAGGATGAGGCTGGGCCCGGATTAGGATGCAGCACTGTCACTGAGCCTGTGGCCCTGGCCAGCCCCTTTATTTCCTGATACCTGGAGGATGTCCCAGGAGATTGGACCGGTGCCTTGCGGTAGCCAGTGTGCTGTGTCAGACTGCTGTCTTCTGACCTCCCTGTCCTCCACTGTCTTTGTCAGGGCAGTTTGAACTTGTCCCCAGAGGGAATCATCGTGGATCTTCATACTGGGGAATGACATGATGGAAAGGGTGTTTTGTAAGATTAGGGTGGTGGTGGGCAGGGTGGACCCAGGCCTCTGAGGAGTGAATACCTGGCCGGTTACTAAATCCTGCCAACAGGTCTGTCTCCGAACAGCCCTAAATACCAAGATGACCTCACACCTTGGTTTTCCAGGATTTGTTGAGTTTGATGAGAGCTTTGAAGCAAAAGTAAACTCAGGCAAGCCCAGTGCCTTTGTATTCTCTGGAAACATTTAAAGTTGCTTTCTTGACCTGCGTATAAAAATGTAGAAACAGATCTTATTTGAACAAGCTGATTGCAACACTTAGTGGATGGATTTTAAAATTTGATTTTTGCCTGATTCATCAGCTACAAGCTTTAAAACATAGCCACTTTGGGGGCGCCTGGGTGGCGCAGTCGGTTAAGCGTCCGACTTCAGCCAGGTCACGATCTCGCGGTCCGTGAGTTCGAGCCCTGCGTCAGGCTCTGGGCTGATGGCTCAGAGCCTGGAGCCTGTTTCCGATTCTGTGTCTCCCTCTCTCTCTGCCCCTCCCCCGTTCATGCTCTGTCTCTCTCTGTCCCAAAAATAAATAAAACGTTGAAAAAAAAAATTAAAAAAAAAAAAAAACAAAACAACATAGCCACTTTGAAAGTCCGTTTCCATTCTTCCTTTTCTTAAGATAATCTGTTTTCCTTCTTTTACAAGGAAGACTTCCATGATCTGCCAGGGGAAGGGGGTTGCATGTTTCGGTCTGTATCCCAGGTATGGGGTATGGATCTGGCTTTTAGGCACACAAGCTGTTATGGGCAAAGGAGGTTTTTCCTTGCACAGGCAAGCCAACTGTGTGCCTTTTGCTCACAGGCATTGCAAGGACTGACTGGCCCAGTAGGGTGTTGGTGGATCACCCCAGCCTGGTGTCCGGGCCCAGCTAGTCTGCCACCGTGATGGCAGATTTCGTGGCTCTCCTCTGGGATTTCCTCCACAGTCTGACAGGCAGCCGTTGCCAGGTGAGCACGTAAGGGCCATGATGAGTCCATCACCACCTTTGCTGCTGGACAATGCTTTAGATCCATGGAAAGCAGAATTAAGCATGGCTCTAAGAAACATGTCTTTGTGCTAAAGCTAAGGCCAATTTTGCTCTAAGACTATGGATGTAGCTTCTTTTAAGAGGTGACAGCTGACTTTTCTTTCTTCATCTGTGAACGCATACGTATTGGTGGAGAAGAAGTTTGCTTCTTCACTGAGCACACTCTAATTTGACTTCTGCTAAAGGAGCATCTGGAATCTTGACTTTGACATTTGCCAAATCATGAACGAAATTATCATAACTTAGTTGCTGAATCTGGAGAGTAAGCTCATGATGTCGTGGTGTT
Organism: Prionailurus bengalensis; assembly: GCF_016509475.1. Taxonomy (NCBI): domain Eukaryota; kingdom Metazoa; phylum Chordata; class Mammalia; order Carnivora; family Felidae; genus Prionailurus; species Prionailurus bengalensis. The sequence continues at coordinate 45,754,969 of NC_057356.1, forward strand.
AACAACTCAGAGCTATGTTAGAGAAATGAAGGGAGTGCATGTTAGAGGTGCACTTGGCTTTCAGAGAGCCTACTGTTTGAAAACCAGCATTTTCACAAAAGATATCAATGAAAGTGTAATACTTGGATATATGGAGGTTCTTCTCCCTAGGGTTCCTTTAAGTAGTAGGCTCCCATAGTAAATAAGTTTACCAATTATAGATTTAGACTCTGCTTTCCAAGAACACCTTTTCTGCATGAGCTGAGCGCTATTTTTAGAACAAAAGAATATGTCTGTGATGTGGAGATACAAGAAAACAGGGTAGGATTTCAGGACATTTTACAGAGATTTTCTATCTGCTAAAAAGGTCAGCTAGTTTCTAGGCTAGTGGGCTCCCTGTCTTTTCTTGCTGGGCCCTAATTGGGCCCCTTGGAAGCTTTGAACTCTAAGTCCGAAAAGGAGACTAGGAGATGAAGGCTCCCGTAGTCTCTTGGTTGAAGTGGGACTTCATGTCCAGCCCTGTCTCCTTGCCCACAGCAGGGTACCACCAGCTTTACCTGGGGAAGGGGGTCTGTATCCTGATAGTCTTCAGAGTTTTCTGAGACCCCAGAAATATCTCAGACCACTGCTCCCACACCTGCAGGTTGACATTGTGAACCTGTGGACATTGGGATCAGGCCTCGAGGTGAGGTTGGAGCCCTGCTTCTTGCTTCCGCTGGTGGCCCTTGATCCCTCTCCTCCCATCTCTGCTGACCACCGCCTTTCTTGCTTGCTGGTCCATAGCCAGAGAACAGGGTACCCAGCCCTAGGGACAGCTGCCCAGCCTGGGAGAGAATCCTGGATTCCCTATTGGCTCCCATTCTTCTATCCTGCTCAGATGCTGCAAGTGTCCCCAGTGATGGAGACAAATTGCAGCTTTATCCCAAGGCGGAGTGCTGTTCCCACTGCCCTTGCTTTTCCTTTCCACCCCTTGCTTTTCCTTTCCGTGGTTTCAATCATTGACAAATCTTTATATTTACATTTATAATTAGATGTGGAACTAGCAAAGAGCCTGAGAGGATATACACCAGACTCTTGGGTTTTTTTGTTTTTGTTTTTTTAATGCTTGTTTATTTTTGAGAGAGAGAGTGAGTGAGTGGGGGAGAGGCAGAGAGAGAGGGAGGCACAGAATGTGAATCAGGCTCCAGGCTCTGACCTGTCAGCACAGAGCCTGACACGGGGCTTGAACTCATGAACTGTGAGATCAAGACCTGAGCCAAAGTCGGATGCTTAACTGACTGAGCCACCAGGCGCCCCCACATACACCAGACGTATAAAGAGTGTCCTCTGGCCCTTGGGGTTTGCTTTTCATTTCTTAGTTTCTACTTCATACATTTCCTGATTTGATTTTTTTTTTTTTTTTTTACAGTGAGATATATTACTTTTATAGTCACAAAAGCAGTACAAATTCCACTTGGGAAAACGAATGTTTAATAAGCTCAAAGAGAAGAAACTCATTTTAAACATCACGTCTTCTACCTGCCAACTGCCCAGCTGTCCCTTCTCCCTTCCCACCGTCCCACTAGATGAGCGTCTGCTGTCTCCCTCTACTTCCTGTTGCAGTGAGGCATTGGGAAGCTTCCTGAGGGTGACTTCTGGCTTCTGTTGACCAGACTGGGAATTCATATATTGAATAGGAAGAGCCTACCAATAGTTGTGCATAGAAAAGCATTGAGTGGAAGGTCAGGTGCTTTCTGGGAAAAGTCTGTAAGAACCCACCTGCCTGTTGATGGAGTTTGTCGTTGCATTCAGCCAGCCTGAACTGCGTACCTACTGTTTGCTGAACATGCTCCATCCCTAGGCCACAAAAGTGGTCCCTTCCCTAAGCCAGCCTATTGTCTAGTGTGGTTCAGTTTTGTCTGAGGGAGAGAGAGACAGACATAGGTAACAAAGCAAATAAATTACAAGTGTGCACATGTCTTGTGACCATGTTAATAGGTTATTTTTATGGTTGTTGTGTTTTTCCTTTTTTGGGTCATAATAACTGTCTGAACGGATCTGAGGTAGCCATGACCTCAGCTTGCCCATTAGCTGTGTAGCAGGTATCCGTGATGCCCTCACTTCTTCACACGTGTGAAGACATAACTGTGCCTGCCAGTGGCCCATCTTATAGCCAGGAAGGGGGCTCCTTACATGGGGAAAACTGGAGCCACAGAGGAAATTGCCTTTTTGTTAGGATAGCATTGGTTGGCCCAGATGGCGTACGTCCCTTCTTGCTCTCAAAGCTCATGTTTTGATCTCAGATTTTTAATGGGCCCCAGGGTTCTGGTGGGCAGTCAAGGGAGAGAGCATTGATCCAGCCTTACTCCCTCATTTGACACTGAGCCTAAGGCCAGGGGCCACTTTCCTTGTCAAATGCTGGTCCTGTCAGTGTCACATGCTGTCCCCTGTGGTGCCCTCTGCCTGATGTTGGCTTTTGGGCCAAGCTGCTTCTTCAGGTCACCCCATAGGGGGATTGGCCTTGATCATCTGGCCCAGGATGACCCTGCCTGGCCTCACTGATCAGCAGGGACAGCAGCGAGCCCAGAGTCCAGCTCTGGTGAGGTTCTTTGGGCAGTTGCCCCCCTGCCCACATCAGCGTTCTCTCTCTCTCTCTCTCTCTCTCTCTCTCTCTCTCTCTCTCTCTCTCTATGAGATACTCTGCTTACTCTGCTAAGAAGAGATGGCCTTTTTCCAGAAGCTCTGATGAAGATGTCCCGGGCACGGCTCCCACCTTGCCCCTTACTCTCCTGGGGTCCCCAGAATCACTGCTGACTGGGCCGGCAATAGGTATGGCCAAGACTTTGAGGGTGGCCAGGCGGCTGGGCCCACTTGCCCCACCCCATCAGTTTGTGTGGGTAGTCATTGCTCTTGCCCTGAAAGTGGAGCTGCTGACATTTTGGTGCCTAAAAGACACTTTCAGAATCCTGGCCCTGGGTCTTCCCTTGTCCAGTCCCCTGTTAGCCCGGTCACTTGTTTTTCTGTGTGATATTTTTCTCTTCTCCTAGTGACCTTTCCTTAAGTTTTCAGTGTAAGTGGATTTATTATAACCAGCCCTGGGTCCCAGGAGCTCACAGTGACTTCCTCTGCAGTGAACCATCAGCCCTAATGATAAAGTGGGTTAATTTGGTCCAGGTAGGTGTATCCAGATAGGCAGTCTTGTCATGAATTAGCATTTCCTTATCCAAACAGAGTCCAGCGTTCGAAAGATACTGGGGACTTTAGGGAGGCTGGCATGTACAGTCGTTGAATGTGAGCCACGTTGGCCTCAAAAGTGTTAAGGGACAGTGTGGAAAGGCCCAAATCATGACCGTCAGACTGGGCAGGGAACCTTGAGTTCTGACGACTCGCCCTGAGGACCAGTCATGGACTCTTCCCATTCGACCATGTCCACACGTAATGCTTGGGCTCTTACTTAATGTCTACTTGCTTAAGAAGAAGGCCAAGTATTCTTTTTCAGTCATTAAAACCTGCGAAGACCCCTGCTTGTTAACTGTGCCTGATGAGGAGGAGTTTGCATGGTAATGGACTTAGTTCATAAGGCAGATTGCAGGGTGAAAAGTGCCTGGTGAAGCTTGGCCACCTTCCCTAAGCTTTCTCTTCCATTTCAGGCTTTCGGAGATAGAAAGCAAAGGGGGAGGTTATTACATACCTTGAAAGGATCTAACAAGGGGCAGAGATGAGCACTGCTGGGTTAACACCACAGGGCATGCCCTCGTGGCAGTGAACAAAGGCTTATTTTATGTGGGAAGGGCAGGCACTGCATTTTTGTTTTCATGGTGCCTTTTGACCATAATGTTCTTTGCAGACTCTGTGTGTCCATCTCAAAGAATACAGTTGACCCTAGGGGCGCCTGGTGGCTCAGTCGGTTGAGTGTCAACTCTTGATTTCTGCTCAGGTCATGATCTCAGGGTCATGGGATTGAGCCCTATGTTCCATGCTCAGCGCAGAGTCTGCTTAAGATTCATTCTCATTCTCTCTCTCTCTCTCTCTCTCTCTCTCTCTCTCTCTTTCTTTCTTGCTCTCTCTTTCTCTGTCCCCCTCTCCTTCTGCTGCCTCCCCTGGCCTTCTGCCCTTGTCCTTATCTGTTCTCTCTCTTAAAAAAAAAAAAAACAAAACAAAACCAAACAAACAGTTGACCCTAAACAACATGGGGGTTTAGGGGCACTGCCCCCCCCTTCCCCTGCCCCTGTGCGCAGTGGAAGATTTGTTATGTTATTTTTTACTCCCCCCAAACCACTAATAGCCTATTGGTGACTGAAGCCTTACTGATAACAAATAGTCGACTAACACATATTTTGAATGCTATATGCATTATATACTGTATTATAATAAGGGAAGCTAGAGACAAGAAAATGTTACAACCATAAGGAAGAGAAAATACACTTACAGTACCGTTTGGTGTTTATCAAAGAAACTTCACATGTAAGTGGACCTGCATAGTCAGTCCTGTGGTGTTCAAGGGTCAAGTGCAGATTGTTTGGTCCCATTCATGAAGAAGGGAGTCACATCCACTGAATTTAGAGGAACAAGTACGTATCTGGGTTTGGGGATTTTTTTTTTCCCCTTTAAGGAATCCAGACCTTAAATTCCTCTGTGTGTGTGTGTGTGTGTGTGTGTGTGTGTGTGTGTGTGTGAGAGAGAGAGAGAGAGAGAGAGAGAGAGAGAGAAACTATACCTGTTCAGTTCATGAAGAGAATATCAAATGTATTGACTTTTAAAAAACAAATCCTGGGCACATGGCTGGCTCAGTCAGTAGAGCATGTGACTCTTGATCTTAGGATTGTGAATTCAAGCTCCATGTTGGGCATACAGATTACTTTTTTTTTTTTTTAATTTTTTTTTTCAACGTTTATTTATTTTTGGGACAGAGAGAGACAGAGCATGAACGGGGGAGGGGCAGAGAGAGAGGGAGACACAGAATCGGAAACAGGCTCCAGGCTCTGGGCCATCAGCCCAGAGCCTGACGCGGGGCTCGAACCCACGGACCGTGAGATCGTGACCTGGCCGAAGTCGGACGCTTAACCGACTGCGCCACCCAGGCGCCCCTACAGATTACTTTTTAAAAATCCTCATAAATGCATGGAAAGATATATTTGAATTTGGTTATTTTTCAAATAAGCACCTTTCTTTTCTGGTATAGGAAGAGCTGCAGGCAGCTTTTTGATAGGGAAATTATCAGATTGTGTGCTTTTGTGAACGGACCTATCTTTCCAGGGTGAACATCCTGGTCTCAATGTTGGACGAGAGCCTGTGGGGTCCCAGTTGCCCACAAGGGTCTCGTGTGTTCACCATGGGATTCACTTGGCATTTGCAGCTGGAGTGCTGGCCATGCCGTTCTTGGAGAGCATGGGAGGCAGCCCCAAATGCTGGAGGAGATTGAAGGGTTATTAATGAAATTCCTTGGAGGTTGTTCCATGGATTCCCCCTTGAATATGAGCTGCTTGAGGACAGGAGTCCAGCCTGGGTCTGCTCTGTGTTCCCCACAGGTCAGGCTCATAGTTTGTGTGGGTCAGCACAGGGTGTGTTGAGAAAATGCACAAGCCTGGCCTTTGCTGGGGCCTTGGGTTGTATCTTTGCTCCCCAAGGAGCCAACCCCAGAACTTCTCAGTGGACCTCTGTTAGGATAATTGTAGGAGGGGAGGAGGCTTTGAGGTTGCTCTGTCACCCACCCTGGTTGTAGATTGTGCAGAACATGAAAATGTCTATTTACTGGCCGTCTGAAAATGCTGTTCCACAAAAGAAGGCTCAGAGTGTAACAGAATTTGTTGAGATTTCCAGGATCTGAAACCTATACTTTATAGGCCTGTGGATGTAAATTAGGTCTAATGACAATTTAGGTGTGCATACTTAAGTTAATATTTGACTTTTGATTTAAAAAGTCATAACATTATCCAGAGATCAACAGACTAAACATTTCAGTGACTCCCTTCTAGCTGTGGAGGAGAATACTGGTGTTAAGTGAGAAGGTTGGGGGTGCTGATTTTATAGATGACCAATGCATCAGCAAAGGTGCCATGTAGTTATGCTTAGAGGGTATAGGTAGGTGTTGAAGGAGCATGTGCTGCGCGTGGGCTCAGGCACAAGGCATTTTGAGTGCCCCGGCTACTGACTGGGGTTGGAGGAGGGGCCAGAGCTAGGACAGCCAGCCTAATCCTAGACAGTTGGGCTGGGATGAGGGAATGGTGGGGGAGGTGCCAGGTCAGAGTGCAGCCTCAGTGGGGGGGAACTGGCGTGTCATGAAAAACCCAGTAGCGGGGTGCCTGGGTGGTTCTTTTGGTTGAGTGTCCAACTTTGGCTCAGGTCATGATCTCAGGGTTCATAAGTTCAAGCCCCGTGTCGGGCTCTGTGCTGTCAGCTCGGAGTCTGGAGCCTGTTTCGGTTTCTGTGTCTCCCTGTCTCTCTGCCTCTCCCCCACTCGCACTGTCTCTTTCTCAAAAAAAAAAAAAAAAAAAGTAGCTACTGATCATTTTTTGTCCTGTGCCAGGGACTCTCTGTTTCTTAGTTATTCTCCTTTTCCTATTTCATAGATGAGGAAACTGAGGCTCAAAGATTAAGGACTTTTCTAAATATCCAAAGCTCCTGAACCCCAGGACTGAAATCTGAGTTTGTCTGACTCAGAGTGCATGGTCCTTGTGGAAGTCCACCTGCCTCTGGATGGGGAATGCGGAGGGCCCGATCCCTGAGAGCTGTGATGTGGGGGGGTATGACTGACTGGGTATCTGCCCTATACCAGCCTGGGACTCTGTACCAAGCAGATTTAGTACCCAGAAGGGCTGTGCTTCAACTGAGGGTCCAGATATGTCAAAACCACAGCTGCAAGGTGTTGTCACAGGGGCCCTGGGATAGCTGAGTCCCTGAAGTTATGGGGCTGTGCACAACAGTCCCCCTTACTAATGAATTGGCCACTTATAAACTATAAAATCCGTTCCCGTCCCCCTCAGTACCTGTGGACTCTCTCAGGTAAGACCATTGTCTCCTCACAACCATTGCCTCAGGTCTGGGCTGACTGTTAGAAATCTGGGAATACGATGGAAATGGAAATTTACTGTAAGTCAGTTGCAGAGTGACACTGCAGATCTTGCAAAAGGTCCAGTGTGTCAGGAAGACACTGAAGGTAGCGTTATAGAACTCTTGGTGCTCCCACACGGACAAATGAAGGTCTGAGAGAATGCCCGCTTACTGTTGAAGAGCAAAGACTGTTCTAGATGACTGCTTTAGAAAGGATTTGATACCAAAACATTAAGAAAGGTTCTTCAAAAATTGATGAAGCCCTTGAATAGTTGGCAAAAATGACCTTTCTGATTATCTTATTAAAAGTAAAACATAAAGCGAAAGGTAGTTGTTCAGAAAAAGTACACACAAGACAGAAGTTAAAACATGTTTCATTTTTTGTTCTTTAGGACAAATTAGAACATGGTTATAACTGCATTTTCTTAACCTAATTTTATCAAATGTATTATAAAATAGGCTTATCCTTCTCATTTTAGTCCCTTTTTTTCAAAGTAAAGACCCAATCGGATTTTTTCTATCCACCCTCCTCAGCCAAACCATTTATTATGAAATGATGGTCTTTGTTCAAATGGATTGGTTGTAAAGTTACCAGCCACCATGCAACCCTGGTCCCTATACCAGATATTCTGTTAACTAGGACCTGTTCTTATTTTAATCTGGCAAAAGAAACTAGATTAAGGAGGTTTTAGCAGATGGTTTGCAATTCTTTAGCAGCCCGGAAGAGTCCATATCTTGCCTAATCGTGCCCTGATATCTATTCTTACTGGTGTGTGAGAAACTCTCCTAAAGGAGTAATGTCTTCCAGAGATCACAACTTTTTTTTTTTTTATCACATCCTAATGATTTTCAGATTTTATTTAATATGACTTTAAAATTTAGTATTTATCAGTTAACCTGGTTCAGACCACTGATATTTGAATACTTAACAGTATTATCTAATGCTTTAGAAAAACTGCACACAGTATCCAAGTTATATACTGTAAGAGGCACCTTGTCTTTTTTGAGGGAATCCTAGCATAAAAGGATCACCTTCCCTGATCACCACAAAGCGGCCCTATTAACCAGGGAGAATGCTCAGAACTCAGCAAGGCAAGATGGGCTTGGCATTCAGGGTGCAGGCTGGGAACATGGCAGCTTCTTTAAGATAGCTCGTGTCAAGTCTTTTTTTTTAATTTTTTAGAACAGTTTCAGATTTACAGAAATGTGTGATCCATTTTACAATGCGGTTTTAACTCCTAGGTTTTTCCCTCTCTCTGCAGACGTCGCCTCATTTCCCAGAGATCATCCTTGGAAACCCTGGAAGATATTGAGGAGAATGCCCCTCTACGGAGGTAAGTTTTTACTGTTGCATGTAAATGGCCTGCATTACAATACAGCAAAGTTTGATTTTTTGTTTTTTGTCCTTAATCTACAGAATTAAAATTTTAAAATAATGGCCTCATCTCCAGACTCATAGTTTGGAAATCCCAACCCTGAGGACCATTAGGGCACTATTAAATCTCAGTTATGTATTGGAAAAGCGCAGTTTGCATGTGGATTTGGGTGCTGTTTGCTTTTCAATTTGAAAGCTGCTGCTTGATGAAGACGAGCCCATTATTGTCTCAGCTTTCTTAGGTTCAGTGACACAGTAATCAAGTCCTGGACTTCATTAGCAAGTGCCATCAGTAGTTGCTGGGGAAACTCAATTAGGATCGCCCTGGGGGCTTCTTTGGGGCTGAAAGTGATTTTTCCATTGGGATTAGAAAGGTGCTTGCGAGGCATCTGTGTTTGGGTGACGGCAGTTGCTGAGCTGTGCCAGGCCTCTGGCAGCTTTCCTTCCTCTAATCCTGCACCTTACCACCAACCCCCTTCTGTGCCTTGGTCCCCCTGGCCCTCCGTCAGTGAAGGAGCCGGTATTCACACAGGACTTCTCCTTTAGTCTTTGCGGCAGGGGAGCTAGGTTGGCCTGCTCCCGAAGGAGGTGAGGCAGCCTAGAACACGGCGGCTTCACAGGGCATGCGCCAAGGTTTCACGGGGCATGCGTGGCTGATGGCGCAGAGGGAGGCCCGCGGGAGAACGTGCGTTCCCATTGGCTCTCACCAGCTTCCGGAATCCATGTCTGCGTACCTTGTGCTTTAGGCCCTGGCTATGGCTGGGGAGTGCGGGCATTTGGGAGGGTGCCGGCATAGGTCTCACCCTGGAGCCGTTCCCTTTCCCGCCGGAGGTTTCACTCCCGGGTTAGTCCTGTCCACAGACCTCCTGGATGGAATGTGGAGCATAGACAGGTGGGGGGATCTGATCGAAAGTATTGGGTGACTGTGAGTCTCGCCGGTGATGTCATCCCAAAGAGAAAGTCCGGGCCACTTTTGAAGTCTTTCTGAAAACGTACGTAACCTCTGGGATCATCGTAGGGTGAGCGTGTGGCTGTGGGATTAATGTGGCTTGGGTGCAAGTGTTCTTCTATCCCTTACTATTAAATGTTGAGAGAAGCTCTTTCCTGAAGTAGCCATACAAAAAGCTGCATGAAAAGTCCACTTAAGGAGCTGGCTCTGGTCCAGAGTAATCCTCGAGAGTGGAGGAGAGAGGTTCTCAGGTGGCACTGAGCGGCTTTGGCATTTGGGCAGGTAAGGTCACTCCTGCCACAAACTGGAAATCAATGAATAGCACTAAAAAGCTCCTGGTATTTCTAGAGGCTGTGAGAAGCCTCGGTTAAAGCAGTGTGATAGCTGTGAGTCAAGGAAAACCAGGTAAAAAAAAAATGTTACTGCATCCTTGGGGATTCCAGGTGGTTACAGCAGGGGTGGGGGAGGGCGAGGAGGAACTACGTGCTGTTTCTGGTCACGTGTCACGTTTCTGGTCACATGCCGCTTGGTCACCTCTGTACCCTCCTCTCAGAATCTCTCAGGCCGATCCTCTGACCTCTACCCCTCAGCCCTACCATACCACGTTTGAGCATACTGAAAAGGGCTTATCTGCCTTAACTATAACTTTATCCAATGCTTACTTATAGAATACTATACTTGAATTCCAAAAAGTCTCATGTAAATATAAAATTTTAAAAACAAGTCTGAAACCAAAGGAATTTGGGCAGTTTGAGAAGGCTTTATTTTCCCTATTAGACTTTTCTGAACTTAAAAAAAGTTCTAATATTTTCTTAGAAATGATGAACACTGGGTGATGTATGGAATTGTTGAATCAGTATATTGTACACCTGAAACTAATATAACACTGTTAATTATACTAGAATTAAAAATAATAACTACCTTAGAAATGTACTTATTCCTAGGAAGTAAAATTGACATGGTATAGAAGGGATGTTAGTTTGGGAGTCAGGGGGCCTGAATTCTTGGTCTGATCTTTCTACTAGCTGGTTATGGCCTTGGACATTTTATTTAGCTTCTCTGGGGCCTCAGTTTTCCCATCTGTAAAATGGGAGGGGAGGGGAAATTGATCTCTAAGGTCCTCTCCAGCTCCCAGTTTTGTGAAATGAATGTACCAGCAATGACACTGAACTGTTTTGGGAACTGTGGGGGTGGAAGGCTATTAGCCCAACTTGCTTTTAAACTCAGCACATTGAACAAATGGCTGCAAGGCATCTATTAAAAACCTTTTGCATAATTAAGTGTATCCTGTAATCAGTGCTAACAAGAAAGAGCTAATCTTTCATTAAATTAGTTTTTAATTTAATTCTATCCTAATTTAATTTTGCATCACTTAAAATGTATGTTTTTAAATGGGTACTGAAATTAATTCGTTCTTTGCTTAACCTGCCACAAGCTGAGTGCTTAGTCTTCCAGTTTCCTTGGCAATTGTTGCTAATGCCACAGTTCTCTTTTAAAGCATTTCTTAGATTCTCTGGTGGTTGAGTTGAATGCTTTAAAAAAAAAAATGCATGACAACAAACAACTTGCTGAAGGAGAGGCTGGATTAATAGCATATTCCCTTATAATCATGTGCTGATAGGTTATCTTTTTCAAAGGCTTGCTTGTCTCTGGCACATCACAGTTTGCTAGTAAGTTAGGGTCCTGCACCTACCTAGAATGAATTAAGCATTCACAGAGTATTTAGACTGAGGAGTTTTCCGCCTGCCTGGTGGTTACCTGGTATCCTAGTATTAAGGACTTGGGACATTGCTACGAGGTGCCCAGAAAAACCTCAGTTCAGTGGTGGCAAATTTGGCAGCTGTCTCCACCTGCTCCTATTTTTCAGCCTGTCTCAGTTGGCTACTGCACCATAAAATGTTAACTGACGCCCCCTCCCTTCCCTGTGAGTGGCAAAACCACCTGTGGCCCTTTTGCCACCTTCCAGTTCTAGCAGAAGATGGGGGGGGGGGTAGTTTGTGTTCCAGCCTGAAGGGTAACAAACAGCTCTTCTTTTTGCAGGCATGGGAGGCAGAGAGAAGCTCAGGTCTTCTGTCTTCTGGGCTGGGCTGGGTACCAGCTTCCTGCTGCTGGGGGCAGGAGTACCTATCCACTACCACCACAGTCTAGCTCTTGGCTCACTGCCCTCCGTCTGGGTGGCTCAGGAGGCTCTCCTTTTTGGGAGGAAGCAGGGTAAGGGTGTGAGGACACTCCTGGATACTTAGGCCCTATCCAGAAACCAAAGGAAGCATAACCTTCTGCTTTCAGAGATTCTCCTCTCTCCAGGGGCTATGTCTCTAGAATCTTCTGCAGTGTGTGTGAGAGACAATTGGGGACCTTGGGTGAGCTGCAGCCTCAAAGAGTCATTTTGGAGATAGAACTGAGGCAGTTTAGGGTCCTGGGTCTGCTTCCGGGAAGCCGCCCAAAGAAGGCAGAGTGAGGTTCCATGCCCTTGAACATCAGTAAGACTAAATCTAACTTTGGAACCCTGGATTAGGAAGGGGTTGATGGGTACCGTCTATTCAAACCCTGCCTGAAGGCCACAGGAAGCATCTACTAAATACAGGTCTTTAAAAGAATCTGTCTTAAACCAAGAATTCAGGACCCTTAGTCACAGCTGCAATTTTAAGAATATAGGAAGCAAATAATAACAAAATATGCATCCTTTGTAGCTAATGGTTGGTTAATCACAGCACTGAAATTTGTGTATGAATATTTACATGTGTATACACTCGTATGAATGTGAATGCTTGTATTTGAATGTGTCAATGCTTGTATTTGAATGTGTCACTTGACAGTTTATGACTCTCTCCTATGTATTATTAACATTTCATCCTCACAACAACGCCAGGAAGGATCTGAAATATTACTAGTGATAGGTCAGGGTGTCGGAATTGGTAGTGAGTTTGGGGCTGAAGGGAAGGGAAGACTGGTTTCTGAAGTGTCTTGCAGGGCCACACAGGCTCTGAGCATGGTCCACGGACCCTGCCTTGATGTAGTGGACATGATTTGAAGGGAGGCTTTCCTTCGTGAAAGCTACCAGATATCTGATCTGATGTCTCTGCTTTAGCCTGTACTGCATTCACTTCAGTATGATTTTTTTTTTCCTTCAAATTAAATGGAAAAAAAAAAAATCATTCTCAGCACTCTCAGGGAATGGCTTCTAGGAAGACTGGCCCTTACTAGAGGCTGGCTAAGGGGGCTTGGAGGGATGTACACCTGAGGTCTGGACTGGGGACAACACCCAGTTTCCTTGAGCTGGGCCCTTAGAGTGGGTATGTAGGTCTGCTAGCTTGCCCGCTCCCCAGTCCTGTACCCTAGCCCGTCCCCACATCCCACCTGCGCTCAACTGTACATCCTTGTTGGGTTATCTTGTTAGTCTTACCTGAAGCCTCAAAGTTCAGAACTGACTAAACTTAGCTGGTGGCCCCAGCCCAGACCTCAGTGTGGCTTTGGGAAGCCAGGCACTGCTACTCCAAAACTCATTCTTGAAGCATAATGTCCCAGGTACCCAGGCCCCATGGCAGGAGCCAGCCCTTGGGACCCATGGTCAGAAAGGCTTGAGTAAGACAAAAATTTTGGTAGCAAAAACCCAAATAGAAATATCACAGCTCCCTTTCTCAAGACAAGACCAAATTTCAAACTCCTGTTTGTTGATTTTTTTTTTTTTTATTGCTGTTTTGCTTCTTGCAGTTGCCAGGTGAACTTTGAAAAATAGACAAATAAGCTCTTTTTAGCCTGTGGGTCAGTTCTGTTAGTCCTGTAGTGCAAGCAAATGCCGTATATTCCAGGAAAAAGGTAATTGGAATTCAAGTCATTTTGTTCAACAAATATTCATTTACAATTTATCTTGAAAACAGAAAGAAAGAAAGGAAACGGCCACTAGCTGGGCCTCTGCTTCCAGGCATAGTCAAGTTAAGCATTGAAGCAGCTGTCCAGGTGGCTCAGGGCAGAGTCCTGCTACAGAAGAAAAATGATTTGGTGTTGTTTTTAAACTGAATTTTCCAATGTTTTTCTTCACCCTCTAAATTCTTTAAATTTACCATTTTCAGTTCCCATTACTGTTGTTGATACAGGAGAATTTTTTTAAGGTGACAAGAAAGAATAATGACTTTGGAATCCGTGTAGGTTATGTTATTGTAACTGAGGACAATAGTTTTCATTAGCTGGCTTTCCAGAGACCCATATAAATTATCATCAGGATTATCAAGGAAGTTGTCTTTCATGGTTTTTTTTTTTGTTTGTTTGTTTTTTAAAGCTTCCTTGCTTCCAGCCGTATTGGCCTCATTATCCTCAGGGATGATTCAAACCATTTGTCTGGTCTTCCTTCCTGTCTTTGTGTGGAGATGTCTCAGCTGTCCTGCAGGCAACTGACCGGGTTTTTGAAATGACTTTATTTTTCAGATGTCGAACTCTCTCAGGTTCGCCCAGACCAAAGAACTTTAAGAAGATTCATTTTATCAAGAACATGCGGCAGCACGATACCAGGAATGGCAGGTACCACTGTGACAGAAGCTGCCCCACCAGCCTCCCTGTTGTGGGAGGGGAGGGAGGGTCTGGTGTGGATGGGAGGAGGGGGCCGTTTAAATGGCCAGAGCTCCGCAAAGAGAAACCCACACTGTTAAGATGAACAGGACTTCATGGAACCTTTCCAGACTCTTTCTAACCCCCTCCCACCAGAAGTCTATAAAAAATAATGCTGCTTGATAGAGCCCAAAAGCTTGGTGAGAGTTTTAGGTTAACCGCAAATGGAATATTAAATAGTACTCAAATATATTTTTATAGAAAACTGAAGAGGAAAAAGTTGCTTTTTTTTCTTTTTCTGCTTTGTTGGGCTTTGTTTTCTTTCTCTCTTTTTTTTTTTTTTTTTTTTTTTTTTCCATGAGGGCTACATGCTCTGGTCAGTAAATATCCCATCAGATCTGTGCCTGAACTTGGTTTTGGTGCTAACTTTGCTGACTGTCTTTAGGAAAGCAGAATGACAACTTTGCCAGCAGATTCTTTTTGGGCGCTGATTCGAATGCCTGGCCCTGCTGACATCTGGAGCACATGTTTCTCCAGCTCTTCCATTGCTCTTTTGGAAAGTACTATTAAATGAAAATTACCGTAATTGAAATTCATATAACCTTGGTATTAAAACTCCCGCAAGAAATAGAGCAGAATCCTTGTTGCTGGCATGCTTATGACTGAATAGCCACGTCCGTTCATGGGAGCCTGACAACAGCATGGGGACAGAGCCCCATAACTCTCGGGGTCCCTCATGCCCTGTACCTTTTAGGAATGTCTCCCTCCCACTGACCCGTGACCTGGAGAGTGGTTTCTCTTGAATGGGAGAGTTAGAGATATCGCCTCAGCAGAGGTCCTGCCACAAAGACCATTTTGTGTTATTGCCTCCTGATATACAGAAAACTGTATGGGCCCCGCTAATCTCTAATCCATACCAAGTGCAAATTGGTAAACAAGTCTGTAGTTAGACTCGTGGAATGACTAAGGCCCAGCATACTTGCCTGTTATTTGGTATAAAAAACACTGTATAACCCCCAAAATAACACTGATGATTACAGTTTTTAAAGACTTGTTTTCTTGAAGTTAATATCTGATTTTTAAACCGACTTAAATAGGGAACATAATTTTACAGCTCTTCCGTGATTTCAGAATAGCAGAACTGCGCTCTTTCATCAAATAATGTTTACGTAGTTAGTGTATATTCCTATTTTAAATAGAGCTTTTAGTGAAAATATACCCGGCTGTCCTCTGTTGCAGAGATTGCTCTGAATTTCTCTCACTGCATCTCACCCTCATGCTTACTGGGCTTTATTCCTTTGACCATAGCGTTTTATTCTTCCTTTGAGGCTCTTAAACCTCACTCATGCCATTTTTAGTATAATTGCTCATTGTTTATTTACATTTGTGTTCTTTTCATAATCTCTTTAACCATAAAATAAACAGATAGCCTTTAATTCCTAAATCCAGTCAAGACCAAGCCAAAGGAGTGTGCCAAACGGATAGGATAGCCTTCCCCATCTCTCAAGGTGGGGATGCTGTTGAGGTCACAGAGGCAGCCCGATCACCTGGCCTGGTGGGGTAGTGACAGGACGTAGTTAATAAAATGTGTGGGCCGATGGGACTGCCAGCGCACATGACAGAGCCGGCCTTCCCGGCACACCCTTGACCCAGGAACAACATAAACAGTCCAGAAAGCATTCAGTTGCTAGCAGTTTTGCTGGGGAATTTTCAGAGGGAGCCAGGAAGGATTATTAGCTTATCTGAAGATCTGAGAACTGGAATTGATGGCAGGAAAGCAAGCTGAGAGCTGTTGTGGGGCCACAGGCTGTGGTCTGTGCCACGGCTGGTTGTATCTGCCCAGGTAAGAGCTGCTTTTCCTGTGCCAGAGGAAGATGAAAGGGCTGCAGGTGCTCTCCTTCCTTCCTCTGTGTTTTTAGCAAGGGTGTATCAGCCTTAGATGGATGAAAGAAAGAACTGGAGAGGACACCAGGAAGATAATACGGTTTCTGAGGTGACAGAAGGAAATTGTGGTCAAGAGCTGATGAATAGGAGGATGTGACCAGCCTTTTGAGAAAGGAAAGGAGAGTTGCCCCCCACCCCCACCCTTGGGCAGCAGGCATGAGATCGTCCTGGCAGAGGGACATGTGGATGAGCTCTGGTCCAGCAGCGGTGGAGAGGAGGGATCCTGGTCATGCTCTTGGAAGAGAGGACTACTGCATCAGCAGGGGTCTCTGAATCTCCCACCTTCCACGTACTGAGGCGCATGCACACACCACACCAGAGGGTGCATTCCTGCAGTGAGGATCAAACTCAGGTTTCTTACCTGTGTTGGGAGGAATGAGGCTTTACGGAGAAGGCTGGAGGTGTTCATTAAAGAGCTTGGAGGGCTGTACAGAAAATGGAATGGCCTCAGTACTGGTATCCTGACTCCTCTTTAACTGGGGAAAAAGACTGAGAAGGGGCCTGCAGAGTCCCCAGGCCCAGTCCTGCAGCAGTTCCCACTCATGGTTGTGCCAGCTCCCAAGTCACCTTGTGACCACTGACTAGCACAGACCAGCCTCTCAAGACTGCACCCGCATCTGGGGCCCATTTGCTGCTCTGGAACTGAAGACCTCGGTGTTGAGGCTGCTCTGTCCCCAAGCCCGCTGACCATGAGACTGAGGCACCAGTATCGATTGGGGGTTTGGGCTCAAAGCTCAGCAAGGACCAGTGCGCCTGACCCCGGGAGAGGAGAGCATCTGTTGTGAGACTCAGTGCCCAACCTGTGAGTGTGAAGCACAACTTAAGATGAGAAGGAGAAAAAAATCAGAAAAACTGAGAACCAAGTATGATAAAAGACCATACTTGCATCCAGCCCAAGTGGGTATAAAATGATCAGTAATATCAAAGGTAACCACTTAGAAACAAACTTTGGAGTCTCGGCCAGCCTCGTGTTCTCCCACTTCTCTCTGTGACATTAGAGGAATCTCTACTGATGTGTGAAGCAGAGGTGAGCACCTTCAATGGAAGATGTTCTGATGGAGGATGGAACCTGCTTTAATGAAAAACTACCTTCACCTTCAGAATCAGTGGATTCTGTGTGACTGGCCTTGGGCGCCTGCTGGAAGGCTTTGTGTGCGGATAAAGCACAGAGCACCAAGCTCAGGGTGTTTGGGGGTCATGTTGCAGACCCTTAAGCCAGGTGGGGCTGCGAAGGATGGAGCCTAGGCATAGTTTACAGACCCAGTGATGGAAGCTTCAGCTCTGCCTTTGGGACCACATGCCATCATGAGTTCTTTACCAGCCCTGCATGGTGCTTCAGCTCCTGGCAGCTAGGGGAAGTGGTGAAGGGAGCTGCTGTGCTCTGGTTTCACTTCTGTTCTAACACAAAGATAGGTTGGTGATGGGAAAGTTGTGTCGGACTTGATGTTTGTGAAAAGAAGCAGTGCTTGGCTGGGTTTTAGAAAGATAGATCTCAGAAAATTCAGACTACGAAGTCGATTCTGGTGGCTGCAACCACATGTCCAAAGGGATTATAAAGTATGAGTATCGTAAAGTGATAATGGGTAACATATATGGAGTGTTTACTGGGTACCGGGCTCTAAGTACTTTATTTCATTAACTCAACTCAGGAGGTGTTTGTGGAGTGAGTGGACAGAGGTTTCAAAGGACTTTCAGTCTTCAGAACTATGTATCTTGAGGAATGGAAAGAATTTAGAAACACAGATAATCCTTGAAACAGTCTTATGAGGAAGGTATTGCTGTTGCGTTAAGTAGAATGATGCCTGCCAGAGATGTCCATATCGTAACCCTGTAAATATGCTGGTTACATGGCAAGGGGCGGGGGGGCTGAGGTCTCTGACCAGCTGCCCTTAAAATAACAGGATTATCCTGGATTATCTGGGTTTGCCCAAAGTAATCACTGGGTTCTTAAAGGCAGTAGAGGGAGGCAGGAGAGTCAGTCTCAGAGTGATGTGAGAAAGACTTAACTGGCCATGGCTGGCTTTGAAGATGGAGAAAGGGGCCAGAAGCCAAGGAATATGGTGGCCCCTAGAACCTGGAAAAGGCAAGAAAACAGGTACTTTTTTGAGCCTTCCTTCAGTGGGAACTGGCTCTAACCCCTCTGTGTTGGCACCACGAGACCCGTTTCAGAGTTGTTACCACCAGAGTCATAATAACTCCTTTGTTTTAAGCCACTGACTTTGTGATAATTTGTTACTGCAGCCATAGGAAACGAAAACACTCATCATCCCAGTTAACAAGGGAGGAAGCTGGAGTGCATGGCTAGAAAGTAGGGGGTGGAGTCCACATCCAGGCATCGGATTTTAAAACTCATTCTCCTAATAAGGGAAAGGTGGGCGATAAAAATCCAAATATAAGACAGCATGTCATGGTGAAATTTGAGAAAACTACTGAATTCTAATTTTTAAAATCCATTAGCTAAAGACTAAAGACTAATAAAAGAATGGCTTAAGAAAACTTATAAGAATAGTGTGAAGGGCCCTAAAGTCCATAGTGAAGGAAAGACTGATGAAAGAAAAATTGGCACCCTCATACGTAGCTGGTGGGAATGTAAAAGCCACTACAGAAGACAGTTTGGCAGTTCCTCAAGAAGTTAAACATAAAATTACCTTATGACCCAGCAATTCTTCTACCAGGTTAATGCCTAAAAGAATTCAAAAGAGGAACTCAAACGCATAGTTGTATGCCCATGGTCATAGCATAGCAACATCATTTACAACAGCCCAAAGGTGGAAACAACCTCAGTGTCCATGAACAGATAAGTGGATAAACAAAATATGGTATGTTCATACAAAGGAGTATTATTCAGCCGTAATAAGGAATGAAGTGCTGATACATGCTATGATATGTATAAACCCTGAAAACATTATGCTGACAGAAATAAGACACAAAAGGTAAATAGTGTATGATTCCATTTATACAGAATATCCAGAATAGGTAAATTTATAGACAGTAGCAGATGAACAGTTACCAGGGACTGGGTGAAGGGACACAGAGTTGCTGTTTGGGGCAATGGGAAGGTTTTGGAAATAGTGGTGATGATGGCACAGTATTGTGCATGTACTTAATGATGCTAGATTGTACACCGAAAAATGGTCAAATGTATATTACATATAAATATAATGTATTTTGTGCCAATGAAAGAAAATGCCAGCGATAGCTATGGTCCTTTTAAAACCATATTCAAAAGAGGGAGGGGAAGGATGGTAAACTTCTTGGGGCTAATGGTACAAGGACAGAGCAAATGTCTGCTGCTGGATGTTTTAGCTTCAAGTACAACTGTGAAGTACAGACTGTAAACAGAGCAGTGTTCTTGGAGCAGTGTTCTCAGCATACTGGAGGCACTCAGGAAACATATCATTTATTGTGGAAGAAGCAAATGGAGAAGCCTTACATTTTAAGTGAGTTCTAGTCTTTGGGACTAGATCCCAGGAAATGGAAAGAATTCAGACACACAGATGATCTTTAAAATGCCATGGAGAATAAAAGAAGTTCTAAGTCGAATGGCAGCCAGATGTTGCCTTCAAAAAGTCAAAAAGAGACTAAGGTGGTAGCAGAGGGTGAGTTCTAATAATCACAGGCTAGCAAGCAAGCCTAGAGCGGATTGCGAGCAAAGCTCTGGAAGGGACTGGGAAGCAGATGGTTTTCAGAAGTCAGCATGACTTCACTGAGAAAAAGTCATGCTAAGTTAACTTCATTTCTGTATTGATGGAATAACTAGGGTAGTAAATGAGAAGACTGCCATAGACATGACATTTCTTGATCTCGGAGAAATGTTAGACTGTTCGTCATTATCACACATGCCAGCGTTTGCTGGGTGATTGTGAAGCTGGAGAACCTGCTGGCAGTGGGAAGTTGTTAGCCGGCTCTAGTCAGCCTGAAGGGAGGTTGAAGAAGAATAGCACATGGTATTCCCTCGAGCGTATTGCCTCCTCTGCAGAGGGAAGGCCAGTCCGCCTCAAACGGGAGACCAAAGGCAGGAAGAGAAGGAGAATATGTTACAGATGAGGACCATGCAACTCAGTCCCACAATCGCTGGAAATGCTAGGCCCAGCTCACCGAGATTAAACTCAGCAGGGATAATAAATGCAGTCGAGGTAGATGATCATTTACAGTACAGGATAAAGGCTTTTCACAAGTTTGTGTGAAAGATCGTGTGGAATTTAGATAGACCGTGATTTCCAGAGAGCCTAGCAGTGTGTTGGAACTACAGAGTGAGCTAATTAACTTGTCCTAATGGAGGGAAATGTATCGCTTTCGCACCCAGCCTGGGTCAGTCCCATCTGCCATGTTGCGATCAGCCTGAGTGCCCTGTTTTAGAACACTGGATTTGTATTGGGATGGCCTCACTGCAGCGGACTAGGATTTTCTAAGCCCCTTCTTTACGGAAGGATGGATGATTATGTGTATCGAATGGGAACAGCCAGGTTGTCCATCTCGTTTCAGTGAACTGCCTTATATATAAACAGCTGTTTTGGGGGAAGGAGACATGTGCATCCAGACAGAAGGTGCCGATAGAGTAGTTCCTCAACTACACAGAATGCGGAGTGATACCCGTAGAGGTACTGGCCTGCCCTGTGCTGGGACTGTTTCAAGTGATGGGATGTATCTGTAAATGAAGCAGACAAAGATCCCACTTTAAGGACTTACTGGCTAGCTGGGGAGGCAGCCAAGAAAACCTGTCCTGTCAGAGATGGGACAGATGTGCTGTGGAGGAAAGCTGAAGTAGCTGAGGGGTTGGGGGTGTGGAGACAGGGCATGTGGTGGGCCAAGGCTTCACTGATGAGGAGACTTTTAAGCAGAGGTCTGAAGGAGGTGAGGGAGCCAACCCTGTGCCGTCCCTGCCAGTGGGGAAGGACATGGAAGGTGGGTGGGATGGCAACTGCAGAGTCACTAAGGCTGGAACATTCACTGACGAGTGTGTCTGAGGAACTTTAGGAAAGCTGGTGTCGGTGGAGTAGAGAGAGGGAGAGAGGAGGAGATGAACCCTGAGAAGTCCTGCAGGATAGATTGTGATGATGTCTGCTTTTATTGTCAGCAAGATGAGAGCCATGGAGGGTGCCGAGCAGAGAGGACCAGTGTGGTCTGACTTGCATTTGAACAGGAGCTTAACCAACCATCAAGGGCAAGCATTGCAGGACCTTTTTGGTAACCTTATTCTTACAGAAAATTAAGGGATGTGTATATTGTGTATTGTCTTTTAAAAAAGACAAGTTTTTTGAAAGATTTTTTAAAGATTTATGTATTTTTGATAGCATGAGCAGGGGAGGGGCAGAGAGGGAGACACAGAACCCAAAGCAGGCTCCAGGCTCTAAGCTATCAGCAATGAGCCCTGTGTGGGGCTCAAACCACAAGATCATGACCTGAGCCGAAGTCAGACGCTTAACCAATCGAGCCACCCAGGTGCCCCTGATAATGAAGTTTAAAAATGACTTGAGTGGTGCCTGGGTGCCTTGGTTGGGCGTGCAACTCTTGATTTTAGCTCAGGTCATGATCTCATGGCTCACGGGATCAAGCCTGCTTGGGATTCTCTCTCTTCCCCTTTCTCTGCTCTTCCCCTACTCATTCTGTCTCAAAATAAACAAACTTCTAAAAATGACTTGAGGTCTCTAGAAAGTTGTTACAAATATATGAGCAAAACCCTCTGTCACAAAAGAGAGGTGACCAGTGATCAACAGTGATCCCATGCCAGAGTGTCTGGAACAGGCCCCCCGAAAATCCTGTGAAGGAGGGTGGTTGGCAAGCGGGATCTGCTGCTGAGTAGAGAAAAGCCAGGTACCCTTCGATTTCCTCTGCATCTGTGCTAAGAGCCCCACTGTCTGCTGGCGACAAGAGGTTAAACACAAGTGAAGACAAACCTCGTCCTCAGGGACAAGATACACCTTTGAAAATGACCAACATTACAAGGCCAGCTAGTACGAGTGGAGAGCTGATTGCTGGTGAGGTAGAACTGGGCCATCGGAATGGAAAGTGGAGCCTCTAAGCCTGAAGATCAAAGACTAGCAGGTGGCCTAGTGACCTTTCAGGAACGTCTTAGTGACCCTCATGGTCCTATTAGGAAAGGACCTTTTCTCCTGGTGCTTCCAGTTCCCGAGCCACAAACATTTGTCTTTGAGAATGATAGGAGACAAGAGCCGTCATTTCAGATGGGTGACCCCCCCTCCCTCAGGCGTATAGCCATTATTTGGCACTGTTTGGAAGTCATCTGGTTTTCAGACGTCTGGCTGCCAAGTACACTGGAAGTGCCCACCTCCCGGGTCTGCTTTGAGAACCATTTCACTCAGAACAGGCAGAGAAATGTTCTTTGCCGTGACTGACTGGGCTGTCTCCTCCTTTGGGAGGAATTTTCAAAGAGGTTTAAAAGGGTTTGAGAATGACAAAGAAGTGAGCTAGACCATTGCGTCTTTAAAGTGTGGACTCAGTAGGAAGGAAAAAATATAAAAGATTTCGGCGCCCTTTATCTGCTTTCCAAAGTCAGTTGGTAAAAGTATGGTAACTGAAGTCAGGTTGCAGCCTTTCCTTTTTATACTGAAAATTTTGGAGGGAGGGCAGGGGACGGGTAATAACTAAATTAAGAGCTTGCCTGTGATCTCATCAGTCCCAATCTGTCAGCCTAGTTTAGTTTGAAAAATGAGTTGGAGGAAATGGCACATCTCAAAAAAAATAAAACCCCTAGTTAAGTTGTGGACTGGCCTTCTTGAAAGTGGAAAAATGGCATTGCCTTTTCTCCCTCAAATGAATGCATCTGACTTGATAGATGGTGAGCCTCTTCTGTGAGGCTCCGTGCAACATCTGCCC